>NW_020664420.1:48834604-48920228 GCF_002925995.2 Terrapene triunguis
GCAATCACACCTCCAACTGCAGTGTAGACATAGCTTCAGGGTCAAGCCACTTCCCCTCTTTGGGGCAGAGTCTGATCTCATTACCACTGATGTAAATCCACAACTTAATTGACCCTCTATTAAGTTAGTTAAGCCTTCTAATTATTACCCCCATTTTAAAGATGCAAAATCTGAGCCAGAGAAAGGTTAAGTAATTTGTCTGGGAGGCATTATAGTTGAGTGAATTAGTCATGGTCCTAGCAATCAGGAGTCCTGCATTTTAATTCCAGTTCTGTCTCTTAATTGCTATGTGACCTAAGACAAGTCACAATTGCTCTGAGCTTCATTTTCCCCATCAATAAAGTGCAGATGCTAAAAATATTTATCCACTTCACAAGGGTGTTGTGAAGACTAACCAAGTGGTATTTATAAAGTACTGCATATGTGCAAAATGTTAAGGCACAGGTGGGAACAGAACTCAGAAGTTCCTGACTCCCTGCCTTAAGCTTATTCCTTTAGGTGTTGTGACTTCTAATAATGTTTCTCCTCCTTACAATTTCATTGACTGAACTGTCACAGAAAGGGACATTTCCAGTTATCACACAATTCCCTGAACACACAAAAAAGTTCAGTCTCCCAATTCCATATATAATTAAAGTATTGCTGTTATAAAATCATGCAGAGTCCAGTAGAAAACATTGCATGTGACTCTTTACCCAGAAGGTTTCATTTATTAACCCCAGCTCTAATATTTACTCTCCTTTGTAAAGCACGTCAATATCTGCAAATGAAAGTTGCTATTTTTACACAAAATCTTATACTTTTTTAAAGGCTGCATCAGAATAATTCTACAAAACTAATGCAGAAATGTGCTTTACCATATAATTCCCCATGTCCTTTGTATTATGGAAATTCACTCACAAAGAACTAGCCACTGCTATTTGCTATACACCACCAGAGCATATATTCCAGGGCAAGCTCAGCAGGAAGAAAGAGAGTGACTGAACACTGTACATGGAAAAAATAGAAACAGTAAAACAAAAAGTTTACTGCAGTAGCTGGTCTGCAGTAACTTACAAATTACTAACAACTTATGTAAGTTTTACATGCCTGTTCCATCTGCTATTCATTAAAAAAACAAGTTGCTATGGCAACTGCCACATGCCATGGTATTTATGCTGCTTCTGATGTACAAAGCATAGTTTGTGTAGGAGTGTGTGTATGTATATGATGTGGCAGCTGTCGTCTCTGCCATTTTGTTGCTGCTCTAGAAAAAATAAAGCAAGTAGTGGCTATGAATACGCATTTGAGTAATAATACTAGTGCTCATTTGACTAAAGGCCCACACAAAACTCCACATGGTAATCATCTGACCAACCCACGCATGGGGTGTTCTCACAAAGGGGTAGAATGGAATGTGTTACCTTTATAAATAACACTGATATCTGACATGGAATTAGCACAGTTAGAATGCTAAGAAAATGGATTTTCTGTGACAACAGTAACACCAGAAGGGTTGTAGGAATGACCCCGTAGGGTCCCTGTTTCCCTCTTTTTTTGTACTATTCCTTCTTTTTAAAAATAGCTATGTCCTTTAGAGAGACAAGGAGGGTGAGGTAATATCTTTTATTGGACCAACTTCTGTTGGTGTCTGGCAAGACCTGAAGAGTTCTGTGTAAGCTCAAAAGCGTGTCTCTTTCACCAACAGAAATTGGTCCAATGAAAGATATTACCTCACTCACCTCTAATATCCTGGGATCAACATAACTACAACAGCCCTGTATATTCCCTTTAGAAACACATTCTGCATTTTCTGTGTAATTAAAATAAATACAGTTCTTAAAATATCTCCCAATGGTTGTCTTTCCTTCCATTACACTTGTAAATAAATGGAACAATCACTAAGGATGGGCAAATCACTTAGGATAGAAAAAGAATGGACCTGAACCTTTGTCCAATGCCCAAAGCAAACTGAATCTCCTTTGAGTTTCAAAACTTTTGATATTTTTTTTAATTTTGACATTTCATGGTAGAAATATCATGCCAGATGGATCCTATTCTCATAGCATTTCTAAATTCATTCAACACAAATTGGGGATTGTTAGGAACCTCACAAGAAAGATTGGTCTTGAGAGATGATTAGCTTCATTTCTTGACCAAATTTAGATGAACTTCACAGTAGTATTCCAAATTACCAGCAAACTCTAAATATTTATCTGATTCAAACCAAACTTACAAACTTTTTAAGGTTTGCTCATCACAAATATTAAGTAAATAACATGATATTTTGGAAGAGTTTGTGAACCTCATAAGATCACAGTACCAATAATGAGCTGCTTTTGGTGCCCCAAAACTACCTTGGGCTGCAGTTCTAAAACTACTTTTTGTACCTTTTCTAAATGGCAATGAAGAAGGAAGGAAACAAGGAATCATAGAATCTTAGAATATCAGGGTTGGAAGGGACTTCAGGAGGTCATCTAGTCCAAACCCCTGCTCAAAGCAGGACCAATCCCCAATTAAATCATCCCAGCCAAGGCTTTGTCAAGCCTGACCTTAAAAACCTCTAAGGAAGGAGATTCCATCACCTCTCTAGGTAACCCATTCCAGTGCTTCACCACCCTCCTAGTGAAAAAGTTTTTCCTAATATCCAACCTAAACCTCCCCCACTGCAACTTGAGGCCATTGTTCTGTCATCTGGTACCACGGAGAACAGTCTAGATCCATCCTCTTTGGAACCCCCTTTCAGGTAGTTGAAAGCAGCTATCAAATCCCCCCTCATTCTTCTCTTCTGCAGTCTAAACAATCCCAGTTCCCTCAGCCTCTCCTCATAAGTCATATGCTCCAGCCCCCTAGTCATTTTTGTTGCCCTCCACTGGACTGTTTCAAATTTTTCAACATCCTTCTTGTAGTGTGGGGCCCAAAACTGGATACAGTATTCCAGATGAGGCCTCACCAATGTCGTATAGAGGGGAATGATCACGTCCCTCGATCTGCTGGCAATGCCCCTACTTATACAGCCCAAAATGCCGTTAGCCTTCTTGGCAACAAGGGCACACTGTTGACTCATGTCCAGCTTCTAGTCTCCTGTAACCCCTAGATCCTTTTCCGCAGAACTGCTGCCATTCAGTCCCTAGTCTGTAGGAGTGCATGGATTTCTTCTGTCCGAAGTGCAGGACTCTGCACTTGTCCTTGTTGAACCTCATCAGATTTCTTTTGGCCCAATCTTCTAATTTGTCTAGGTCTCTCTGTACGCTATCCCTACCCTCCAGCGTATCTACCACTCTTCCCAGTTTACTGTCATCTGCAAACTTGCTGAGGGTGCAGTCCACGCCATCCTCCAGATCATTAATGAAGGTATTGAACAAAACCGGCCCCAGGACTGACCCTTGGGGCACTCCTCTTGATACCGGCTCCCAACTAAACATGGAGGCATTGATCACTACCCATTGAGCCCGACTATCCAGATTTCTATCCACCTTATAGTCCATTCATCCAGCCCATACTTCTTTAACTTGCCGGCAAGAATACTGTGGGAGACCGTATCAAAGGCTTTGCTAAAGTCAAGGAATAACACATCCACTGCTCTTCCCTCATCCACAGACCCAGTTATCTCCTCATAGAAGGCAATTAGGTTAGTCAGGCATGACTTGCCCTGGGTGAATCCATGCTGACTGTTCCTGATCACTTTCCTCTCCTCTAAGTGCTTCAGAATTGATTCCTTGAGGACCTGCTCCATGATTTTTCCAGGGACTGAAGTGAGGCTGACTGGCCTGTAGTTCCCTGGATCCTCCTTCTTCCCTTTTTTAAAGATGGGCACTACATTAGCCTTTTTCCAGTCATCCTGGACCTCCCCTGATCGCCATGAATTTTCAAAGATAATGGCCAATGGCTCTACAATCACATCCGCCAACTCCTTTAGCACCCTCGGATGCAGTGCATCCAACCCCATGGACTTGTGCTTGTCCAGCTTTTCTAAATAGTCCCAAACCACTTCTTTCTCCACAGAGGGCTGGTCACCTCCTCCCCATGCTGTGCTGCCCAGTACAGTAGTCTGGGAGCTGACCTTGTTCGTGAAGAAAGAGGCACAAAAACCATTGAGTATATTAGCTTTTTCCACATCCTCTGTCACTAGGTTGAGTCCCCCATTCAGTAAGGGGCCCACACTTTCCTTGACTTTCTTCTTGTTGCTAACATACCTGAAGAAACCCTTCTTGTTACTCTTAACATCTCTTGCTAGCTGCAACTCCAAGTGTGATTTGGCCTTCCTGATTTCACTCCTGCATGCCTGAGCAATATTTTTATACTACTCCCTGGTAATTTGTCCAAGCTTCCACGTCTTGTAAGCTTCTTTTTCAGAGGAGATTTGCCTCTGAATCTTTAGCTGCAGTTATATCAATGATTCAATGCCTGAAAGGGCAACTGCTAAGAAGATGGGGAAAAATCTTCTTAAAAATAACCCAGAAATCTGAGCAATATCTGTTCACACTGGCACAGGGCATCCTGTTTTCATGGAAACCCTTTTGCAGGTTGATTAATAATATAGGGGTCAATTCTAAAGATACTTCAGATGATAAAGGTAATCAGGCAGTATTTACTGTCCCTATTGCACAGTTACTGACAGTGACAAATCAACAAACCATATCAGAGTCCTGTATCACAGGAAATGAACGAGAGCAGCTGGTGCAGAGCCATAGCCTACATATCTTTCAGCTGACTTTCAGGTGTTCCAGATTCATCCATTTCAGAAGGGCTCTGTACATCAGAAAGCATGACATACAGCTGTGCGGAGATTGCAAGGATGCAAATAGATTGGTTTTCTTCAGAAAAACTTGTTTGTTCCTTACTGAAAATATCTCAGATGTGTATGTTGAGTAAATAAAAAGCAAGAGCCTCATATTCACGTGAAAGAGTTTTAGGGCATGATTCTGCACTGCCTAGCACATTAAGGAATGACTTTCAGCCATGCAACATAGGGACAAAACCCCTACCTCATCAGATTCTCCACTTGTTTTCACCAGGGGCATAAAAGAGTGTACAAGTCTCCACTCCTCTGCACAGATGTAAATGCAAGTTGCAATGCCATGAAGAATCAGGCCCTTAAGTATTCTCTCTTTTGTATTTTCCATTTCTACCTCCCTGCTCCCCTTTTAAAGACTGAATGATGGCTAAGTTGTTCTGGGCCAGGCTAAAGAGGGGAATGAAAAGGTGCATTTAGGCCACCTTTTATATCCCCACAATATTAGTTCCATTGTGCGGTAGTGGGCAGAAAGGGGTCTCTTTTATAAGAACTATTTTCCAGGTTTTGATTCGATGTTATAAATGTCTGAATAATGAACAAATATTTGCCAGATAGTTCCAGAAAAATCCATGATGTTCACTACAAATAATTGGCTCTGTTCTATTCGATATAAACGTAAAGCATTATATTTCATCTACCACTGTCATCTTCCCTCTGCATATCCAGCTATTATTACACTATCTTGCATGATGGAACCTCAGGTAGCCCTGAGTGTTGTGCAACAGGGAGCTAGAGAAACATCTTCAGCTTTAAAAGCTGTTAAAGCTTTTTGCAGGTGTGTTTCAGAGTAGCACAGCACAAATTAAGTTATCCATTGCAAGAGTTAGACAATATGGACCACAGACACACAGGGGCAATAAACATGACTGGGGGAATAATCTACCATGGTTGTAAAATAAACTGAGCTCATTCCTGTTGAACTTGAAATCCCAATTACATTGCAGAACACAGATGTTCGTTTCATAAAATAAATACAATTAGCACCTTTGGGTTATGATTAAATCCTACAGGCTCTAAGCAAAATATATATCTGTGCTTATAACTCATTTACTTTTAAACTCTGAAGAAAAAACAGTTTTTGCACCCAATTCCCATCATTGTTATTTATATAAAGATGATGATATTTAGTCTGAGCCCTTCTCTACACCATAACATATACCAGGCAGAATCTCCTCTTCCCCTCTCGAGAGAGAACAGCAAAACTAAGATCAATGATTCTGACAATATAATCATCCAAGCCAGAATCTCCCAGGAGTGCAATTAGTCTTCCCTGTCTTATCCTCATGTATAGACCTTATTCCCTTGCCCATGGCTCACAGCAGACCAGTTCAACAAACAAGCCCTGGAACTGGACCAATTCCTCAAGATGACTTTGAAGATATTAAGTGATGGCTCAAAACTTAGTCCTTGAAGGTATCTCCCTGACATATTTCACCTCCAGTAGTTGACCATAGATACAAGCCTTTTAGGCTGGGGTGCAAATACTTCAGGAAGTTCAGTATGAGCAATGGTTTGTATATAGAATTACAAGCAAACTGCCGGGCCTTTGGTCTTCTACAGACACAGAATACATAGCAGAATCTATCTCCTTTGCAAAGTAGCGCTGCAGGACCTACGCTTACGTAGATTTCAAACATCATGCATATTTCTATGAAACAGAGAAACAGTGAATTCCTGAAGATACCCAGGACTAAGCAAACTGCACCCTTGTGTAACACGTATCAGAAGTTTAGCCTCTTCGTATTCCTAACCACCATGCAGTATGAATTCCTGGATAAATAAAAGGATGCATACCCCAGGCAATACCTTTTTATCTTAATTAATATCACCCAAATACTTCTGAGACTAATTTTCAAACTTGGGTGCCTTAAGTTAGACTCGTAAGGGCCTGATTTTCAGAAATGCTGTATATCAAACAAACCTGTTTAAACTCAATAAGAGCTGCAGTCACTCAGCACCTCTGAAAATCAGGTTCCAAATCCCTATAATTAAGGACCTAAATACCTGTTTCAGGGAGTTGAATTCTGATGTAGGTATCTAGCTGCCTATCTTTATCTACCTACTTTTGAGTATAAGGCTTCTATATTGAATAAGATAGGCAAAGTACTAGGAGAAAGTCAATAGATGGCCATGTATAACCAATGGAGGGAAATGACAACATACCATTGCCACTGGGCTTTGGAGGAAATGACTTGTTGCAATTAAGGCTTGAGGTCAGTCTTAGCGTAAAATTAAAAAAAGTAAATAACTGTTTTACGCAGTGAAGCTAGCGCCTAAGGTCCCAGTCATGAATCAGAGCCACACTGCACTAGGTGTTTTACACACGGAACAAAAAGACAGTCTCTGCCCAAAGAGTTTACAGGCTAAGTAACTAGTTCATAGATTCACTTTCTAGGGTCCCAAAAATAAGTAACTTTGGGGGCTCACAAACAAATCAAAATATGAAAAATGCAATAACGTGGTGGTGAGTTTTGTTTTGTGAATTTCTTATCTGTGAATCCACACAGTCCTCGTCATTTCCAGCCTTCTTTTGTCTGTTTTGGTGGTGGCCTGACACTCCATTCCTTGTTTATTTTTAGCCTTGTCTTTCATTGAGGGTATTCAAGCTCAGAAACAAATCAACCCACCAACAAGGATGCATGACACTTCACAAATTGGCAGGGGCTTATGTTTGGTCTCTGAGTTCAGAATTGAAACTCTGCTGAAACAGCTTGCGCACATCCTGTAACAATGCACCATACACTTCAGAGCTTAGGATTCTCTCCATTAGGAAATAAACCCAAGTGGCGTATAGAGAGTGTCTGATCTCTGAATTATGGAATGAATACAACCCTTAGTTATTATGCGCAGGTGTTTCTTTTAATTGTGATGAATTGCCAAAATGTATAATTTCAGTAGCCCTCAGACTTTCACTCCCACCCGTGGAGTGGTCTAGCTTTTATACACAAAGGATATATATATACAAAGTATGAATAATTGCCATCTCAAGACCTATTGGAGATTTTCCCCTTACAATGACCTCACTGGGAGTCATGCGTGCATAAGAAATGGGCAGAGAGTGCAGAATCAAGATGAGAGTCTGTACTTTGTCTATGTCTCTACCTTTTAAAATAATGTTTGGGTTTTTTTAAATATATATAGCTATAAAGGGGGCTGATTAAGGACAGCTTTGTGTGGGACTCTCACGGTGGAAGCAAGTGCCTTGGCAAACAGTAATGACTCACAAGTGTACCATGCAGGCAAGGGAAAGTATTCCTATCAGTGGCTTGATGCCATTTTTATAACAGTTGGGTAAAATGTATCCTGGTGAAGGAGGACCCATGCAAAATCATCCACACTATTTATTCCCTGCAGAGAGAGTCCCAACAGAGGGGCTTTACTCCTTGTACTCTACAGTGACCCCACATAGTGAGTAGTAAAATGGGAGGGGACAGGGAGAGGCCATGGGATCCAAGAATACACAGAACCAAGGGCCCTATCATATTAAGAGGCATGGGAAGGAGGAGGGGCTGGAAATTTCAGCAACAACAATTGAGCCATTTCAAAGAATGAAAGTACAGTAGGAAATATATTGTTTAGCCTGTGTTTAACAAATCTCAAAGTAACCATTTTATTGAGTCAAGTATCAAGGGGTAGCCGTGTTAGTCTGTATCTACAAAAACAACAAGGAGTCTGGTGGCACCTTAAAGACTAACAGATTTATTTGGGCATAAGCTTTCATGGGTAAAAACCTCACTTGTTTTTGTTTAGATTTGTTAAACACAGGCTAAACAATATATTTCCTACTGTACTTTCATTCTTTGCATCTGAAGAAGTGAGGTTTTTACCCACGAAAGCTTATGCCCAAATAAATCTGTTAGTCTTTAAGGTGCCACCAGACTCCTTGTCATTTTATTGAGAAGTTCCTGCATGCTTTGGAACAGGGACTTGAAATTTGGCAAGGATGTCACCCTGGTGTCAGGGATATGCCTTTTGCCAAACCAGTAAATAAAAAAAAGCCCAAGTGTGGCTAATTTAGAGGCCTCTGAAAATCAGTTGGCACATACTCAGTAGAGGCTTGTTAGAGTTTAGCAGCAAAATTCTCAGAATATTCTATCTGCAATGAACTTGCTTTATCCCTGCAAAGATCCAAGATGCCAACCGGACTACACAAACACCAACCCTAATTAATGACTAGCATGCGCCATTCCAGGGCTGCACCAACTGGGAAGGACATTTCTGCAATTGCTTCTCTGAGCAGCTGGGAGCAACTGAGAGCAAGAGACTGTCTCTCCTAGGCTTTGAATGCCTTCTGTTAACACCCAGGCAACATGGAGAAGGAATTAGCATGACATGAATGCATGGGAGCAAGAAGCTTAGTAGCTGAGGCACTGCGATGGGAGCCAGTAGAGGGGAGGACTGGGGAAAGGACAGGCTAGAGGGCAATGGCAGGAGACTGGGACAGGAATAGGCTAGAGTGAGGGGTAGAAGTTGTGAGGTTTGTGGAGGACAGGTATAAGGATCTGTAACCACTACAGAATACTTACTCCTAGAACCTGGAACACAGCCCAGGATTCCTGAGTCTCAGCAGTCAAGCGGAGTGCCCCAAGGGATGGTCCTTATCTTAATTAATGATCTGGAGGATGGTGTGGACTGCACCCTCAGCAAGTTTGCAGATGACAGTAAACTGGGAGGAGTGGTAGATACACTGGAGGGTAGGGATAGCATACAGAGGGACCTAGACAAATTAGAGGATTGGGCCAAAAGAAATCTGATAAGGTTCAACAAGGACAAGTGCAGAGTCCTGCACTTCGGACAGAAGAATCCCATGCATTGCTACAGACTAGGGACCGAATGGCTAGGCAGCAGTTCTGCAGAAAAGGATCTAGGGGTTACAGGAGACTAGAAGCTGGACATGAGTCAACAGTGTGCCCTTGTTGCCAAGAAGGTTAACAGCATTTTGGGCTGTATAAGTAGGGGCATTGCCAGCAGATAGAGGGACGTGATCATTCCCCTCTATTCGACATTGGTGAGGCCTCATCTGGAGTACTGTGTCCAGTTTTGGGCCCCACACTACAAGAAGGATGTGGAAAAATTGGAAAGAGTCCAGCGGAGGGCAACAAAAATGATTAGGGGGCTGGAGCACATGACTTATGAGTGTTTAGTCTGCAGAAGAGAAGAATGAAGGGGGATTTGATAGCTGCTTTCAACTACCTGAAAGGGGGATCCAAAGAGGATGGCTCTAGACTGTTCTCAGTGGTACCAGATGACAGAACAATGGTCTCAAGTTGCAGTGGGGGAGGTATAGGTTGGATATTAGGAAAAACGTTTTCACTAGGAAGGTGGCGAAGCACTGGAATGAGTTATCTAGGGAGGTGGTGGAATCTCCTTCCTTAGAGGTTTTTAAGGTCTGGCTTGACAAAGCCCTGGCTGGGATGATTTAGTTGGGGATTGGTCCTGCTTTGAGCAGGGGATTGGACTAGATGACCTCCTGAGATCCCTTCCAACCCTGATATTCTATGATTCTATGATTCAGTCCTTTTCTATTAGCGAATAGCTGTGAAATCCACTAGCACAATGTGGATCTCAATCCCCTCTAGTGGCTGGTTCACAGAGAGGATGACAACCTACTACATCTATCAGCTACTCTGTTAGCTCATATGTGATCATGTAAGTAAAGACATATATACAAAAGGAGGGGTGCCTGTGATCGGACATGCTCCCATCCCACTGACAGAAAGGCTAATGAGCATTCCTGCACTCAGGCAGTACCAGTTAAGCACACCTGCTGAACATGCTGGAGAAGGGGAACTTAAGGAGATGAAGCTCACTACTTCAAGGGAGGATATTTGCCCCTGAGAAGAGACTGCTTGGGACAGCCAGTGAGCTCCAGTAGCAAGGGGAGCCAAACCCAGGGGCGTGGCTGGCCTTTTCTTTTCCCCCTGCCTTGTCTGGGGGCAGACTGACACTGCAAGACTGATACAGGTGAGGAGCTCCCAGGCAACAACTGGTGGTGAGACCTGGTGAATGCTGCCAGGGACTAGAGGTAACTGCACTCAAATGGGATCCTGGGAGTGAATTGGACTCCTGCTGGGAACAAAGAGATTGCCCAGGAGGGGGTCCTGTTGGGGACCCAAGGTCAAGAGACTGACAGCGATTACGGCTGAGCCCCGGCTGAGGGTTGACTGTCTACAGGGCCAAGTTAAGGTTCAGATCTATTTCTCTTACTAGTCACTGAGAGTTTTCAAACAACTCAAAAAGATCCTGAAAGTGTCTGTAACACCAAAGAAATAGAGAGACTGTTAGAAACTAACATCTGCCTGCTACATACGAATTTTCAAAAAAATATCTGCCCGATATATCCATCTACCCCATAGGGTTTAATTGTTCAAGTAAGTTGCTCTCTTCAAAATTATTGTGGAGAACCTGTCTCTGTGAAAAGTGAAATTGATGATTACATGATACTAAAACAAATACACATGCAGGGCCAGTTCCGTTCCCTGTCATGAAGGGCAATAGCTAGGCTTAACTGAACAGCTCAGCAGTTACAGCAAACAAGTGAGTGTGGTCGTAATTACCACACTTTGGGCCACCTTTCAGTAAAAGGATTTTTTTTACTGGTTTTGTCTGCTTGTTTAATTTTAAGAAATAAAAGCCATTCCTATTTGTTGTCAGTTGAAAGATCATACACAATAGTTCTAGGAATAATTAAAATGTTGTGACTTTAAAAAAACATTTTGCTACATTCTTGTGTTCAACATACATTTTTGTAAATATTGAATTTTGCTGTAATCCGTAGTTGTGCTGATTTTCTACAAATATCAACATCCCGTTTTGTCACTAGAACAATATTCATTGGAATTTTGACAAACGAGAATGCCATGTCTTTGCAAAAGGTTTTTTTTTTTTTTAATTCTACCTATAATTGATTATTTGATGAATCCACAGTATTATTCTGCAAAGGAGAATTATATTCAAGGAAATCCCTTTTTCTATCTGTGAAGCAGTGACTTAATGTAAGAATGACTTGATACAAGAGTGCCTCAAGTATGCTGTTCCCTATGGTTTGATTCTGAGTCACAGTTTAGGTCAAGAATTGCAGCTGCTGTTGCAGGGATTCTCTCAGATCTTGGTATATCAGGTGTCGGTTGATGCTCTGAGATCTGTCATCACACTGACAGGGTGTGACATAAAGGAATGTTACATGAAGCAACAAAACAGAAATGTAAAAGAAATTGGCTAGCACAGATACCAGCCAACATGTTAGGTAGCAATTTTTAGAGAGGTTTAGAATTTCTTGAATAAGGAAGAATCTTTTTGTTCACAAGTAATTCTCTGATATATTCTTATTCTTATTCTACTAAAAAACTCTAAAAAAAATGAACAAATTTTAGAAGAACTAAACTGTCATTCTCTACTATGCCACCACATCAGAGGTGATTCTGCCAAATGGACACCTAGGATAATATCCTGTTCCAAAAAAAAAAAAAAAAAGAGAGAGAGAGAACTGAATCCTAGTAAAACAGATGCATCTTCATTCCAATTATATGTGCCAGTCTCAGCAGTTAATGTAATAAGAGTTCCCCCCAATGAAAGATCCATGCAGGGGCAGCTTCTCACATTGTGCAGTGTACATTGCCTAAGCAACAGCACAGATTAAGGGACATAACTAGGCTTCATTGAACAACTCAGGAGTTACAGCAGAAGAATGTGGGAAATTTATGAATTCACATACAGTCAAATCCCAAATCTGTATTCAGCTAAATCCCTGTAGACAAATAGCAGTTTGAGTAAAATCTGAGCAAGCACTGAGATTTCCCCTCCCCCCATTAATCAATGCCATGCCTCATTCTGACCTAGAGCCACCACCTCACTAAGGCTAGGTCTACACTACCCGCCTGAATCGGCGGATAGAAATCGATCTCTCGGGGATCGAATTATCGCGTCTCTTCAGGACGCGACAATCGATCCCCGAATCGACGCTCTTACTCCACAAGCGGAGGTGGGAGTAAGCGCCATTGACTGGGAGCCGCAGAGGTCAATTTTGCCGCCGTCCTCACAGCAGGGTAAGTCGGCTCCGATACGTTGAATTCAGCTACGCTATTCGCGTAGCTGAATTTGCGTATCTTAAATCGACCCCCCCCCCGTAGTGAAGACCTGCCCTAAGTAAATGCAGCTTCTGAAAGGACTAGTAAAAGATGTCATTTTAGTAGCTCTTGTGCACGAAGCTGTGAAATGTACTACACACACACACACACACACACACACACGCACACACCCTGGGCTCCAAGAATCAAGAATGTGACAGTGATATAGCCATACTTTATGCAGGCTGACTTCAAAGTTATGATGCATGTCTAGAGGTGTGTTAGACAGGATCTGTGTGCTGGATCAGCCGCAGTGTGATACCCATGCCAGAGCATTAGTGCAGGTCCGTAGTGTTGCCTCTGGCACACTTAGTAAGTGCCTAGAAGATCTACTGTAGCACCAGTCATCCTTCTCACTTCACAGATTTAAAGGCATTAATCACTGTGAGGCATCCCAGAAATAAAGGTCATCTGTTGGCTATAGAATGTCAGTCAAACATACATTTTTTTACACTTGCTTAGTTTTCCTGCATTACAAAATACAAGTATAAAAGACCAACTTTGTCCACAAAATAAGCTCGTGACCTTAGCTGAGCTGATCGCAAAGGAAACTCAACACCACGTACCTTTTATTTATAATGTAATTTCCTTTTAAAAATAACTTCTTTTAAATGGCTGTTTAAACTATAGACGCTGGACCTTTCTAGCCTGGGCAGGAGAAGCTAAATGTGTTCATGTGTATATATATCCTATGTTAAATTCAAAAAGCTACATCGATGCAGTGTTAAGAGTTGTTTCAATGGGCTCACTCCCCCTGCACTCTGAAAAGCATTGTGCCTCACAGAACTCACAGAGTCTGCACTGACCCCAGTGCTGCCCTATGCCTAATAGGCAATCTGGTCCTAAGGTTCCACCCACAGAATTAACTCCGCCACCTTGCACATCTTGTATGGTTTACTTTGTACAATAGAAACAGTACTGTACTAAGTTAGATACTCATCTATGAGAAGGAGAAACAAAATATTATGAGTCATATCTGGCTGGATAGCCCTTATCAGCTGGTCTGCAGAAAGGGAGACATTTCTGCTCCTCTGATCCTGGAGGTGTCTTACGGCAGCTCTCCATTCTATGTGTACCACCAGAATCACACAAATGGGATGGCGCTGAAGCCTAGGATGTGGCCAGCATATATGCAATATGGCCAACTTAGTACTGCTGTTGGATCCTTTAATGATTTGTATTTCCTTAGTTCTTTTGATTTTGAAATAACCAGTAGTAAATTATTTGCAAAATCAAAACTAATCATTATCACAGGGCATTAAGGCGCAGAGCATGGACTAAGTCCAAATCAGGTACATTTTACCTTCTAAGTACATTGGAAGGCAAGACTGTCACAATCGCATTTTTTGTATTCATAAACTGCTATGACTGAATAGTGCTAAACATTTATGTTCTGTTTTGAAAAGCCTTTCCAGCAACCCATGATTGACTTCAGCATTGTAGTGATTAGGATATCTGTCGATTCATCAACTTTAGGGGGTTTTTTTGTTTGTTTTGGTTTTTTTTTTTAAGAAAAAAGAATTGATAGAAAATATGAAGAAAAGATTTTTCTATCCAATTTATAGTCAATATTTACCATGTACTCTAACTAGAATTGCAGAGGGACTGTGTGCTTGCCTGTGTTGAGAAAAGCAAGATATAACCTTTTGGTACGGCTAGGATGAAACGTGAAATTAACCAGAAGAATAATCCACTAAGAATGTGACATTGATTATCATGTGGGTTTGTATTAAATGTTGGAGAAATAACTATGAGGATTTATTACTATTGTTATGATTTGCTATTAAAATGCTGAATTGAGGAGGCCTGGACAGCTCATGAGATTGAAAAACGCAATACATAGGTTTTTACTCCTACATTGCCAGTTCAAATGCAGCCCAATTAGTGACCAATAATAGTTAACAGCTATCTGGTGCCTTATATGTGATGAATCTGTAGTCTCAGTTCAATTCTTAGCAGAAAGGTGTCCAAATCACAGAACCATCAGCACTGACATTAACTGGCAGCACTGGTGCCTTTTTGAATAGATACCAAGGACTAAATGGACATGTGCAGCACACCATAGGGAATCTTGTGCAGCTGCCCATGTTGTATCTAGCCTAAGGATAAAGAGAACTTCAATCTCCAGAGCTATCTTTGTTACTTTTCATGAGCAAAAACTAGACCAAAAAGCCCCAGGTAAAATGAAGTCATTTAAAAGTATACTGAACTGTCTCTTTGCTTTTTCAATAATGATACTACCAATTTTAATCCTAAACAAGAGAATTACAATTTGTCATCACAGCTCAAGTGCGATTACTTAAAATACTCTTTTCTTCTTTGGCTGATATTTATAATAGTGAAGTATGGCTGCTGTATCCATAACTAGATTTTAAGAATAGATGATATACTGTCTATTGTCAGTTACACTGTAAAACTTTCCTATGTGAAAATAAACTAAAGAAAGGGAAAGCCTGAGAATATCATATAATAAAATCTAGACATGAATCATTGTGCTTAAAATTTAGTACCCTTGATCCAAGTTAAACAGAAACACTGGGCAAATGCAGGTGCTATACAAGCATATGTTCTTGCTGTAATTAGGCAAAGATCATACTTTGATAAGAATAAGAGAGGGAACCCCTAGTCAGACCAGTGAGCTTTACAGTATATAGCTGTTCACGTGACTAGGAAACCAAATGCTGAGTAGACAGCTACAATAGTAACTCTAATACCATCTTAAATTATTTCATCTATAGTTTCAAAGCATCATTAAATTTTCCCTAACTATATATAATTGGTGGCATGAGTTTCTTTCTGCCCTTTCAAGTTTATGAGCATAGTTTTGTTTTGGTCACAGATCATTCCCTCTGCTTCTTGTGTAGAAAATTGTATCTATTATTCAGCATTCCACCAAACATGGATATGGAAAACACGTCTTTCACATCACAGTACTGTAGCAAAATGCCCCAATGTGTCCCGAAGGGGTACTTGTGCAAAGCATGGTATGTCTACCCAACAAGTGACTGGCTGCCGCAGCAAGGGTATGTCTACACTACCGCGGTAGTTCGACGGCTGGCAATCGAACTTCCGGGTTCGATTTATCGCGTCTGGTCTGGACGCGATAATTCGAACCAGGAAGTGCTCGCCGTCGACTGCGGTACTCCACCTCAGCGAGAGGAGTACCGCGGAGTCGACGGGGGAGCCTGCCTGCCGCGTGTGGACCGCGGTAAATTCGAACTAAGGTATGTCGACTTCAGCTACGTTATTCACGTAGCTGAAGTTGCGTACCTTAGATCGAATTGGGGTGTTAGTGTAGACCAGGCCCAAGTTTCTAAGTCTCAGTTGACAGACTTGGGCTCATGCTACCACACTAAAAATAGCTGTGTAGATGTAATGACTCAGGCTGGACTTGAAGCTGTGAAGCCTTTGGGGTGAGGGTGTCAGAGCCCAAGCTCCAGCCTGAGTCACAACGTCTACACAGCTATTTTTAGCATGGCAGCATGTGCCCCATGAGCTCTGGTCTATCAGCCTGAGCTTGAAGGCTCACTGCCATGGGCATTGTAGACATACCCTCTAGGAACTTTTCCATTACCAGAGGGGTGAAAATGGGCCCCAGTAAAATAAAAACCAGGCCCACCATCTTCAGCAGGGCAACACAGATAAGAGCAGATGAATTTAAACGTTAAGATCTCTGATCTCAATACTAACTAAAGTTTTCATGCACATGTGATGCATCAACTCAAGTCTGAATGAATGAAAGAAAAAAGATTGGGAAAGTTCCATCTTAAATCCTACATCAGTGACAACCGACTGGTGTAAAATGTATTATGAATAAGTAGAATTATCACGCTGCAACTACTTTTGTGGTGATTAGTCTGCAGAGTCCATCTTCATCTTCTAACTTTAGAAAAGTTAGTGGAAAACAAGTCAAGATTCATCAGACTCATTTAATGAAATTATAAATATTTACTACAATCATATGAAAATTGCAGTTGGCCATATTGCCAAAAAAGATTCATGGAGGGATTATAAATAAATATACACGCTTTTTGGTTTGTTTTTTGCTAAGAAAGAGTATAATTTTTTCATCAGGTTTAAAAAGACAGAGTTCAAAAGAGTTTTCAGGGACTGGAATGAAATAAAGCAAATTGAAACACAATGTT
Organism: Terrapene triunguis; assembly: GCF_002925995.2. Taxonomy (NCBI): domain Eukaryota; kingdom Metazoa; phylum Chordata; order Testudines; family Emydidae; genus Terrapene; species Terrapene triunguis. The sequence continues at coordinate 48,851,653 of NW_020664420.1, forward strand.
AGAATAAAAGCAGAAGACATTGTCTCTACTTCCACAGCATGTTAGAACAAGAGTTAAAAAGGCTGGTCAGCTATTTGGCAATGTGAATTGGTTCGATGGATATCATGGGTTAACGTGTTACTGAGTACTATTTTCCAAAGCAATCTCGAAATCTATCCATCTACCTCTGGTACTTATGGTTAAGTCTACACTATGAACTAGAGGTGTGATTCCCAGCTCGCGTAGACATAGATGCACTAACTTTCATTGAACTAGCACACTAAAAATAGTAGTGATGCCACAGGAGCCCAACCTAAAACATGGGCTAGCTATGCCAAGTACATACCCACGGGGTTCAGGTGGATTTGTGCTTGGCACAGCTAACTACTACCGCCGCTCCTGTGCTACTGCAGCCACACTACTAGTTTTAGTGTGCTAGCTTGATGAGAGCTAGTGCAGCTATGTCTACACAAGCTGGGAATCACATCCCCAGCTCATAGTGTAAACATACCCTATATGAACCCCCTTACCATGGTATCTCCCTCCTCTCATATGTAGATGTGAGAGCTCAGTGTCCATGTTCCCTAACCGATGACACCCTCTGTATCAAGGGAGGCTAGGCATTGTAAACCACCTGTAGATGTCGAGTTGGGTGCTCTTCCACCACATGAGTTATTGTGATGGTGCCCCACAGTCACAGCATGGGAGGGAAACTAGGCCAAGCCAGTGCATAGTTGCAGCAATTCTGGATGAACCAGAGAATAGTCTGGTCCAGGATCTATGACCAAGTGGACAAGCAGGCAGGTGCAGCAGTGGACTTCTGAATTTACTTAGTTTGTTAGATTCTCTTTACCACTGATGTTTCCACTCTGAGAATTTGATTTTCAGCTCCCTGGCAGGGCTGATCATCCATGCATGGTAAAGGGTCAGTACTGCTAAGCTGCCATAGCAAAGAGGCGTTGAGAGATCAGACGTGGAGTCACACCCCAGTCTGCAGGAATGGGATTCCTCCAACTGAACATGATCAGACCTTTATGTTGGTGCTATATATTGTTTTCCTCTCTGAAAATGATGCATCTCTCAACAGGAGATGTAATAGATCAAGCTATTACTGTAGTTCTTGAGCACCTCACAGTTTTTCATGTATTTATCCTCACTACGCCCTTGGAAGGTAAATGAGTATTATTATTCCCATTTTACAGATGGAAAACTGAGGTTCAAAGAAACCAAGGCCTAGTTTCACAAAAGGACTTAGGCACCTAAAGTGGGACTTAGAAGCCTACGTCCAAATTTAGGCACCACTCTAATCACCAAAACCCCTTCTCAGTTGTCCCCTAACCAAGATGCCTTGGCACTTAAATGTTCACTGTAAAACTGCCCATAGCACCTAAGTTTCTGCCTCCAGGCATGCATACAACACCTCAGTCTAGGTACCTGGGCACCTGCCTCACATCGAAGGCCCAGCAGCATCCTCAAACTAGGAGAAGATAGGTAGGAGAACATCCATCTCACCTGCAGAGGCTGTTCCGGTAGCGTGCTCAGATCACACCTACCTCCATATAAAATGGCAGGGGGTGGGGAAGAAGAAAAAAGTAGTACCGCCCCTATAACTGTTAGCCCACAAGTTCAATTACACCCTGATGCAATTCCCCCACCGCCTGATGAGAGCAGATTTGAACATGGGTCTCCCACCCACTTAGGTGAGGGCTCTAACCACTGTCTATAGAGCATTCTCACTTGCTCTCTGTCCCAATATATATTTATTTATACAAAATGGAACAGCTTCAACCTGAGAGACACACATCAGACTATCCCATATTGCAGTGGTTAGGAACCTTAAGAGACCTCTCTCATCACAGTCTGTCTGATGTTGACAATACCACATGCATTCCTCAAAAAGAAAGGATCTAGATAGACTAGCTCTTCCAAGAAAACTTGGGAGCAACTGAGACAGATAGGCCAACACTTTCAATCTTAAATGCCTAAAATTACTCCCCTGAATCCCAGTGTGGGCACCTAAATAAATCTGTCCTTATTTTCAGAGATGCTGACAATTCCCAGATGTCAATGGGAGCTGAGGATGCTCAGCATTCTGAACATCAACTGTCTATTTTTTTAAGGTCGTTTGGTCACAATCTATCCCATGTAGACGGCAATCAATTTAAACAATAGCTGTAGAAAAATAAGAATAAAAAATAAGAATAGTACTGGCTGATCCACTTGTATTATTGACCTTCACTGCATGATACCGAGGTATTTTATCACAAGGATTTTTTGTAAATTAGATTTTAAAATGCCTTACCAGCTACAAGAATATACTGTAGCCTATTAGGAAAGAGGCTCAAATCTCTTCCCACCTGGCAAACCTTGTCAAACCTGCACCGTTTGATGATGATGAACTCACATTGGGGGTGGGGTGCTGTCAATATCATGAAAGAAGGGGTTATTGCAACACAGGATAAAAGTCAGCTACTGTCCAACTTAGATATACGCTGGCTGATCAGATCAGTTAGCCTTTAAGCGCTACACCTGGTTTTTATGGTCTGATAGCTCTCTGAGGAAAAACAGCTTGGCATACTGTTTTGAGTGGCATTGTGCCTGACAGATCTGGACTGAACAGGGTGTGCAGGGAGGCCTAGTATGCACAAAGTGGACTGCTGGAGGAAGAACAGAGGGAGACTTGGCAAGTTACACCTAAGGAATGAGAAAAAGGTCTGACCCTTGGAACCTTTATTTCTGTATACTGGTTGGCTTGAAGCTTCCCCTAACTGATTTCATTTACATTTTCAAAAATCTGCACCTGGAGCTTTTCAATGAGCAAAAAGAGTAATGGCTTCTAGTTACAGTAAACAGAATATTGCCATAGGGACAAAAGTACAAGGGGTTACTCTGCTGGAATAGCCTTAAACTACCTGGGCACAGATTAAGAACAGTACAAGTACAAGGAAGACAGTTATCCTAACTTTGTCCCAGTCTAGAGTCACTTAAGATAAATGCCAGTAATTTTCAAATGATTTTGTTGGTAGTAAATTTCTGGATCTAAAATTGGAAAACCATTTTCAAAACTTGGAAAGGCAAATTGGTCTAAACGGATCAATAATCTGGAGCAGAGGACCCTCATATAATGACTGAACAACATCAATAATTTTAATCACTCTCTTGAAAAAAACCTCAACGTAGCTAAGAGTAGGATAGCATTTCGCTTTACTTTAAATGTGAATTATTCAAAGCAGGAATCATAGTCCATGGATTCATTTCTGGAGGGTAATTCTGTGGGTAATCTACTTTGGACAAGGACTCCAAGATGGACATCACTGCAGAAGTCCACACAATTCCAACCCAAACTCCCAGACCTAATGTTAGACATAAATAATGATCGAGATGGAGATAGATCTGAATGATAACCTGGGCCCAGTTCCAGCTCCAGAAAGAGAAATGCCTGGTATGATTATGTGTCTGATAGCTGTCAAAGAAGTGTTATTCTGTTTGTAGTTAAACAACCAAAGATGGGCCTGATCCTCAGCTGATGTAAGTGAAGGCAGTCGAGCTGCTGTGATTTACACCAATTGAAGATCTGGTCCAGTTTAATCGGACCAAATCAGGGGACCCAGATAATCTCCATCCAAGAATATTAAAGGAACTGGCACGTGAAATTGCAAGCCCAAAGCAAGGATTTTAATGAATCCATATAAACTCAGGGGTCATACCCTATGACTGGAGAATTACTGGTAGAGTGCCTATTTTAAAGAAAGGGAAGAAAGTGATCTGGGAAACTACAGCCCCGTTAGTTTGATCTCAATTGTATGCAAGTTCTTGGAACAAATTTTGAAAGACAAAGTAATTAAGGACAGAGGTAAACAGTAACTGGGATAAAATGCAACATAGTTTTACAAAAGGTGGATTGTGGCAGACCAACCTGATATCTCCTTCTTGAGAAGATAACTGATTTTTTTTTTAGACAAAGGAAATGCAGTAGATATAATCTACCTGTATTACAGTAAGGTATTTGATACAATTCAACATGGGAAATTATTAGTTACATTGGAGAAGATGGGGATTAATATGAAAATTGAAAGGTGGATAAGGAACTGATTAAAGAGGAGACCACAATTAGTCATATTGAAAGGTCAGGCTGGTGGGAGGTTACTAGTGGAGTTCCTCAGGGATCAGTCCTGGGACCAATCTTATTTAACATTTTCATTCATGATCTTTGCACAAAAAGTGGGAGTGTGCTAATGAATTTTGTGGATGACACAAAGTTGGGAGATATTGCCAATATGGAGGAGGATTGGAATATCATACAAGAAGATCTGAAGGACCTTGAAAACTGGAGTAATAGAAATGGGATAAAATTTAGTAGTGCAATGTGATGCGGCTGTGAAAAAGGCTAATGCAATCCTAGGATGCATCAGGTGAGGTATTTCCAGTAGAGATAGGGCAGTGTTAGTACCATTATACAAGGCACTGGTGAGATCTCACCTGGAATACTGTGTGCAATCCTAGTCTCCCATGTTTAAGAAAGATAAATTCAAACTGGAAAAGGTGCATTGAAGGGCTATGATGATAATCAGAGGAATAAAAAATCTACTTTACAAGAGGAGATTCAAGGAGCTTGGCTTGTTTAGCCTAACCAAACGAAGGCTGAGGGGAGATATGACTGCTTTCTATAAATATATCAGAGGTTAAATATCAGGGAGGGAGAGGAATTAGTTAAGTGCCAATGCTGACACAAGAACAAATGGATATAAACTGGCATCAACAAGTTTAGGCTTGCAATTGGACAAAGGTTTCTAACCATCAGAGGAGTTAAGTTCTGGAATAGCCTTCTAAGGGGAGCAGTGGGGGCAAAAAAAATCTAACTTGTTTCAAGACTGAGCTTGATAAATTTATGGAGGGGAAGATATGATGGGACTGCCTACAATGGCATGTGACTCATCTGTGACTGCTAGTAGCAAAAATCCCCAAACTGCCAGAGATGGGGGCACTGGATGGGGAAGGTTCTGAGTTACTATATCTTTCCCTGATGTCTGGCTGGTGGGTCTTGCCTGCATGCTCAGGGTTCAACAGATGACCATATTTGGGGTCGGGAAGGAATTTTTCTCCCAGGTCAGATTGGCAGAGACCCTGGAGATTTTTCGCCTGCATTTGCAGCATGAGGCCTGGAGTCACTTGCAGGTTTAAATTAGAGTAAAGGGTGGATTCTCTCTAACTTGAAGTCTTTAAATCATGACTTCATTTGGATATCAGTTTAACCCACTGATATTAGCTGGGATATGTAATACAATCTGAGCATAAACTGGAAAGAGAAGCTGTCAAGTGGTTCTGAAATATTTTCTAACAGATAACTGTATTGGAATCATAGAATCATCAACGTAAGAGATGACATTACCTATTAGAGCAGCCATTCCATCTTCCTGCCAATACATGGTTGATTCCCCTTCAGTACAATTCTTAATGTTTTGTCCAGTCTAATTTTCAAAGGCCAGCTGGATGCATAAGTTATATGGTTTTGAGCCAACGTGTTCTTAAAATGCGTGATGCATTTTCTCTCTGTCATTTCTAGCCAAAGGACTCTTTTTATTACTGAGTGAGGGCAAAAAAAAATCTGTCCTGTTTATTCTTAGGCTGTCAGGGACCACCTGCTAACAAAGGACCCATCTCAAAGAGACACCACTTCATATAAAAGTAGAAAAACATTATTGTGAGGTTATAGGAACAATGGCTTAAGGCAAGTTCGGGTAGCAAGAAACACGAGTCATTTGAACTAGGTTCAAAGCAGCTTATTATATGGGTTCATTTTGGAATATATAGGCACTTTCCCACAGAATGTTTTTACTCTGGCATTGCATTGATCTGATCCCACAGTGTTCCTCCTGCTGTCTTATACATAACTGTTTGGAAAAGAGAAAAAATGGGTTTTAGTCTACATAGCGGCCAAATTCATCCCTGGTGTAACTCCATTGGTTTCAATAGTGTTACACCCAGGATGAATTTAGACCATTGACTTGCTCTATATCTAACATATTTGAATATATATATAACAAATCTAAAATGAAATCAAAGGTGTGGGAAAGTATCAGCATGAAATGAATTAATCTGATCTATGGGATCTAGAAAACTGATCTATGCATGTTTTGATGCATCTATTGTTTTCTCCACTCTTGCCAAAGAATTGCAGAAATGCTAACGTTAGCTATTTATAGCACAATGAAACAGTCAGAATGTTCTCTAATGTACCACTTGCAAGTGCAAGCAATACATGCTGACTAGCTCACACCATAATCTTGGCAAGGATTCACTCACCTGTTAGGATCTTAATTCATTACAGTCAGACATATATTTATATTTATTTGTCTTTAAGCCATATGATTGCTAAATAAAAAAGGATGTTAAAATAACATAAAAGGTCTGACAGCAACCAGGCAATTCAGAGTTAAGGTTTCTCACTCTGTCCTTTACTCACCCCCATGATATACAGCTATGGCCTAGGTCCGCAAACAACGCATGAGCTTAACCCTTGTGATCGGGTGTCCAACCCACACAAGGCATGAAGGTGTTAAGGTGGCCAGGTGGGCCAACTAACCACCTAGGCTGCACCTGGAGGAAGAGCCAGGGAGCCAGGACTAATTAAAGATGAGGCTCAGCAGGACAGGAGCGGCCTGTATAAAGCCCAGAAGCTGAAAGCAGAAAGGGGCTGCAGATAAAGAAGCTGCAGTCACTCCCAGGGTGAGAGAAGGTAAGGTAGGAAGTAGCCCAGGGATACAGCAGTAAGGTTTAGGACTGTGTATACTTTGACTGCTTGTTGTGGGGCCCTGCTGAAACCCAGTGTAGGGGGCAGGCCTGGGTTCCCCTACCAGCCACTGGGCAGTGGAGCTATTAAGGAGTAGTGAGAGGAAAGACTGCCTGGGACAATGGAGCCCAAGAGACTGATACCCTGGAAGGGGAAGACTACAGCAACCTGGCCAAAGGGCCAAGCCATGAAGCGGGAGCAATCATATCCCAAGAGAGCAAGACAGGGAGAGTGATGGAGTGAGAAACCACAGGAGGAACACTGGACTTGCAGAGCTAATCCCCAGACACGCCCAGAAGGAGGTGCTCTGGCGGTGAGTAGAGCACTTTGTGACACCCTGTATGTGACAGACAATGACGTGAGGCAAGGACTGAGGGCCTGATCCAAAGCTCATTGAAGTCAGTGGAAAGACTCCAACTGATTTTTGAGGGCTATGGATCACGCCGTAATTGAGAAGTCATCTGAGCTTTTGTGAGTTTCAGGAAGATCCTGAATGGTATCTGCTATTGTCTATAGTGTTCAAATTTTGGTGTGTGTGATTTTTCACTTTTATTAGTCAAGTAAAAAATAAAGGGGATGGAGCCTGTTATTAAGACTGTTAATATTCTTCTAGCGTTATCATAAAGGCCCCCCAAGGATCTTATTGAAAGTATTGTACACTCCCACTGAATCTGTACAGTTTTATGTAGACTCAATGCAATTTAAATAGAATTGTTTCCTTCAAAGCCATTATAGACATAAGTGCAACACTTCCATTATCCTCAGATCATTGAAATGATAGATGATAATGAATCCTTATGAGGCAGAGTGTATATCAACCTGCAATGGAGTGTGTTTTATAGCCCAGTTATAAATTCCAAAAGAAATGCTGGCAGGTCCTTAACTAAAGCAGTGCCTATAGCACCACCACGACACAATGAAATTGAAAGGTTAGATACTGTACTGCCCTTAATCCACAGCAGAACTCTCACTGAGGTTAATGGGAGTTGCATACATGGATCAAGAGTAGTCTAAGACCCAAAGTTTATAAATAAATCCTGTGAATTTTGACATTGTACCCAAATGCACTGCCTTTGGAGTCACTAGTACAACTCTCACTTCACTGGGAAAAGGACCAGACGGAAAATGGAACAAATTCAGCCCTGGTGTAAGATCACTGAAGCTAACGGGTTTACATATCCAGGCACATTTGGCCAAGTTATACAACACCTATAATTTTAGATTCCTCTTGACCATCTCTTCTTTTGGTTGCTGTTATTGCCTGATCCCTCATTTGTCTATACTTTAAGCATCTTTTGTTAGAATTAAATCCTGATATGAAATTTGCTCCCATCCCTGACTACTGCAGACAACTAGATATGTGGATTACACACCATGATCTAGTTGTTGATTATCCATCTTCTCAACTAGCATCTCACCTCTCTAGTCCATCTCATCAACAAAGCTGCAACTTTGAGAATAAGTGAATTTGTTCCTACCCAACATGGGACCATTGGAGTCATGCTGCCATCTCCAAAGTGAAGAGAGGAACTTCATGAAAATGTTAATACCGCCTGCCAAGCAATCAATTTTTTGACAGAATCCCCAGGGAATTGGTGGAGAGGATGTGTACATCCCCTTGTTATACTGCCCCCATTTTCACCAGACATGGATCCCAGACAGGCTTTTTCTCCACCACCCATCCCTCTGGCTAAAGGAATCAGCATTGTATTAATTTATTAATTGATTTATTTCCTTATTATATTTGTTTATAATGTGTACCAAAATCATTTTAATAAATGTTTGAATCACGCTACATTATCATACATCGAATCATGCTAAATTAAAGCTATAATGTTGATTACTTGTATTTTATCACTACAAGACAAAATAACGTCACTGAGGACAAGTGAATGTATATCACTCATTTTATTTTACATCATTATTAACTAACAAACCTTTATTTTCATATACATAGTGTAGTGGGAGCAATAGTAAATGTGATAGCTAAGGCTGCATAATCATTTCTAGTCTGGCCCTCTGATTGCAGTTACTTATGACTTTCTGAAATTTTACCTTTCAGCCCAGAGGTGACATTTTTTTGGAAAGTTTGAGGAAAACCAGTTCAGTCATTTATGAGTAGGACAGTGAAAACGATACACTTCTCCTATTATAAAAATATTCTTGCAACATTTATTTGAAGAGCTCTACAATTTCAAGAGCTGAGCTGAAATTTGGCAGGAAAATAGTCTGTATTGAGACTTGCCTAAGTGATATTGTGAAAATTGGTTTTGAGATCATTGAGTTATGACCCATTGAAAATTAGCCTTTTCACCCATGCACAATGCTTTGAACAGAACTTATAAATGCTATGGCTAAGGAAGGCTGCTGTGGAAAATATGTCCCTGGCTAATTTAGCAGTATTTTGAAAAGTGAAATGAAAGTGCACGTGAGCCCATTTGATAGGAAACTGTTTTCAGAGAACAGTATGGTTGCTCCGTTAAGCATTCCAAAGTCAGGAAATGACAACATTGAAGTTGGAAACTCAACCGTGTTACTGCAGTGAGTCATCTGTGTGCACACAGTATGTAATTTTTACACACACAACATTCCTATACATACTACTACCATATCTAGCTATCTATAATCTGTTGTACTAACACTCACAAACCAAAAATTCCAGGAAAGTTAAAAACAATGCCTACTGAAAACAGCCAAGTATAATTACCTCCAAAGATGCTATTACAATGAGTATCTTACACATTTAAGAATACAAATATGCTGCCATCTATCTCAAATAGAAATACTATATGCTGTACATATCTGATTGTGAAATAAAATGCCTAACCAACTATTTGCAGTGCCTCATTATTGGTAGCTTGACAGGCATATGTTGATAAAGTCCTGGGTGAGTCATACACATTTTTGAAACTATCTTTCATTGTTGTTACATATAAGTGCATTTACACTGTTAATTCAGAACTTCCAGTCTAGGCTACTATGAAGAAAAAAGTATATGTACATGCTATTTTGGGACTTGCAAGTTACTCTGAATGTTGTACTTATATATCAAAAGACTTCTGGGCTAGGCTCCACTGCATGTAATCTCCATTGAAAAGCAAGGTTTGGCTGTCTCTAAATTTTAAAAAACACTTCAACATGCACACACTAAAAGGAGAATGAACTATAAATTGGAAATGTCTCCGCCATCTGAAAGTCTTGGCTCACTTTTCCCCCCAAACGCTTTGCTTTCATAAATGTCTTGTCCTGGTTTAGCTCATTGCCAAAGGACAAGTTTACTGCAACTTTAAAATGGTTTATATTGGCTTAAGGGAAAGTTGTTCAGTCAGGGTTTAGCCAAAAATGGTTGATGTTGACATGATTCAGGCCTGGTCACATACTTGCCTTCATTTTCTTTTCAGTTTACCATACATTTCAAACATGATGACATATTCCTGCCTGGAAGCAGGAGAATTTTTCTGTGGTGACTTGAAACTTTCTCTAACCATACCTCTACTTTTATATTGGTTATAGGGCCTAGCTTTGACATGTAGTAATTTTAACACCAGTTAGCTACTATGGGAGTCCCAAACTGGTTGTGCACCCACTGTACTGTGCAATATGATACAAATCTCTATGCCTTTAAACATTGTTTTGTATTGAATTTTTACAAAAATATGCAGAATAAAAACGAGTATTATCCCAAAGGCTCTTCCTCCCTCTGCTTTACTTTCATGCTTCGACCAAGCACTCTCCCCATTCCCCCTCCTACTTGCTACAGTTTTAAAGGAACAGTACCTGTATCTCACATCTACTGATATAATACTTTCCTTTGGAAACTATAGTGCTTGAGTTACATGAAAAGGTATTATTAGGCTGGTGTTAAGGTGAGAAAATTAAAATAAGCTTATTTGATTGATTGCATGCCTCTATTTTGTGCCTTTTTATTTCCTCTCTGTATGTAAGTCTTTATTAGCCCATAATCTCACTTCACTATCTGCAGCCCTCACTCTTCTAATGCTTCCAGGACACTTTGTAGTTTGATTTTCTCCCCCCATACATTTGTTTGTTATCCCTCCAATTTGGGACCAGATACTGGTCACTAGGATGGCAACTTCTGCAAACAGCTGAGCAGTTCTTTACAGGGAACTCTATACCAGCCTTCCTGCTGTAGGGGGTAATTCTGAGGCTACCAACTGGTCCCTGAATCAAAGGGCTACAAACTTTGGTAGACACAGTTAAGTCAGCATTACACCTCCAGTTACTATATTGCTCCTGTGTATGCATACATGGATGCTTATGTCAGTGCTTCATATACTCACCAGAAATGCTTGTGTTGATGCAAAATTCAATGCGTCATGGGTAGGTATCTCAGTGTGCCATATGCCCCCCACCCCTGGCACAATGCCTTTTGAGGAATTTTCACAATGGATTGTGGGGCACACATGAGTCGCACAGGGGATGCTGGGAGGAAAGGATCAAGTTCCCATCATGCAACTTTCTCCATCCCATAATAACATGCCATCCCATAATTTTCATGCCTTTTTAAAAATCCTGTGAGCCCATGTGGCACTTGTCACTGTCTGCCATCTCTGACAGAATCATGGAGCCCACACAGCACTATTGCCATGAATGTTGCAAACACAGGACAAACGATTCTCCAGTATTTTCAGAGCCACAGGAAGTACTGCAACAATGGGGGACATGACAATTTCTTTGAGGACAGATTGCTAAGAGACATAGCAAAAAACAGTTCAAGTTTGTTGGTGGTATTCACCGAGGAGTTGCAGACGGTGGAGTGCTGCTTCTGGGCCCGAGAAACAAGCATGGATTGGTGAGATCACATCATAATGCAGGTTTGGGATGATGAGCTATGGCTGCAGAACTTTCGGATGTGAAAGGCCACATTCCTGGATCTGTATGCTGTGCACACACCAGCCCTCCAGTACATGGACAGAATGAGAGCTGCACTAACAGTAGAGAAGTGAGTGGCAATCACTTTTTGGAAGCTTACAACACCAGATTGCTGTCAGTGGGAAATCATTTTAGAATTGGAAAATCCACAGTGGGAATCATGTCATGCAAGTATGTAGAGTCGCTAATTGTATCCTGCTGTGCAGAACTGAGACTCCATGCAATATGCCGGCCATCATGGATGGATTTGCAGCTATGAGGTTCCCAAACTTCAGCAGGGAGGTAGACAGCATGCATATCCCTATTTTGGCCACAGCCCATCTTGCTATACAATACATCAACAGAAAGGGTGACGTTTCTATGGTTATGCAAGCATTAGTGGATCACCAGGGATGATTCACTGATCTCAGTGTGGGCTGAGCAGGGAAGGTGCATGACACTCTCATCTTTAAGAACACAGGACTGTTCAGGAAGCTGCAAACAGTGACATATTTTTCCCAACTGACAGATTACCATTAGGGATGTTGAAATGCCAATAGTGATCCTGGGAGTCCCAGCCTGCCCCCTAGCTCCCCTGGCTCATGAAGCTGTACACAGACCACCTTGACAGCTCCAAGAAAAGATCCAGCAACTGGCTCAGAAGGTGCAGAATGACAGTTGAATGTGCTTTCAGTAGACTAAAGAGATTCTGGTGTTGTTTATTCCCTAGCTTGGATCTCAGTGAGAAAAATATCCCAATGGTTATAATTGCCCATTGTGTCCAGCATAATATCTGTGATGCAAAGTGGGGAAAGTTGCCATCAGGGTGCTGAATGTGGAGCAGCAGCCTGCTGAGTTTGAACAGCCAGACACAAGGGCCATTAGAAGAGCTCAACACAGGGCCACATGGCTGAGGAAGGGCTTAAAAGAGCACTTCAATGGTCAGCCACAACAACGTGCTGTGCTGGACTGTGCTCTACCTGGCCCTGAAGTTTTGGCGGGTGTTAGGAATTGTGTAATGCTCGGTGTGCCTTTATGAATATCACGCTGTCTTTTAATGAACCAATACATTATGCGGTGCTTGCTGTAGATTTATAATTAATACACTGTGGTTTTCACAGAACCTATGACTTCCGTGGTCCTGTTCTGTTACAAGTAATGTGTGTTTTGAGTTGGGCTAGGCGTTCCGCAATATAAGTTGTGAAGTAATAAAAATGAATTTATTTCCAAAAAATAAAAATGTATTGCATAGCAAAAACAGTACAAAAATAATGTGCAATTAAAAAAACTTATAAAATAAATTAGAAACAGCACTTTAAAATTGGAATGGTAGAAAACATTTCTGTCCATTTCTGCCAAACATACACTGACCTGTGAGAAAGCTATGGTTTTCCTTACTGTCTGCTGGCATTAGTAGGGATTCAGCCCATGATGCCACGTGGAATGTTGGGTGTAGGGAGCTGCTGAAATGGAGTGCTCCATTGACTCCAAAGAGAGACAAGTCCATGACTTTAGGACTTGGTCAACAAGAGTCTGCAATATTTGTGTTTGCTGCCTGAATGTCCACATTACAACCATCACAAATGGTATTCATTGCTATCCAGGCTGGCACAGTCAGAAGAGAGGTCAAAGATTGATTGGACATTGCAAATGAACCCTTAGACATTTTTAGCTTTCTCGTCTCAAAACAGAGTTGAAACACACTGGCAAAACAGGGGATGGGGCAACCTTCCCTGTTGCTCCCTGTGCTCTAGCTGTTCTATAATAAAAAGATCATTCTTTGTTGATGTCAAGCCACTACCTTTCACCAGCCCTACTCTCATTAAAAACAAAAGGAAAATTGCTACACACTTATTGCTATCCTTATATTTAGAACTTGGCAACATTTTTCACTGCAGATTTGGTTTTCGATGAAAAAGGAAACCCCACCTTTTTGACAAAATTTTCTGTCAACATTTCTCAGGATTTTTTGACTAGCTCTAGAATGGATTGAAATTTTGGGAGACTGAAAAATGTTGTCAAAACTTTGAAATAAAAAACCTTTTTTATTTACTACTAATTTTGTTGCTGTATTTTCCCACCAGTTTCATTAATACTAGACTGTAGAAACCAAGATCCCTAATTCAAAGTATATTGTTCTGGAGTCCAGTGAAGAAATGTGCTGTTGCTGTAATTGTAACATTAGCTTCCGTGTCCAAGTTCATCTATAACTTGTACCACTATATTTTAAGCATGAAAAATATTGTGTCTTCCATGTTCTGCTTTCTCATAGGTATTTATCAGTAATCAAGAGGAAATCAATCTATTAATCAATTTTAATTTGATTATTATAATACCATAAACACAAACAAAATGTACTGCCCACAGAGACATGAAGAAACATAATAAAAACAGCCCAGACAGTATCTGGTTATAAAGTACAGTAACACAGACATCATTAACATGATTAAATATATAGTGAACCACTCATAGACACATCTAGTTTTTTACTGGCAGAACTCACCACCCAAAGGAAGACCAGTTTCCCCAGCATATTTCCTTGATACTTCATTCCCAGCTGCCACCACAATAGAAACACTCATCTAACCCAGAGATGGCACATGTAGTCTTCTGCAGGAGTTGACACTGGGTTAAACCAAAGCTCATTTAAGGCAGTGGAATGGCTCCCATTGGCTTCAATGACCTTTGGATCAGGCCCATCATGCTGACTTACCTCTTGGTTAGAAGTGTATTAAAATGAGATATCTCATGTCCTGTGCGTGAAAATCCCAATATCACTTAAAATAAGATTCTCATATCCATGAAAGTGGTCTCATCATATCATGGGATTGGCCAGGATTCAGCCCTTGAACTGAATGATAAACTGCAAGTGGGCATATGTAAATAAGATGGCAAGGGGGTCCTGATTTTGACCAGCCTAGCACATCGTAGCCTGTGAAAAGCTGAACAATAGCATAAATTGCTGAAAAATAATCAATGTCAGCTTTACTATGGACACCTTTGAAGAAGGGGAAAATAAAAACTGAGTACTTTACTAAACAGAAAGATGGTCATTTTGAATTCACATAAAAGCAAAATCCTATTTATATCAACCGTGAAATCAAATAGTGCGAGATCACTCTGAGGTTTGCAACATTTGACAAATTGTAATTTTGTTCTTCACAAACTCTTAAACACTTCCCGCTAAGTGACAACAAGCCTCAGCAAGTTTCCACAAACCTTCTGCAGCTTCTTTATCTCACTATAAAGAACAGATGCTGTTTTGAGGCTGCTGTGAGCTTTTTTGTTCTCTGTACAATATGCACATGTATATGAAGGAACGCACATCACATGAAAATATGATAGCCAAGGCCTTCCAGAAAGCTTTTTCACTAGTGCACAGCACACCAACAGCTGGCTCAAAACTAGAGCTGTGTGTAAATCATGCAAAACATTAATGGCATGTGATCACCATATGCGGGGTCAGGAAGAAATTTCCCCCCAGCTCAGATTGGCAGTGACCATGGGGGATTTTCCCCTTCATCTACAGTGTGTGGGAGCATGTCCCTTGCCAGACTATCTGCATATATCTCATTTAATCATTTCCCTGGTATTTCAGGGGCCTCAAACACTAATGCACCTCAGTCCCACCTATTCTCTGCCTGTGTCACAATCTCCTCTGGGTCTCATTTACTGGTCTCATTTCTATTGCTGGGTTCAGTGTGCAGGTGCTGGGTGTGTTGGTAGCCTATGGTATACAGAAGGTCAGACTCGATGATCTAGTGGACCCTTCTGCCCCTTGTCCTGATTTTTCACACTTGCTGTCTGGCCACCCTAATTCTGGGAAATTATAATACACACACACACCTTGAACACAGTCACAGTCAACCTTTTGAATGTTTTGAATTTCAAATTCCTTTACTTCCCCCCCAAGGACGGAAAGGAGAGTGAGTGAAAATTCACTGATTGCCCAGTCAAAGATTTAAGGCATTGTTTTAAAGAGAGAAAAAAATGTGACTTGGGCCTTGAAGGTGAAAGCATTCCAGAGTGATGGGCAGCAAAAGGGAAAGGGTACCCTCAGTAGTGGAAAGTCAAAGGGAGAGGAAAGAAAAAGCAAAACCTGGATGAGCAAAGTCAGTGGGAAGAGGGTGTAGAAAGTTACAATGAGGCCAGAAAAAGACAGGAAGGAGTAAATGCACGGAAAATTTTAAAAAGCAATACATTTAAACAGAGAGGTAGAAGTGGTAATCAGTGACTATTCACCCCATGATTCCAGTTAAGAAGTTGCATCACAATTCATGAAGATTAAAGCCCCAACTTACCTTTACTGAGACACCACCATACCAGGAGGTAAGGGGTTTATGGTATCCTTTCTGAAGTGAGAACCCAGCATCTCACACTGTGTCCCACCCCGAGGAGCATGTACTATAAAAAAAAATCATTTGTACTTTAGTTCTACTGAAGGTTAAATAAACACAGGAGTATAATAAAAAGACACTTTTTTAGCCCACAAATTGGCTGGTTGCTTACCTTTGTATGAAGTTCTTTATTTAAAGCAGAAAATTATATTGAAAAAGGCTTCTATAAAGAAAGGAAAGTCAAGGGGAAGTACAGTACCGAGGCCTTCATTTTGGCAAACTCTTAATTAAAGAGCCAAAATATTAGCATCTTAAGAGTAAAATGACGTTAGAGAGGAGCTACAAGGTGGATGAGGTAATATATTTATTGGGCCAATTTCCGTCGGTGAGTGAGACAAGTTTTCAAGCTTACACAGAGCTCTTCTTCAGTCCCAATCTGGAGGGCTTTTAAGTTGAAAACTAAACCTGTGAATGCCTTTTAGTGCTTTCACACAAATGATATAAAGGAAATAACTGTTGTAGCATTATGTATTTTTGTGTGGTAGGTTAAATAGTGCAGTTAACAAAATGGTGCTAGACAAATATAATAAAAGAAAAACAATATTAAAAATAAAAGCAAAAACAATGGAATGTAGGCCTGGCTTGATGTGAGTGACTGGACATAGGTGAGACCTCATTTCTTGGGAGACAGGATTATGGAGATAAATGGATCAGCAGGCTGGAAACAGAAAATCTGTACAAGCTAAGATAAGGGAGAACACCCAGGGAACCATTTCCACTGGACAAGATAATAATGGATAAGATAAACCTAGAACGTAAGACGAGGTAAAGAGTAAATCGTCCATGGACAGAGTATTCTGTACAGGGATTGGTTCCTACAAAGTAACCAAGCCAATCCCAAAACGTGTAATGCAGCATTTTATATAAATGCAATAGTAGTGTATAAATGTATAAAAAGACGTTTGCGGTGTAACTTTGGATGTGCGGTACACCCTATACCCACTCGCTACACTTGAGTATCATCAACTCAGCGTAGTTTTGCCGTATACCAAATAAAGGAACCTGAGTGATGAGACTAAAGTCAAACTCAACAGAGGGTCCTGTGGCACCTTTAAGACTAACAGAAGTATTGGGAGCATAAGCTTTCATGGGTAAGAACCTCACTTCTTCAGATGCAAGTCAGTCTTGCATCTGAAGAAGTGAGGTTCTTACCCACGAAAGCTTATGCTCCCAAAACTTCTGTTAGTCTTAAAGGTGCCACAGGACCCTCTGCTGCTTTTTACAGATTCAGACTAACACGACTACCCCTCTGATACTTAAAGTCAAACTGAATTTTTGGAGAAGTGGTCTCAGGGGACCCCCAACACCTCACCCCACCCTTGGCCCCTGAACAGGTTATCCGGATCTTAATCAGGTGGGCAGGAAACCCTTATAATTCTCTCCTCTTCCCTCTCCGCATCCCCTTCTGCAACAGACAGGCTAGCATTGCTGAGCTGCCACAGAGAGTGTTGTAATTTGAAGATGGTATATTCTGGCACCAAATTATTATCCCTTTTGACACTCCCCAGAACATGAGGGAATCAGGAAGGGGACTGTGTCTCAGAAGGAGATGCATTGCCCCAAGGGCTACTCCTGGAGCATGGAGGCTTATGCACCACTCTTTGCTCAGAGCTGTGCCAAACAGCAAGAGCCAGCTCATAGTTTTAAAGTCAGTTTTAATTTCACATCTCCCAGTGTATGCCAGGAACTATCCTGTTACCTAAATTGTAGTGAAAATACTATTCCTGCCCCCTCCCCACCCGGCACTGTTCATTTTCCATGGCTCCATTTTTTATTTATCTTTTTCCATTTTGAAAGGAGCAATTTCTTGCCCAACTCTGTTCTGTTTTTAGTTTGCAGAAACCAGGACTAGACCAAGAACAAGCAATGTATTCCATTTTCACAATGATAACGTATCTCAAAAGGCCAGTTTCTACAGACCTTATGCATGCAAACCTTAATAGAAGTTTTACATATGTAAGGTCTGGAGGATCCAACCATAAATAGTAATTTTAGCATTAACTCCTACCTAAACAGCAAATAAGCCATTTCCCCCCTAATATTTTTGAGGCACTGTCATCAGTGAGACTCTTTTTTACATTCTTTGCTCTTATGACTAATTCCATCATAGCTACCAAATAGCAAAGATGAGATGACAAAAATCTATGTACTGTTAGGGTGCTTTTGAACCTCTATAAACTGGGAACAAATCTGTCACTGCCTTTCTTGTTAACAAATCTTTTGACCCATCTTAATTGGCAAGGGACCTAAAAAGTGAAACCCAGCTTTAAAAGTGAGAGGAGAGAAATGAAAATATTCTTGCTATTATTCAGCAAATCTCCTTTAATTTTCTACCATTTGAAAGGAATCAGTATGTATGACAGAAATATAATGACGATAGTGCTTGACTGGATGAATGTAACAGGTACATTTGATCCTTGAGATGGCTGTGTCATCTCAATAGTTAAGATTATGTGACTTTTCCAGTAGCATTCTGTGCTTGTCAGATACTCATGTGTGCTGTTTGCATTCTGCCTTGAATCTCAGTTCTGAAATGTGTGAAAATAGCCAAATTATAAAATGTGTCATGTGAGATTATGAACATTTTTATATTCATTTTAATGAATTGAAATTGACTGGTATAAGTGGTTATTTAAATTGCTGAAACTGTACACTGACCATTCTCATTATTAACGAAGAAATGGGTGTTTACTGCAGTAAGTGGAGTGTGACAGAAATGTAAATTCTGAAAACCAGGACATTTTTTTTTTTAACTTGGAACTAAGGGCAATTTTTTTGAGTTGTATTTTTGCTTGAATACACACATCAAAGAGAACCATACAATTTACAAACCTGGCTTAGTTCATCTCTTTGACAATGTCAAGGATCAGGAATGTGCTTGTTCCCTCATAATCATTTTTCTCTTTCCCCAAATTAAACATAATACAAACCTATCTATCTTTAGGCATTTGGGATCAGAATTTCCTGTTAGTTCTACTGGTAGCTAAGAGATTTTTGCCTGTTGACACCACAGTGGCAGCCAAGAGTGAATCTGGGAGTTTTAGGAGAAGAAAAAGAAAAAATAAGCTATAATACAGTGGCTGCCCATCTGCTATAGATTTCACCAGATTTCTATTCAAACTTTTCTTTGGTTTTCTGTACTTGTCCTTTCATGGTGACACACCATCAGTACCATGAGGCGATGCTTTAAAGAAATGATCTTCTCTGCCTAGTCAAAAGGATACCATATATAAAATTCTCTAAGGTAAAATTATATTTGTAAGAGCTACAGTAAGTAGACATTATGATTCTCTCCAAAAACGGATGGATGGAGTCTTGCATTGGTATTGATGCAAAAGGATTTAGTGAACACTATAAATGAATATATATCTGGGAGATCAGACGAATACAAGAATTGCAAACAAGAATTCATGTGGGACAGACAAAATTGTCCACAACTACTACAGGCAGTTGGATCCTTGCTTTGCACTGTTCACACTTTTTGCATAAGGTGTTGAGGCACCTTGCTTCAAAGCAATTCATGGCAACATGACAAATCTGCTGCTAACTTGCTCTATCCTAGGCTGTTGTTTCCCAGTTACTGGGATCAACCTGACATGCTTTCAAGTTTGACTTCAGTGTATTTTTATACCATCTGTACTGACCACCACAAGAGGGGGTGCCTGGCTTTTACTGACCATAAAATATGGTCTTGGATATTCTCAAGTCAGGCATATGAACATGGTGCCCAGACCAATGTAGCTGAGCTAGTATGACCATGCTTCGAATGTCAGACATCTGACAGTGACTAAGGAGTTCCATATTAGGACTTTTGTCCCACCATTTGACCCTGTAAACAGACCAAAGAGAGCGCCTATGGAACTGATCAAGTTTCCTGATATGTCAGTGATATGTTGCCCATGTGTCACAACAATATAGAATTGTGATTAGCACAACTGCCCAGTAGACATTTAGCTTAGTGCTTATTAGATAAGCAAATAATACAAACATAATAGAGTCCCACAAAGAACTGAGCATAGCAATGCCACTAATACTGTGATCATTTCATGGGCTTGATTCAGTGTTTTGCTGACATCACAGAACCTATGCAGATCATGGCCTTAAATCTAGTTGTTTTCCCATCATGGTTTCATAGGTATATTGACCACTTTAGCTGGAAAAAATAAGTTTGTTGTTCAAAATGTAATACTATTGCCAGAGTTCCTTGTTGAACTGTTCACTTCTGAGTAATCTCCTACATCTTCAACCCTAGTGCCTTTCTTCATGTTGTGGATGACTTCTGTTTTTTCCTCCATCATGGTCTGCTGTAGCCCATTTACATCTTCTGATTTTTGCTTCATAAAGTTTTTTTAATTACTTTATGGGGGGAAGAGGGGGAGTGAGGAATGACTAGGTCTCTCACTGTAGCACTTCCTGGGGGTACCCAGGACTGTGAAGCACCTTGTTACCACCTGCCCTTAGCATGAGGAAGTCTTGTCTGTGACTCCTAGAGGTGAGTTCCCCAACTCCATGGGCTATGGACAACATACAGCCCTCTATGCCTCACAGACTCTACTGTTACTTTACAGGTTAGCAACTGGCACATCCCAGTCCTCGAGCTCTGCAAGCATCCTGCTGGAGTTGCCAACCCTGGTTCACTGGACACTTGCAGTATTCAGAGATTTGATGCTTCCAAAGAATACTCTTGAGGGAATTCTGCACCAAAAAATTAGCAATTCTGCACACAATATTTTAAAATTCTGCATATTTTATTTGTCAATAAATAAATATGGAGCTCCAGCATGGCAATGGGGAGCACAGGCCACAGGCTGAAAGGAGATGGGAGATCACCCTGCAGCCCCCGCGCTCGGGACACGGACTTGGCGGTGAGGCTGTACCCAAACCTAACACAGCAAAAGGGCCAGGCCTGCCCCAGAAACACCCCAGGGTCCTGCCCCTCCACACCAGGTACACCAAATCAGTAATTGAGAAGGACAGAGTCTCACACGCACACCCAGCTGTGGCTCCTTTTCCAGGTGTGGGCAAGCAGGCTCAGCCTGGCAGGATCAAAGTGTGGAGGTGCTTAGTGTGGGGGATCCAGATGCAGGGGGTGAGGCTTGGTGGGGTCAGGGTTTGGGTGGGGGTCTCAGTAGGAGGGATTCTGGGTGCAGAGGCTTGTCTGGGGAGTCTGGGTATGGGGGAATCCAGATACACAGTGGTTGGGCAGATGAGGAAGCTGGGGTAGGGTGCGGAGCTTCCTGGAGATGGAGAGATTTCTGGGGGTGGATCTGACCCGGCCCCAGCTGCTCCTTGCAGGGGAAGAGGAAGTTCTGTCCTCCCCCAGCCCAGCCGGGATTAGCAGCTGAGCCAGGCACAGGGTAGGAGCCACTGGGCTGGGCATCCTCAGCCCCATCCACCTCTACCTCACAATGATTTATGTCTTCATCAGCTGCTGCAGGCGCCTGAAACGATGCACCCACACTGCTGGGGAGGGGCGCATGACCATTCTTACAGTTTCCCTGTGCATCCCCATCATTTTCTGTGGGGATGCAAAAAATCTGAGGGGGACATGAATTCTGCATGCGCGGAGTGGTGCAGAATTCCCCTAGGAGTAAAAGAAACACTGTAACCCACAGCACTTAGATTTGTTTATAGTGCAATTAATTACAAGTTTATTTAACAAAGCATAGAGGTTCAAGTAAAGGCAAATAGGTTACATATCAAATAAAATCATAAGATGCATTTTAGAGCCTGGACCATTACCAAGATACTTTTATGTCTTGTACAGTAATGTTCACCCAAAATTTTGCAGCTTTTCACAGCCAGGTTGGTTGTGATCCTCCTTTCACGAGATAAGCCCACTATCAGCTTGCTTCTTATATGGAAGATTAAGTGTATTTCCTTACACTCCAAGATATGCCAGAACAATCTTTTTTCTTTATTCATAAACAGGACCCTTGACACCTTGCTGTTTTTGTTTATTCCTGAATAGGGTGACCAGACAGCAAGTGTGAAAAATCGGGATGGGGTGGGGGGTAATAGGAGCTTATATAAGAAAAAGACCCAAAAATCAGGACTGTCCCTATAAAATCGGGACATCTGGTCACCCTATTCCTGAAGATTCCTTCCTTTGCAGATTTCGCAATCTCTTCTTTTTCCTGTGGCCCGGTATGCAAATCGGCATACATTGTGAGGCACACAATAAACAAATGACCAGACAGTGAGATAGGTGTTTGATACCTACTGCCTGAAAGGAACCTATCTGAGGTATGTCACCTCCTGATGAGCTGCCTTAACTTCAAGATCTTAAGAACATAATTTTCAGTATAGCTGTGTAACTCCTTAATTATTATCCATACACACATTTCACAATGATTATGTTATTGGCTCTCGATAGAGACTTTACATGCCACTCTTCACTGAACTAGTTATGCATATATCAGACCCAGGGGATCCCTGTAAAAACCCTATGAACCATGGTGCCCTCTGCCAGTTGACATCAAGGGGTCCCCTCCCACACTCACCCCTAATAAAATTAAAAGGAAGAAACAAAGTGGTCACCATGGTCTCTGCTAAACCATTTTGGACTTCTGTGATGCTGTTTCGATAGGGACATGTAGGAGGCTGTGGGTTTTCTGTTCTATGTGTCATGGCTACTAAATATTTTTAAATGACTCTTCTTGTTTCCTTGCAATGATAGGGCTGGATCCTGGAAGGTGCTGAGAGACCTCTAACCCATTAGAAGTCCATGGGAATGCTCACATGGTGCTTCCCATTGTATGTAATAATATATACAGTAAGAGCAGGGCAAAGTAGAAGAGGAAATAAAGAAAAAAACCTCAGTTTTCCCAGATGAGGGGTAAAATTTGTAAGGGTTCTTGTTAAAATTCCATGTGCAATTCTATTATTCCTTTCAATGATTCATTATAGTGCTCCATCTCCACATTATAGGCAGAACTGGCAGCACTGACCATTACTAAGGTTGCCCACTAGATTTCCCATTATAAAACCCTATTTTCAGTGACTTATAACTTTACCAAACTATTAAGGCTGCAATTTTCCAGGTTGGGTGCCTGCCTTAGGCTGATTTTTTTGGGGTGGGGTAGAGGGAAATAGGTCATTTTGCTCATATTACAAACTTCTAGTGACCTATTATTTGAAAATTTCCAGCACCCCCATGCTTTGGTGCAGGGACTTGAAATTTTCCAACATTATAACCTTTGTGTCTAGGATGTGCCTTTTGAAATCACTGTGAAAATCTTCCCAAAGTCAACCAAGTTATAAGCCTTTGAAAAATCACAGTTCCTGGCCAGTAGAAACTTCTTAGATGTCAACAGCTAAATTCCCCAAAGATTCTACCTGCACTAGACATGTCCTGGCTTCAGGCTGAGCAGGACTTTCTCTATATATACACAACTGTGGACTGGGCCTGATGTGAGTTATGGTCTGGCAGGACTGGGGGTGGGGGTGGAGGAAGAATGCTCTTCACCAGTTGGCATTGAGGGACTCCCAGGGTCACACCTAGGACATTATATCAAAAACAACATTAAAGGAGCATTTCTAAGTGTGCAAATGCAAGCACTCAAAAGTTGGGAAATGCCAAAATTAAGGTTGCCTGAATCTTTTGATATTTTTCAGAATTTTATTTGAAGCGTTTTTTTGCAAAATGAAAAATTCAGCAAAATCGACAAGAAATATTTTAGTGACACCAGATCTTCACTCCTGCACACACACAAAAAGGGTTTTGTGAAAATAATTTCACCCAGCTCCAATACATACGTTATCTGAATGTTTTAAGGATGACAGGGATGAGTGTGAGAGCTATAGAGGGTATTGGAACTGTAGTGAAGGGATCTTTTCAGTGTTGTACAATATGTGGAAATAATGAGAGATAAAAGGGATATTGTGAAGGCAAAACAGCCCTAAATATAACTCCTAACCTCACCCAAAATTTCTTTAAATGGAACCCTTAGTATGAAAAATCTATCCGCTCTCTGCAACAAGGGCTGTTACAGATTGAATATTTAGGGCATTTTTCAAAAGGGAATCATAATAAAACCCACCTGGGACACTGGTACTTTTCCATGGGGAAATAATCAGTTCCTCTGCACAAACAAATGGCCTGGTGATCAATCTGAATTACACATTTCTTTTCATGAGTTGTACTTTTATCAACTTTGCAGTGTTAGCCAGGTGTGTCCCTGAAAGGAATATTTTTTGCAGCTAGGTACCGTTGCCTTTAGAACTTTTCGTGTGAGTGTGGCTTACTAATGTGACTATGGGTATGTTTATGCTGCAAAAAAAGACCTGCGTCAGCAAGTCTCAGAGCCCAGGTCAACTGAATCAGACTTGCAGGGCTTGTGCAACATGGCTAAAAAGAAGCAGTGTAGATGTCTGGGCTCAGGCTGAAGCCCGGGCTCTGAGACCCACCTACTCACCCAGGTTTCAGGTCCTGATCTCCAGCCTAAGCCCAAACATTTGCACTCTTATTTTTAGCCCCACTGTGCAAGCCCCACAAGCCCAAGTCAGTTGATCCAGGCTCTAACACTTGCTACCATGGGTCTTTTTTCACAGTATAAACATGTGTCTTTTTTCTCCGGTTCTACATATGGCAGGATAGGTCCCAAGGGCTGCTTTCTCTTTCTTTCCTTATTTCAGCCCAATCGCAAAAGTGAAGTATACATTCAGAGAAAAGAATACACTCATACCAACACTATATAACTGAAGTGGAAAGTCAAATGTTGCAGTATAGCCACCTATTTCTACATTTTTTAAAAACTAGAGGACCACATACATGACAGCCTTCCAAATGTCAGCTTTTCACTAAGAAATGCTGTGACAGTAGCAATGGCTTGTTTAAACATTTATTAAATCACTTCACAAGAAATAGTAACACATCAAGTGCTATCCTCACATTTCACAGCAGACTCACTTCTAAAATGGCAAATGCTAGCCAAACTGTGAGGTTTTTTTAAAAAAAATCTTTTTCAAGATAATATTTCAGTTAATATTTAGAAGATGTTTTATTAGTGTTACTGTTTAATTTGTACCCACACGCGGTCAGTACAAACACCTGAGCACACTTTTGCACATGCAAAGGTTGGGATTTGCAGCCATAAAACCTAATGAGTGCTTCAATTATGTGTAACTGGCTATTTCTCCAGTGAGTCATTGTGAGTGTGTATGTCTTAATGAGACAGAAGTTGAGAGCCACATTGAAATCCTGGTCCCATTGAGGTCAATGAGAATTTTTCCTGAGTTTTTTAAAATATAGATGTTCTTTCTATTACCTCCATTTGATACTGAAGGTCATGGGTTTGATTCCCCTCCTGTTTAACTCAATCAGAGCATTGGGAAGTAAGATGGCTTTTCCTTTACAATTATTAAATGTTCATGTCTGCAAAGTTCACTCTAAACTCAGAGTTCATAGACAATATCTCAGCCCAGGATTAAACATATCTGATTAACTTGGGCATTGGGGGAATCAGTTCAGACAGTTTTATCACAAGACTACAAAGAGAAGAAGCTACTAATGACTCCATTACTTTTTTGCTCCCATAAAATTGAGTAGCTTTTTTAAAACTAAAAGTTTACATGTTATTAGCAGTCAATATACAATTATTTTGTGGAGCTGTTTGAAAAAAAGGTAAGCATATTTACAAAAAATGCAAAATATTTTTTTTTCATTTTTACAATAAATTCTTAATTTTTCACAAAAAAACATTCATTTTCAAGTGATTAAAAATCACTTTTGCCTTTTCCTGTAATCTCCCGCTCCCCAATTTTTTCCATCAGAAAAAGAGGGGGAACATTTAAAAGTGAGATAAACTCTCACTTTTAATTACATGGCCAGTTTCCCATCTTTCACTCTGACAATTTTCCCTCAAGTGTAAATTTTAAGAAATCAGTATTGGTAGACTTCTTAAACTGGAAAAAGCCATTTTAGTGTTATCTTTTGCAGGTGGAGTTTCAAGAATGTGAACATCAGAACATTGTTTTTTAATTGATTTCCCAAATATATGTCTCCAATAGTAAGTGTGATATTTCATCTCTGCAGTAACTTTTGCTCTTTCTATGATGGTTGCATAAGTTTATCTTGGCCTAGGAGGTTTGTATATGTAGATGAGCTAGCACTCTGTTATTCAGGCCTGGTCTACACTTAAAAATTAGATCAACCAAACTATGTTGCTCCCTTAGGGAAGGATCTATTAATGGAGATTCTCTATGTCCTAGTAAGGAGGAGAGGATGGAAGATGATAAAATACAGGTAGGATCTGCTGACAAACAGTCAAATGAAAAAGAGTCCCATTGAATTACATCATGAAATGCAGACAGCTAAAAAGTGACAAGTTTTTAAAATGCTTATATACCAATGCTAGAAGTCTAAATAATAAGATGGGTGAACTAGACTGCCTCGTATTAAATGAAGTTATTAATATAACAGGCATCACAGAAACTTGGTGGAATGAGGATAATCAATGGGACGCAGTAATGCCAGAATACAAAATCTATCGGAAGGACAGAACAGGTCGTGCTGGTGGGGGAGTGGCACTATATGTGAAAGAAAGCGTAGAATCAAATGAAGTAAACATCTTAAATGAACCAAACTGTACTATAGAATCTCTATGGATAGTAATTCCATGCTCAAATAATAAGAATATAGCAGTAGGGATATATTACCAACCACCTGACCAGGACGGTGATAGTGACTGTGAAATGCTCAGGGAGATTAGAAAGGCTATAAAAATAAAAAAACCTCAATAATAATGAGGGATTTAAATTATCCCCATATTGACTGGGTACATGTCACCTCAGGACGAGATGCAGAGATAAAGATTCTTGACACCTTAAATGACTACTCCTTGGAGCAGCTAGTCCTGGAACCCACAAGAAGAGAGGCAATTCTTGATTTAGTCCTAAGTGGAGCTCAGGATCTAGTCCAAGAAGTGATGATAGCTGGACCGCTTGGTAATAGTGACCATAATATAATTAAATTTAACATCCCTGTGGTGGGGAAAACCACAGCAGCCCAACACTGTAGCATTTAATTTCAGAAAGGGGGACTTCACAAAAATGAGGAGGTTCATGAAACAGAAATAAAAAGAGACAATGCCAAAAGTAAAATCCCTGCAAGCTGCATGGAAACTTTTTTAAAACTCCATAATAGAGGCTCAACTTAAATGTATACCCCAAATTAAAAAACATAGTAAGAGAATCAAAAAGTGCCACCATGGTTAAACAAAGTAAAAGAAGCAGTGAGAGACAAAAAGGCATCCGTTAAAAAGTGGAAGTTAAATCCTAGTGAGGAAAATAGAAAGGAGCATAAACTCTGGCAATTGAAGTGTAAAAATATAATTAGGAAGGCCAAAAAAGAATTTGAAAAACAGCTAGCCAAAGACTCAAAAAGTAATAGCAAAAATTTGTTGTAAATACATCAGAAGCAGGAAGCCTGCTAAACAACCAATGGGGCCAATGTACATTCGAGATGCTAAAGGTGCACTCAAGAACTCTAAGGCCATTGAGGAGAAACTAAATGAATTCTTTGCATCAGTCTTCATGGCTGAGGATGTGAGAGAGATTCCCAAACTTGAGCCATTCTTTTTAGGTGACAAATCTGAGGAACTGTCCCAGATTGAAGTGTCATTAGAGGAGGGCTTGGAACAAATTGACAAACTAAACAGTAATAAGTCACCAGGACTGGATGGTATTCATCCAAGAGTTCTGAAGGAACTCAAATGTGAAATTGCAGAACTACTAACTGTAGTTTGTAACCTATCATTTAAATCAGCTTCTGTACCAAATGACTTTAGGATAGCTAATGTTATGCCAATTTTTAAAAAGGGCTCCAAAGGTGATCCCGGAAATTACAGACTGGTAAGCCTGACTTCAGTACCGGGCAAACTGGTTGAAACTAGAGTAAAGAACAAAACTGTCAGACACATAGATGAACATAATTTGTTGTGGAAGAGTCAACATGGTTTTTGTAAAGGGAAATCATGCCTCACCAATCTACTTCAATTCTTTAAGGGGGGTCAACAAGCATGTGGACAAGGGGGATCCAGTGGATATAGTATACTTAGAAAGCCTTTGACAAGGTCCCTCACCAAAGGCTCTTAAGCAAATTAAGCTGTCATGGGATAAGAGGGAAGGTCCTCTCGTGGATTGGTAACTGCTTAAAAGGCAGGAAACAAAGGGTAGGAATAAATGGTCAGTTTTCAGAATGGAGAGAGTAAATAGTGGTGTCCCCCAGGGGACTGTATTGGGACCAGTCCTATTAAATATATTCATAAATTATCTGGGGTGAGGTGGCAAAATTTGCAAATGATACAAAACTACTCAAGATAGTTAAGTCCGAAACAGACTGCGGAGAGCTCAAAAGGATCTCACAAAACTGGGTGACTGGACAACAAAATGGCAGATGAAATTTAATGTTGATAAATGCAAAGTAATGCACATTGGAAAACATAATCCCAACTATACATATAAAATGATGGGGACTAAATTAACTGTTACCACTTAAGAAAGAGATCTTAGAGTCATTGTGGATACTTCTCTGAAAACATCCACTCAATGTGCAGCGGCAGTCAAAAAAGCTAACAGAATGTTGGGAATCATTAAGAAAGGGATAGATAATAAGACAGAAAATATCATATTGCCTCTATATAAATCCATGGTATGCCCACATCTTGAGTACTACGTGCAGATGTGGTCGCCCCATCTCAAAAAAAGATATATTGGAATTGGAAAAGGTTCAGAAAAGGGCAACAAAAATGGTTAGGGGTATGGAACAGGTTCCATATGAGGAGAGATAAATAAGACTGGGACTTTTCAGCTTGGAAAAGAGATGACTAAGGGGGGATATGATAGACGTCTATAAAATCATATCTGGTGTGGAGAAAGTAAATAAACAAGTGCTATCTAACTCCTCATAATACAAGGGGCCACCAAATGAAA
The DNA here is from genome assembly GCF_002925995.2 of Terrapene triunguis. NCBI lineage: Eukaryota > Metazoa > Chordata > Testudines > Emydidae > Terrapene > Terrapene triunguis. The sequence goes on from NW_020664420.1 coordinate 48,880,624, forward strand.
TTAATAGGCAGAAGGTTTAAAACAAGCAAAAGGAACTCTTTTTTCACAATGCATGGTCAATCTGTCAACTTTTATCTGTTTGGGCTGAAATTTTCCATGCCAGGTGTCTGTCTCAGGCCAAATAGTTCTGGAAAATTTCAGCTCAAACAGTTCAGCCATTTCTGAAAAAGAGGCTTGGGGAAAATAGTTTGTTCTATACCTCTTTAAACATTCTGGTGAGCTTTTATTCGAAAAACCCTAGCGTCCCCATATTTTGAAGCAGGAGCTTGAAATTTGGTATGGGGTTGGTCTTTGTGTCAGAATGGGCCTTTGCCATGTCTGGGAAAACCCACCTGAATTTGGCCAAGTTATTAGCTTTTGAAAAATTGCAGTTTGTACATGCTCAGTAGACTTCTTAGATTTTAGCAGTGAAATTCCCGGAAGATTCCATTCATATTGGTCATGTTCAAATCTGGGGCAGACCAGGACATTAGATTACTATGGGCTGAGAGCTTGTCTCTTCTGTGCTGTCAGTTACCCCTCCCTCCCCCTCAATATGCTGGGCCAGGCAGTGTGGAGGAGAAAGCTGACTGATTCAAATGCAGAGTGGATAAGAGCTGAACCTGTGGAGATCATTGGGGTTGTAGGTTGAGACAAGGAGCTGATGGGGACAGAAACTGTAACTGGAGGTTGACCAACTGTAACTGGAGGTTGGGGAGAGAGTTCATGGGACAGAAGGGGTCACACTTGGTGAGAATGGATAGAATTGGTGCCCACTAGAGCAGACTCCCCTCCAGAGCATGGAATGTGACCCAAGATTCCTGAGTCTCACCATTCTCCAGCTGTCAGAAAATATCTGTGAAACCCACTGGCAAAGTATTCCATTCTTTTCTAGTACTGGTCCACATTGAGAAGGACACCCTACTCCTGCTATTAGTTACTGCATTAGCTCAAGGGGCAAATGTCTATGTGGTGGATCTAAAGGGTCCAGTCCTGCCGATGAATGATGTGTCAATATGTGGAAAAAATAGTAAATATTCAGATTATTACAGACTGTAACATAATGCATACTACAAGGGGGCCAAACTGAGATTGTGTGAAATATCTATATAGGCAAAATCCAACTATATGGAGTTAGGAAGAAACTTCCATGGGTAAAATTATCCCATAACTGCTCACTGCACGATTTTTTTCACCTTTCTTTAGAACAGTTGATGCTGGCCACTATTAGAGACAGGATAATGGACCAAACAGACGATTGGGCTGATCCAGGGTGGCAATTGCTAGAGGGCACAAGGATTAGTCTGTTCCATAGACTATAAGATTCTCTTCATTTCTGATTGTTCTCTGGGGGCTTTAACAGTTTTGTTAGAGTGACCAATAACAATTAACCAACACTGGTTGAACGTTGACTATTGACTCAGTATTGAACACTCTCAGCAAACTGTTCACACTCAATCCATAAAGAAAAAAAGTTGTCAAGTAAATGTGAATAACAACTGTGAGGAAATTGTGATTGGGTGAAAATCTTTGAGTAAATTATTCATTGTGAAATATTCAACCAGCTACAGAGTGTAAAGTATTTGTTGAGTATCAGAGGGGTAGCCATGTTAGTCTGTATCCACAAAAACAACGAGGAGTCCGGTGGCACCTTAAAGACTAACAGATTTATTTGGGCATAAGCTTTCGTGGGTAAAAAACCCACTTCTGCAGATGCATGGAATGAAAATTACAGATGCAGGCATAAATATACTGACACATGAAGAGAAGGGAGTTACCTGACAAGTGGAGAACCAGTGTTGACAGGGCCAATTCAATCAGGGTGGATGTGGTCCACTCTCAATAATTGATGAGGAGGTGTCAATACCAAGTGAGGCTGTTCTTGTTCCTCTTTAGATTCTGATAGCAGAAAAGCAGCTTGTTACAACTTGGAAAGGGTACCTGGGAAATCAGTTTGCTGGCTGAACTGTGGGAGCTGGGTAGCTGAAAATTATATCTTGTGGTAACAGCATTTCTTCCACTATATTTAGCAGAGTTTTGTGCTAACCAGTGGCTCTGGTTTCAGCACATTACAAATCCACATTGTTCTCTGTCACATCATGGACTTGATTCTCCTCCTGCTTATACCACTTTTACAAAAATGTAACTCTATCAACTTCAGCAGTGCCACTTTTGATGTATCTTGATATGAGAGAAGAATCAGTCCCTAGGTTCCCACATGCAAAGCTTTATTGCATGCATGTTATCGTGAGGAAGAGCTCTCTCACAACGGATTCAACTGCTTGCAGTCAGCAAATGAGCATAGTTCACGATAGCTGACTCTCGTAAAGTGGCCACTTTTGAAGTTTCGATAGCATTATTAAGACATGTAACTTTTGTTTTATTAATTCTAGATTGGTTTGCAGGATTAATATTGCTGAAGGTTCTTTGCCTGCTATTGTTTAATTCATTCGTGTTGAATAAATAAGAGGTGGTAAGAGAAAACCAGTACTAAGGGACAGTGCAGGCATTTTACACTTACTAAATAAAGATTTTTGTGTTCATATGAAAACTTTTTAAGGAATGTAGGCCAAAATGTTCAAACTTGGGTGCCTATATTTTGGCACCTATATAGTAGTCTGACTTTCAGAGTACCCATAGTTCCTATTAACTTCAGCAGGAGTTGCAGGTGCTTAGCACTTCTGAAAATCATGTCACTGGGTGCCTAAATATGGATATAGTGATGCACCTAAATGATTTTTGAGCACAGGTCCCAACAAAAGTCAGTGGACTGTGATGGATTAGTCAGATATTGGACTATATCAGTCTGCAATCTCCCTTTTGTTTTGTGAATACCATTTTAATTGTAATTTGTACTGTGACATCACTTTGCCTTTTAATCTCCATATTGGACTGGGATAAGGAAGTGTTAGCAGAGACTATGTACCCACTAGCAATGGGTTAACAATGGAGAGCAATCAAGAGTCATTAATGTGGATGGTTTTAAGCAGGCTACAGCCTAGGGGAACTAGTTTTCATAGTGTGGACTGTAGGTGGATTGTAACCAAGCAGCGAATCACCTCACATGGGACTTGAAACCACTGAGGGGGTGGGGATGTCATCTACAAAGGGAACTGGAACTTCATTAGAGATAAGTTCTCTCACCAGCCATTTCAGTGGTGATAACCAGAAAACATGACTGGGCAAGAAGAGAGGAGGTGCTGAAGGTACTGACCAAAACGCAAAGGGCTCCTGGAATGATGAAGATACTGGAGGGAGGGATTTGCATGCAGGTGGTTTCTCATTTTTCCTTAGATCTGTATATCTTTCATACTTCGTCTGTTAGTAAAGAGTGACCAGTTTCAAAATTGCTTTGCAAGGTCTGTGTGTCCTTGGCTTGCATTGTCACATAGTCTCAAAGACTGAAACAATAACTCAGACAATAACCCAAAACTTCAGTGGAACCCTGGGAACAAGCAGTTGCTAATGGGGAGACTGAGGAAGGTTCGCATTAGTTTCAGGGCATAGGCAGTTGAACTGCAGGGTCCCATATAGCAGGAAGGGTTCTAGACAGAGGTTCTGCAACCCAGAAGCCCAGAACTTACTACAGTGACTGAACTTTGTCCAATCACAGCCAGCCTGAGAGTATGTGGGATCCAAAGTTTGGATCGCTTACATCAGCCTGGGGAGCATCCACAATATGGAGCTCAGCCAGGGCTGAAACAGGGACTTGTACACCTCAGTCACTTAGGCACTTTGGCAAATCCCACCCAGATGCCTAAACTTGAAGAGCTTGACCCAGAAACATCTCTTTTTTGGCTAAACAACACAAAGCTGAGATGCTTGGCTGGAATCTAAAATACACACAGATCACATTGTGTTTTTATTTGTTTGCAATGTAGAGCTCAGATAATAGTGATTTGATACAAAACTATTCTAGCTAAATATTCTTTTAAATTTTTTCTTTTTTGTTTTTTGTTACCTTATAACGTGCTACCCCATATCTTGGAAGTATTTTGCAATAACAGGTCAGTAAGATTCAAAAATAGTTTATTTGGTTCTATATTTAGGGATGTAGACTGCTGTAATTCCAAGTAATTAGAGTCATTTCTGATGTGGTTCAGGAATGGGAACCATATTATTTCAGTTTCAGACAGTAGTCCTCATGTGACACAGCAAGCTTTGTCAAGATGTATTACCTAATTTACTGATTCTCTTCTAGTCAAGTGGATTTGTGCTTTCCATAACATTGCAATGACAAGTTCTTTTTGTGTCTGACCAAAAGGTTTTCAATTACAGGTATTGCCAACTCACACTTAAAATTCTCCTACATCTTTGGCAACTGAAGTTTCCATTTTATTGATATGAAGCTGACTTTTTGAGAGTAATATAAGTTCTATGTAATACATTAAGATAGATTTGTCTGTCTTTAATATTTATAAGATTAGCATTTATATTAGACCATAATGAGCTCCAATTAGTGTCATTCCAGTCTAAAGGTAAGGTCTATAACCGAATTTTCTTATATTTTAGATATCTTCTTGATGAGAAAGATGGGAAAGAGTTGATTGATTCATGACAACATTTTTGAGGCTCTATCGGGAAGAAGAATTATTTGAGTGACTGATCACCATTTTCTATCTGTCTCTCAAGATATATTTTATAAAAGATACCTTGTAGATCCATGAATTTACTGGTAATAGCAAGTATTTTGAAATTGCCATTTATTTTTTTGCTTGTTCAAAATCTAAACATTTTCCTGGCTTGTCAAATAAATCTTTAATTAAACTGATTTCCCTAGTCACATCCCTTTTCACAGATAGATTGTTTAAGTCCTTTGGAATCTACAGACTCTGCCAAGCTGGCATCTAAATAAATTTATTATGTACAACCCCTGCTGATATCTGAGCTTTACTCTACCTAGTAATGCTTTGACTGATCATGGAGCTGTTTTTGTAGCTTTTTCAGATTCATATACTCCAAAATATCCTGTGACTCAGTGTCTTGACCCAGCCCAGTGCCTCCGGAACAGGTCTGAGGGAAAGGAAGCCTTCCAACCAGGATACACTGTGGCTGCTTGACACCTAGACAAAAAGCTTATAATCTAATTATAGAAGAAATCGGACAAATGAGTGTTACAAATATTACGATGGAGGAAAGAGAGAAGACAACAAGAGTAAGGTAATAATAACTGTATACAGTTTGGGCTCGATCTAATGTTCAGTGATGTTAATGGAAGGACTCCCAGTATCTTCACTGGGCATTAGAGGATGGCACCATTTGATAGGTCCAAATAAGTTTTGATTTTAAAGGATTGTTTGTTTATTTGTTTTGCCTCTGACCTAGTTATCGGTAGTTGGCTGATTTCTTATAGGTGTCACAGCAGAAGTGGATCTTGAAGTGGGATTTGAAGGGAATGAAAGTACTGGAGTTCAGAGAGGGCACTCCATGGTGATGGAGATGCTTATGGGAGAAGTGAACAAAGAAGTGGCCAAGGCTGAAGAGTGATGCAATAAGAGACAAGACTGGATAAGCACAGACGGGCAGAGCCTGGAAGGTGAGTGCAGTGCTAGCATGTAACCTTTCATATCCCTGCCTTCTGAGCTCTGTGGCACCCAAATACAGCATGCAAGCCTCACATCCTATCCACTTCCCTGTGCAGCTGAATGTCATTGGAGAAGGTCACCATGGAGGAAAAATTGCCCCTAAAACATTGTTCTCATGCAAACTAATTTACACACATAATACACATTAGGGTGTATATAAACTTAGTTTTACATCTGGATATGTAATGTCTCTTCTATGACTTTAATTGTCTTGCTGCTCAGGTGGTACAATCCATTACAGGTGTGCGCTATACCATTTACAGATGTGTTAAGCTACTGCACCTAGTAATCAATAGTGTCAATATTTACAAATTAATTTGAATTTAGGAATATACAAGTGTAAACAAATCATAGTCAAGTAGAGTTTCTGAAAAGTAATCTCCAATTTTAACAGGAGTTGATCAGCCATAAACATTTTACCTAGAAAGGACAAATAATCAATATTTTTGTGTAAATCCCTTGGGAGTAAAGGTTGTAAAAGATCATTCAAGACAGTTTCCCTTCTTTTCAATCATTTTGGTCTACTGTGTCTTCTCTTGGTTTTATATTTTCTCCAAGCCCACTACTCTCACACTAGAGTGATTTTTATCCTTGAAATGTCTAGCATTGGGAGTGCTTCCATCTGCCTCATGGCACTTCTATCTTCAGCAAATTGTGGTCCTTAATGGTCTTATTGTTTTCCAAGTACCACTAAAACTAGATGGCTTTTGAGGGCCTGATCCAAAGCCTGCTGGAATCAACTGGATTATTTTCATTGATCTTTCCCGTAATCATATTCTTGATGTACACTAAACAATTCCACAAGATATTCTTTCTTTAGTTTCTTATTTGCCAGTGAAGAGATAACAAAATCAGTCCCTTTGATCATGTTGCCTGACAGGAACAATTCTGACACAAAAGAATTACTAGTACTGGTCAGGATAGCAAAGGCTCTTTCTTTTCCATTTTCAGATCACTAAGTACTATCAAATTGCCAACATTTGTATTTCTTCTAACGTCAAATTGTGGTTCATCTTTTCATCTGTGTTGATTATGATCCAGGTTTTTTTTTTCTTGTTGTTCTTTTAATGTCTCTGTGGAAGGCATTAAAAGTAAGTACTTTGGGAACCAAATAATCCTTAATTCTTTTATCTTGTTTTATGAGGTAATATATATCCCTTTCTAATCTCAATATTCTATCTCGTAGAAGCATATCCACTTAAAAATGGAATCTGATAACTTTCTAGTTGTTTCTGGCAATGGTCACTTTCCTTGCTGTTTCAATTTCTATGTTTTCCTATATGCCTGCAGATTTTAAGGTCAGCTTGAGCCAGCAGTCTGTGCTGAAAAGAAGAATGTCCAAACCAAATGATGCAGTGCAACTGGTGTGCTCAGTTGTTCATGGATGTCAAAGCACAGAGACAGACAGTATGACATTTAATGCAGTCATTCATTATACATCAGAGATATCTACAAGAAATCTGAAGAGATGCCTTTTAGAGAAATTACATAATTAATGAATGCTGGTTCTGTAAGCTTCATTGCTACAGAATTATGCATATGTTCATCCATTCCAATCTTTCCTGGGATGATTCGGGTACTTCCAAGAAATGAGCTTCTTAAATATAGCCAAATGCCAACATATGCCTTTGCATTCTCACAATTAGAATTAACAAATGGATGAGATAGAACTTTGCTGATATTGTTATTTTGTAATTATATTTTGCTCTATTTTATCTTATGAGATTTGAAATTCCATGTGTAAGTTGGAAGAAAATAAATCAAGCTTTAAATGTCCCAAGGAATCATAGTTCAGTATGTTGCATATGTCAACTTGAAAGCAAGGTTAGATGGTAACATGCTTGTTAATAATCCACGACTTGAATCTACTGTAAGACAAATAAATCTGTAGTCCTTAAATACATTAGGATGCCAGGAGAAATAAAAGGACAGCTATCTACATAACCTCAATTAACTTGGCCCACAATCTGTGAACCCACTTACATGCCCATATCAAATAGCCAAGGTAATATTAAGTGGACCAGGATCACCTAACTTGGTTTGAGCTGCAGAGCGAAACTGGGGCAGTGATGAAATCTGGTGGTACAAAGAGAGAATATCATATGGTCATACTCTGTCTGTTTCAGCCCTCTAACATCAGAGACAGGTATTGATGAGCTCTCAAGGTTTTAATAGACATTACTTCATTTTTTCCCCTTTGAACCTACATTTTCCGCATTGGTAAAAATTTTTAGTTTGTTTCAGTAATGCATTTTCACATTTGATTTCCATGTTTTTTCTAATACATGTTTTGGGCAATATTAATAGTGCTAATAAATGATATACCGACAAACTTTTTTTATATACTTTCAGAGAACTATTTGGCTAAAGCTCACTCCATGCAAGACTCAAATTATACAAGCAGATAGAGAAGGAAGCATCTAGAGGATATGACAAAGGTGATACAGAATCTGCTCCTTCTATTGAGGTTCATAACCTGACCATCCATTCCCTTATAACTACTCTCATGAGCATGGTATCTATGGCCTCTTTTTAGCTGTGAATCTGCTTCTGGATTCCCAGGGAAGCAGTAGTAGCCAAGAACACTTTAATCCATCTGCACTCGGGTAAATTGTAATCTTCATTCTCTGAAGCTGACCTCATGCAAGTTAGTTATGGAACTGTGACCATCAGACAGGCTTACAGCTAATTATTCTACAATGGCTACTACTGAAGAAAAGAAAAGATTAGTTAATACAAAATGTTCCTGCCAGCTTATTTAGTAGTGCATTTTATACCTGAGCTCCATAGAGAGGACTAGCTAACAATTTGTTTCTGGGTGCAAGTCAGGGTGGTGACAGTTTTTCCTAAAAATTTCACACAATTTTTGCTGTTTCACCATGAATACTTTTTCACCCTTCAAACTTTGTGTTTCCATGACTTACACTGAAAAAGCCTCTTTTTTTTTGTCTGAAAATGCATGACTAGCTTAAATTTCAACCTGCTACTTATGTATAGGAAAGCCAACTTTTGCTGAGAATAGGCCTACTTTCAGTAGGAAGTAGGCTTTCAGTGGCGTGAAAGAGCTTTTTGTCCCAGTTTGTAATGAAAGATACATAGCAGAGTGATTAGTTGTAAGGTATAGGGGGAGAGACTTGTAGCTGGGTCTTCTTTTATAAGGGATCTTATTGGCTCTGACTGGAGAGGTGTAATAGAAGGGCTTCACTCACACAAGGACTGTTTGCAGTTATAAAAGACTCACTTTGGGAGTCTTTTATAGGTAGAGCTAGTCAGGATTTTTGCTTAGAAGCAATTTCCCAAGAGGTGCAGTCCTTTGTGGTGGTTTTAACTACAAAGACAGGCCCCAGCAGCATTTTCCCTTGCAGGGATTTTGTCCAGAGGGGTATTTCCCAGAGGCTTTTTTCCCTCTGGCAGAGAGGTTTATTTATGGTATAATATTTTGATGTTTTTAAAGGCATTTTCTATTTTTGTCTGATTTATGACATTTTCTATATGAAATAAGCAACTCAGGATAGAATGGCCTTAGCCTTAGAGCTGCCTAAGCATGCTACACTGGTAAGAAAATTCAAACTTCAATTAGTTTCACCTTTTGTTCAAAATGTTTTATTCCTTTCTTGTGGGGACTTTATCTTCTAAAGCCCTGTATCACTTGGTCCCTAGCTACTATTGACCCTCATCCTGCAATCAAGGACACCTGCACTAAGTCATGCTGTAATCAGTGGGGCTCTGCATAGACTTGGGCATCTGCCTCTGTGGCTTAGATTGCAGGAGCAGGATTTTGAGACATGGGGTGAAATCCTGACTCCACTGAACCAGATAGGTTTTGCTATGTATTTCAATAGGGTCAGGATTTTACCACTGTTCTTTTCTATGTGCTCTTTCAACAGTTCTGATCAGCAGGGATACTCCTGCTAACAGCTCCCAGATTTCAACACTTCAGACAAGGTCAGTGTACTCTCAGTGGAGGACCCTCTACTCTGAAATTCCATTCTCTAATTAGCTCATCAAAGCCTGAGCCCAAACCCACAAAGGTTCTTAGGTACTTAAATCCCAGTTTTAGACACCACTGTGATCCACATAACCCCTGCTCAGCTGCTCTCTAACCCTGTAGGTACCTAAACTCACTTGACATCTAATTTTTTTCTGTAAAAATCACTTAGGTGCCTGAGTTTCTGCCTCTGCCACACTGCTGCTTCAGACAGGAGTCCAGGCATCTATCTTCTGCCTAAGCCCCAATATGGTCCATGAACCAGAAGGAGATAGGCATTACTCCACCTCACTCACCTGCAGGTCCTGATCCAATAGGAATGCTCAGAAGCAACCTACCAGAGGAGACCCCATTCAAAATCTGGTAGTAGGAGGAAGTGCCCACCTTACAACTTTTAGCTCAGTAGTTAGTGTACTCACCTGGGATGTAGGAGACCCAGGTTCAATTCCACATCTGCTGGGGGGAGAAACTGATTGAACCAGTATCAGAGGGGTTTGGGCCTCAAGATTTTCCTTGAGAGGTTTCTTGAGTAAATATCGTTCTGTATGGCTAGAGAGGGAAGCCTTTTTGTTGATTTATTTTGTAATTTGATAAAGGTGGGGAGTGGGTTGTATCCAGCGGTTCCAATGGACATAGTGAAAAATAAATACAGCTGACAGGAAAACAGAGGAAAAGGCAAGAAAGTAGGTTGTTGAAGATAGTTATTGCTATATTTCCAGATGTTTTGAGACAACATGTAGGATAGTTCAAACTGCACACTGGTTAGTACAGAGAAACAGATCTTTTACTGATCATTCAGCTCATATTTTCTTGTAAGTAGAATTTCATTGGGACAATTGATAAAGATGCTGTTAAGACTTTAAAAAAGAGAAAGGAACTTATTCACCATATTTAAGATGAGAAACAAAGTATCTGTTTTCTTCTAATAAAAGCACAACTATGAGTAATTTGTCTAGCCTGAATGTCCATCAGCTTGTTTGGACTTGATGACAATCCAATCACTGTTTTGTTGAACTGATAGAAAGTGGTGGTACAACAGCCAGTTCAATCAAATCTGATCCTTCTTCTAAAAATTGTAATTTACTTGGTAATGTAATTGGGGATATTTGTATTATACAGTGTGCATCCAATTTTAGGTTTAAAAAATTGGAACTGTAAATAGAACTGACCAAACTATTCTTAATAAACATTTTAGTCAATGATTACCTCTGTGGGTTCTGTTCAAGAAATGTCCACAGTCACATTGAGGTTCTCTTTAATTCTTCATTTTTCAATTTGTTTTGCATATTTCACTACAATATGGCTTGCTATTCAAGCTTTGTTGATCAGTTGTGATTGGCAACATAAGTCACATAATATTATTTTTTGAATAAGCGTAACTCTCCCATCAGTTTTCAGGCATGAATGATCTCATAAGGTTGATTTTTAAATTCACTTTCTTTGAGTATTGCATTGTGTGAGCATAAAATTCACTTTTCATAAACATTTTCAAGCTAGTCAAACTTGGATCCATAAACATGATGGCTATCAAAGGGAGTGCAGAGTTGGCTGAAGAAAAGTGATTTTAAAATGTGGATGTTTCAGTTATTAATACATAATATTATAAACTTATAATTTACTCTTATGCTCTCACACAAAGTTTCTTAAGGCAAGAAGAGACCATTAGATTACATAGTTTGACCTCCTGTATATCATAGGCTTTAAATTTCACTCAGTTACCCTGGTATTGAGCCCAATAATTTGTTTGACTAAAGCATAATTTGTAAGAGTTCCCAAATTTCCTTATGAACTGATAAACTAATCACAGAGATGATTGTAAACCAGAGATGCAACAAGGGAATGGAACCTGGAGGGGCCTAGCTCCCAGCCCAACCCTTCCCTTACCCCCCCTGAGTAGAGCTAGAACTTTGGCATGTCAGCCCCTCTGTCATGATGGAGGGGCAGTCAGGCCAAATTTGAGTGCCATTGTGACCCCTGCACCAGGTTGCATCACCAATCACTCAGATTTGGCTTGGCCACCCCTCCATCAAAAAGGAGGGACTTTCAAGCCAAATTTAAGTGGTATTGCGATCTCATGTCCTACTTGACCTCCTGACCTTTGCAGTCCTTCCAGTTCCTATGGGCACCAGGGCACCCAAGCCCAAGGGAGAAGCAGAGCAGAGGGTAGTGGGAATCCCCTTATCCAGGAGGTGTGAAGATTGGATCTGGGATTTTGATGCTTCGTGGGGAAGCAAAGACAGAGAAGGAACATGGGGCCTGGGGCTCCCAATACCATCTGGCCCCTGGTGGGGATGGTGCTCTTCAGCCTGACTGTATCTCTGGGTAAAAGCTCAGGGCTTGTGTGTGGAGCAATGGGGGGAGAATAGGACTGGGAGGAGTTGGGAGACCATGGGGCTGGGTGCAGGGGAAAGAGTTTGGGAGCTGGGTGTGGAAAAACAGGAGGGGAGTGTGTGTAAAGCTAGTGGAAGAGGTGTGGCTTGAATAGTGCTGAACTCTGGTGAAACCTAACTGAGGGAATGGTTACTTATGGCCATTTTCAGCCAAGCAAAAATTAGAACAGCCATGAAGCTGCACTAAATTGTACCAGAAAACTGATCCAGCTCAAGGCCTATCCCAGGATTGTCAAGAATTAAAGGTGATTTATGGCCACAGCTCAGACAAACCCAAGAATGAGACAGTGTTGCTGAAATCTGCGGTGTCAACCATAATTAATCTTTTCTGAAATCACTATATGTACCTTACTGCATGTCACCCATAAATAAGCAATAACTGGAAAAGTTCCTACATTGGGAGCTGAACTGTGGAAGATCAGCCAAATTTTAGAGAACTGAGAGTAATCTCAGCTCTAAACCCTTAATGTAAGATGGAGATACTATGTAAGCATTCCTACAGAGTCAAAAAGGTATTTCATGAGATAGAAGTCTAGAGACTGTAAGTGAAAGTTTGCTTTGAGTCATTTATTAAAGAATTTCATGCATGATGCGGTCCAGGAACTCAAGTAAATATCAGAGGTTTTGCAGAGAAAAGAAAAGAATTATGACTGAACACAAGTTTTGACATCAGCAAGTCTGTTTTCAAAAGAAATGAAAACCATAATCTGGGGACTACTTTTGCAACACAAAAAAAGAAGTAGTTGACATAATTTGTTATTCCATTCACTGATAGGGTGGCAACATGTCAAAGGTGGCATTGGTAGCAACACCTACAGTTATGGTAATCTGACCCTTTCCATTATAAGACATTATGATCAGTTGCTTATAACTTTGCCAAATTTTAACCATTCAGGCTGAACCATGCTAGATGTCTGCCTCTTTCTGAAAAATTCAACCACCATTCAGCAATTTCCAAGAAAAAAATTAGGGGGAACGTATGTTGTTTTGCCCGTGTTATTTTCTTACAGCCATTTCATTGAGGAGCCCTACCGCCTCCCTACTTTGTAGCATGGAGTTAACAAGAAGACATATTAGTATCAATAAAGTGTCTTTTCCCATCCTTATGCAAATCCACCCAAATGTGTCCAAATCATTAACCTCTGAGAAAATCACACATACTCAGTAAAGCCTTGCATGAGTTTGGAAGATAAATTGTCTGCAGATGCCATCTGCACTGAGCTTGCTCCACTGCCACACAGCTCCTATATGGCAACCAGAGGGCACATATGATATCCCGATAGAGAAACTAGGCATGCTTTAGCCTAGGAATCTTGCTGTGGGCAGAGCTTTGATTGCAATTTCTCCTCCTGGTTGGCGGAAGCTATTGTGGAGCTGGGCATTGGAACTGAAATGGAGACTATCCCTCCTGAGCTCTCCATTAGAGTTGGTTTAAAAGATTCTGATGGGACAGTTTTTCATCAGATAATGCTGATTCCACACAACTGAAACATTTCATAGGACTGTATCAGTTCTGTCAAAATTAGTGGTAAAGTCATTGAAGGACTTCATTTCAGTAAGGTCTAAGCAAAAATATTCTTCACACACCTATATAGCTTATTGAAGGTCTATTGCGCCTTGTTTTAGTAAATACAAGACTTAAGTAACCACAGGCTTCCAACTTCCAAGACTGCAACCATGTTTGTAAAGGTGTAATTTACCAGATTTATTAATTAGGCATCTGCTTGTTGTATATTACAATATAAAATAGCCTATTTAAGGGCTATGAATTTAACTGGTCACTTCCACAGTCATGACAAATAGAGGAATAACTTAAAGTGTGTCTATTCTGAAATGTGACTATATAAAAATAGCACTTTATTCAAGGGCCTGTATATCTCTGATACTCCTTTAAGACTTTATGTTTACAGAACCAGGCTGTAACATTTTTTGTACTTCTGTAGTGACCTTTGCTTAATGTGTAGGAGTCTGTCTTTTTACAGTGTGAAGGACACAAGGTGCACAATAGAATCATAGAAGTGAGAGATAGAAAAGATCATTTACTCCCACCCATTCTATCTCCATGCCAATGCAGGATTGTTCCCTACAGTACATTTTCTAGTATTTTGCTGAGTTTATTTTTAGACTATCAAGATTACTAATCAAAGAAGCCAGACAATTTTTGCGTAACATGTAATGCTCCCAATTTTCTTTTTACTTACTCCAGTGTAAATCAGGACTATCTCCAATGAAGTTAATTCCATTATGCCAGTGTAAAACTGCTGTACTGTAAGAGAAGAATCAAGCACAATAACTAAAGTGCTAGCTGCAAAGAATGAAACATTTATTGTGAGTAGCCAGAGAAGTTATTTCTCTGATTGTCAGCTAAGCATTGAAAATTTTCATGTTAACTTCCAGAAAGCATTCTCCATTAAAAACCTCCAACAGCTGAAATCCTGCAATTCACAAGAAAACAATCACCAAAAATCCCTTACTAGACAATATTACTTTCTATTATCATCTACAGTACCCTATCTATGAGCTCTTTGCTTGAATATCCAAACTGTTTTTTGTCTCACACTGTGATGTATTTAATGGCCTCATTTATGTATCAGTTCACATTTTCATTATATTTTGCCATTTAGCATTCTCCATGATTATGTTTCACTGAACAGATGCACCACACTTTCACTGCAGCAAATTCTATGATCCATAATTAGACGTCAATATGTTTTCTCAGAGTTATTATGAATTAAATACATTTTTAGTTACATGGACCTTAATTAAAATCTTATGCAGGATTGTTACAGCTTCTCACCCCAATTTGGAGGAAATATGTCTGGTTTACTTGAATGCTATAAAACATTGTCTTTTATTTCTTTATTAGTTACTGCATTGTAGGATCTCCCCTACATACAAAAATGATACATTATTGTTTGTTTATTTAGAGAGAGGTTGATCTCTTGAGTGCTGCCTAGTATGAGTGCCTCTAAATGGTAATGAGCTCCCTCAATTCCAGGACTGTAAGAGGAAATGAGGAAACTTTGCACCTCCCCAAGATAACTAGGCATTCCAAGGCTCAACTTTTAGGCATTGTAGCCAATTATTTCGTTTAATTGTGTTATCTATGTGATTAACTCATATGTTATTTCATATGTAATGTGTGATGAATAGATTTAAAGTTGTAGGTAGATATATAAGTAGGATAGAATCATAGGAGTATAAGATTGACAAGTATTTAGGAGTGATGAGTATGTATTTGGTATATAAGTAAGGTAAGGCCATAATGGAAGTCCTAGAGGCTGAGGCCTGTGAGATTTCAGCTTAGCCATAGTAAATTTCAGGCCAAAGGAGGGTTGCCATAAATAGGTGACCCAAGAATAACCCTGTACCAGTAAAGTTAAAAGATTATTGTAAAGAATATACCAATAGGTGATGTCCGGGAAAATATGCTGCAATGTACCCATCTAAAATACAAGACACCTGGTTGTAACATCATGGAAAGTTCTGCTCTCACCACAGGTTACCACAGAAACATGTTTATAGATCTAATGAGAATAAGGGGAACTAATTGAACAACCTATGAGAAATGGGGTACCCCAAAATTTATGGGGTGTGCAAGTAGAGATAAGGAAAAGGGGTTTGGGACCCTCATGCATATGCATAATATGGTAGTTGTTGTCATAACACAGGATAAGAAGGGTTCCCTGGTATGAATAGGGTGGGGAAGTCCATTTCCCAAGTCGGGAAGAACCAAATTGGGAAGACCCACCCCCCATCTATCGATGACAACCTATTGAGAAATCTACCCGACTCTATGATATCTTTGTATACGTGAGTATGAATATAGCATTTGCTATTTCGTGGACTCTCTCGGGTTTCGTATATGTGTTTGTGATTGTAACTTAAATTATCTGTTTAGTGAAACTTATAATATAGTCAAGATTCCTTTCATGTAACTGTTTGTGGTCGCTGTATTTGTTCTTCGTGTACTCCTAAAGTCTCCCAACTTAAGAAAGTCCCCAGGGGACTCTCACGCTGCTAATCTTAAAATTGTAACAACTCTGGTGACGGACTCTCTCACTAGGGACACTGTGGTTTAACATGGAACTATTGATTACTATCTCAGTTCAATTTAAGGA
This sequence comes from Terrapene triunguis, assembly GCF_002925995.2. NCBI lineage: Eukaryota > Metazoa > Chordata > Testudines > Emydidae > Terrapene > Terrapene triunguis. The sequence goes on from NW_020664420.1 coordinate 48,896,687, forward strand.
AAGGCTACAGGATGTTGAACAGCCTTTAATCCACAAAGCCTAAATTATCTGCCTAGACTCACTATACAATGTGAGGAGCTATAGAATGGGATCCACAAAAGCCAAAATGCCAAGTGAGGTACCTGTGATGGGTTGGATCACAGAAACCCCCTTGGGAGCTGCCACCCAATGTACCAAGACTACCCCTGCTTCTGTTTTCCCTGCCAGCTCAGGACTCCAGCACCCTGTCTTGCTGAGCCAGACACTCCCATCTGGCTCCAGACACAGACCCAGGGTCTGAATCACTTGTCCCAAAGCTGCAAGTTTACCTGAAAACAGCTCACAGTAGTGTGCTTGTCTTTAGCACTCAGATGCCCAACTCCCAATGGGGTCTGTCAAGGCTGTATCCCCACTTTGAACTTTAGGGTACAAGTGTGGGGGCCTGCATGAAGACTTCTAAGCTTAACTACCAGCTTAGATCTGGTCCGCTGCCACCATTCCCACAAGCTAATTCCCTTCCTTGGGAAGCTTTGAGAAACCTTTCACCAATTCCCTGGTGAATACAGATCCAAACCCCTTGGATCTTAAAACAAGGAGAAATTGACCCTTCCCCCCTCCTTCCCTTCACCAACTCCTGGTGAATACAGATCCAACTCCCTTGGATCTAAAAACAAGGAAAGATCAATCAGGTTCTTAAAAAGAAGGCTTTTAATTAAAAAAAAAGGTAAAAATCATCTCTGTAAAATCAGTATGGAAAATAACTTTACAGGGTAATCAAACTTAAAGAGCTCAGAGGACCCCCCTCTAGTCTCAGGTTCAAAGTACAGGAAACAAAGATAAACACTCTAGTAAAAGGTACATTTACAAGTTGAGAAAACAAAGTAAAACTAACACGCCTTGCCTGGCTTTTTACTTACAAGTTTGAAATATGAGAGACTTGTTTAGAAAGATGGGGAGAACCTGGATTGATGTCTGGTCCCTCTCAGTCCCAAGAGCGAACAACTTCCCAAACAAAGAGCACAAACAAAAAACCTTTCCCCGCCCCCTCCCCAAGATTTGAAAGTATCTTGTCCCCTTATTGGTCCTTTGGGTCAGGTGTCAGCCAGGTCACCCGAGCTTCTTAACCCTTTACAGGTAAAAGGATTTTGGAGTCTCTGGCCAGGAGGGATTTTATAGTACTGTACACAGGAGAGCTGTTACCCTTCCCTTTATAGTTATGACAGGGTCTAAACCCAAATAAATCCGTTTTACCCTGCATAAAGCTTATGCAGAGCAAACTCAAATTGTTCGCCCTCTATAACACTGATAGAGAGATATGCACAGTTGTTTGCTCCCCCAGGTATTAATACATACTCTGAGTAAATTACTAAATAAAAAGTGATTTTATTAAATACAGACAGTAGGATTTAAGTGGTTCCAAGTAGTAACAGACAGAACAAAGTAAGTCACCAAGCCAAATAAAATAAAATGCGCAAATCTATGTCTAATCAAACTGAATACAGATAATCTCACCCTCAGAGATGCTTCAGTAAGCTTTTTCTCAGACTGGACACCTTCCAGGCCTGGGCACAATTCTTTCCCCTGGTACAGCTCTTGTTCCAGCTCAGGTGATAGCTAGGGGATTCTTCATGATGGCTCCTCTCCCCTCTTTGTTCTCTTCCACCCCTTTATATATCTTTTGCATAAGGCGGGAACCCTTTGTCCCTCTGGGTTTCCACCCCCCCTCACTGGAAAAGCACCAGGTTAAAGATGGATTCCAGTTCAGGTGACATGATCATATGTCACTGCAAGACTTCATTACTCACTTGCCAGCACACACATATACAGGAAGACTCACAGGTAAACATAGTCATCTGCAGACAATGGTCCTTGTTAATGGGAGTCATCAAGATTCCAAACCATCATTAATGGCCCACACTTTACATAATTACAATAGGCCCTCAGAGTTATGTTTTATATTTCTAGTTTTAGATACAAGAGTGGTACATTTCTACAAATAGGATGATCACACTCAGTAGATTATGAGCTTTGTAATGATACCTTACAAGAGACCTTTTGCACAAAGCATACCCCAGTTGCATTATATTCACTTATTGTCAAATTTTTCTAAAACTATCCCAGTTACATTATATTGACTTATTATCAAGTTTTTATAAAACCATACAGACTGCACAGCGTCACAGTACCACTTAAGCTAACCAATAGCAGGTACCAAGAAATGCTGGAGGATGAGGAAGAAGCAATTCTCTTATACCTTTTAGCCCAGTGATTAGCACACTCACCTGGGATGTGGAAGACCTGGGTTTAATTTCCCCTCTGCATGGGGGAGTTTGAGGGGAAGAAAGGATTTGACCAGGGATCTCCCACATCTCAGAAGAGTGCCCTAACCACTGGTCTGCAGGATATTCTGCTGTAGGGGCACAATCTCTCCTGTTGACGCTGTTTCACTTTGGCAAACTTCTTAAATAGTAAGTGGAGCAAAGAGAGTGACAATAACCATAGCCTGGGAGTTAGGGCACCCACCTAGGAGTTGGGAGACTCAGGGTCAGTCCCCCTACTTCAATGTCTCTTTAAGGATTTAATCCTAGGTAAAACAGCTTCAACTGGAGAGACTGAGGGAGCCCTATATCAGAATATCCCATAGCTCAGTGATTAGGGTGCCTTCCTGGGAACTAGGAGAACCCTGTTCAAATTCTTTCTGCCCCTCAACTAAATCTGGATCTCTCACATCCTGAATGAGTGCTCTCACCACTGGGCTAAAAGTTAAAAGGGAGTTTTATGAATTGCGGCGGCACCTCAAACTGAGACTTAGGTACCTAAAATCAACATTTTAGGCACCTAATCCCTCTGTGGATCTGGGCCATCTCTCCTTGCAGGATCAGGCCCATAATTTGCTAGAAACTTTACAGAGTTGAGAAAAGACATGAGGCCTCTCATTTACACAAAGTGCTGTTTATGTTTCTCAGGCAGTTTGAACTGGCCTTAAAGAGTGTACACTGGTGTAAAGTGGTCCTAATGTAAATGAGAATCAGGCCCACCTGAAAAGCTTACTACAATCAAAGTTTAGAAACAATATGACCAGCAATAACAAATAAAGGGAGTGGAGAGAACAAGGGTTATGAATAAGATCATGATCTTGCATAATTATTACCAAGTTAAAAATTAGGGCCCAGATCCTCAAAGATATTTAGGTGCCTAACTCCTATGAGGCTCCTAAATGCCTTCAAGAATCTGCACCTAAATGATGTAATTTTTCTCAAGTAAGGGAAATTGAGTTAGATGGTTGAGAGCTAAGAGTTGTCTTAAAAAAAACAACCCATGAATATTGGGTTTTGGAGGAGGTTTCAAGCATTCCAACAGAATGAAAGCCATAAGGCTGACACAGGATGTGTGATATAATTGTAAACAGCTAGTGGGCTGTGAGCTTGTGAGGAAAAGAGCAAAGAACAGCTTAAAATAACAAGGTGGGCCAAAGAAAACTAGCCTTCTTCCCTATTATTGTAGGTGGTGTGTGTCCTTCCAAAAAAATCTCATTGGGGAATAAGTCCTGCTTCCACTTTGCATCAGAAGAGGAGCTGAAAGGCAGCAGAACTGATGTGATTCTGCTCCAGAAGAATAAAGGGCAGGATGAATTAGTTGGCACAAGAGACCTTTGCTCCCTGTATCCTGCAGAGTTATTCTCTCTGGACATTTGTTTCCATGTTGTTGCAGAGGAGAGTTTTGCATTAGGGCTATGGTGAAGAAGTGTCTAGTGGATCAGTGATTACACAGATCCTCTGCTTAAACCCCCAACTGGGAGCAGATAGGGTAGAGCAGCAGGAGGAGATGATTTTGTCTCCCCTCAAACTGGTGCAGATCTCCTTGTGCCTAATTCTCCGCTGAAGTACACTAATTAGAACTGTGAGTTTGCTTCATGGGGTAACTGCCCTCTGAACCAAAAGAACCAAATTCTACTATTAGATTTGATTAGACACAATTAGGCCTTGTCTACACTGGCAAGTTACTGCACAGTAAAGCAGCTTTCTGCGGTGTAACTCCCGAGATCTACACACTGCCAAGCCACTTTGTGCGCAGAAACTCCTCAGTTTCAGTGTTGCAAAAAAACCACCTCGACGACAGTCGTAAGCCTTACAGCACAGAGGGTCCAGCGCTGTATTGGCAATGCAAACATCTTACAGCACAGAAAGCAATCAGTTTGCCTCTGGAAGTGTCCCATAATCCCTCAAGTGGCCGCTCTGCTCATTGTTTTGAACTCAGCTGCCCTGGAGTCATGTGCCGGTCCCCTTTCAGAGCTCCGTTTCTGACAGCCCTTGCGTGCTGTGCTGATCTGCTCCGGGACACAAAGCAAACAATTAATATGTAATGCTCATGCTGTTGAACACAGAGGCAGAGGGGTGTGTGTGTGTGTGTGTGTGTGAGAGAGAGAGAGAGAGATTGCAGTGCAGAGAGCTGGGGAGGGAGGCAGGGGCTGATGTCAGGGTTTCCTTCTCCCCCTGCCTCAGAACTGGTTGCTTCCTGCCGCTGTCTGAACTTACAAGACACACTGTCTCTCCTCCCCACCTCCATACACACACACACTTCCTGTCACACACTCTCCCTCCCCTCTTAAGTTGAAAAGCAGCTGGCAATGTAGTAGGATGCCCATGGAACAATGGGATTGGGAAACCTACATCATGTGACACTCTGCGTGCCCCATGAGGCTTTGCAAACCCTTCCCAAAGCACCCTGTGGCCAGTTGCACAGTGGAATAACTACCACAATGCACTGCTCTCTTTGCCATTGCAAGAGCTGCTAATGTGGATGCGCTGTGCCGTCACAAGGAGCACAGTGTGGACACGCAACAGCAGTTTAATTCCAGCACTTTAATAAAAGTGGTATAACTTGTTTCGCAGAAACTTGCCAGTGTAGACATACCATTAAATTCCACAATTCAGTAATTCAATGGCTTTAACTGAGTTGCCACACATGCATGTCTCAGGACAGAATTTTGAAAATTTGATATAGAAAACATTGGGGAGAAAAGAATATGAGACTGATAACAAGGAGTTAAATAAGGTCTTTTCACCTTCAGCGACTTAACTTAAAATCCTTTTTATCACATTTTCTCAGCTTTGTGGAGATTTTCGTACTTCACAAAGTCATGACAAATACTGTTACAATAACAGTCTTTCTTCAAGAGAAGCTTGGGAGGCAGGAGCATTGTAATCAAATTTGCAGTAACCCCAGAGCTGGGCAAGCAAGCTTGCACAGAGAGCACACTTGGTTCTAGCTAGTGCTGTTAGTCCATGACATTTATGTGTATCAAACCCACTTATAGTAAAACATATATTTTAAAACAACAAATAAAAATTACAGCATGGGGTTCCAGTGTGATTGATTTACTTACAAATTGGAAGATATGCCACTGCAGTTTTTTAAACCTGTAATAAATATCTCAGTCACAAGTTTAGTAAAGAAGCTCAATTTGCATGTAACAATGACTAAATTTTGAACACAAGTGTAACTGAAATATTCAAAGCACAGCACAGAAATTAGGTTATACAAAAAGACAACACGTGACTAAAGTCTGTTTACTATTTGCAAGTATCACACAGTCAAATAGTTAGAACAGTTGAGTGTAGTTTAAAGAGAAGTCTATAGATCAAGGCTAAGATTTTCTGAGTACATCAAAAGTCTCATAGCAGCTCCCAAGGTTCTGCTGATTAACCCAGTAGGATATTAATTAAGAACACATCTGCCATCCATACTCAGCATTCTCTTTCACCAATTAGGAGAGATCTGGGTAATTCAGACTTCTGAAGCACATCAAAAATGTTTTTTGCAGAATTAAATCTGTAGAGCACTGGTTCAAATGAGTCATTTCATTAGCAAACATACCGTAACACCTATTGAAAGTTGCAGCACCAGAGCAAAAATTGGATTTTAAAAAAACATAATTCATACTACCTCACCCAGTCTGTGGATGCTACTGAAGTCAGAGACAGACCTCTCCATTTGCCAGATGCTGGAAAAACAAAGGGCTAGATTGTCCCTTCTCAGAGAAAAAGTTCTGGCAGAAGACAAAAGGGAGGGGAAGCCTCACTGAGTTTTCCCCACAATAGTAGGTCAAGGAGAATGAGGCATTTTGCTGTGTTGGAAAGTCGGGGCGGGGGGGACTTCCATTGTAAACTACTGAATGGACCACGTAAAAGAAGAACTGAGAGATAAAGAAGCATCTTTTAAAAAGTGGAAGTCAAATCCTAGTGAGGTAAGTAGAAAGGAGAGTAAACACTGCCAAATTAAGTGTAAAAATGTAATAAGAAAAGCTAAAAAGGAGTTTGAAGAACAGCTAGCCAAAAACTCAAAAGGTAATAACAAAATGTTTTTAAGTACATCAGAAGCAGGAAGCCTGCTAACCAACCAGGGGCCCCTGGACAATCAAGATACAAAAGGAGCATTTAAAGACGATAAAGTCATTGCGGAGAAACTAAATGAATTCTTTGCTTCAGTCTTCACAGCTGAGGATATTAGGTAGATTCCCAAACCTGAGCCATCCTTTGTAGGTGACAAATCTGAGGAATTGTCACAGATTGAAGTGTCACTAGAGGAGGTTTTGGAATTAATTGATAAACTTAACAGTAACAAGTCACCGGGACCAGATGACATTCACCCAAGAGTTCTGAAAGAATTCAAATGTGAAATTGCAGAACTATTAACTATGGTTTGTAACCTGTCATTTAAATCGGCTTCTGTACCCAAAGACTGGAAGATAGCTAATGTAACGCCAATATTTAAAAAGGGCTCTAGAGGTGATCCCGGCAATTACAGACCGGTAAGTCTAATATCAGTACCAGGCAAATTAGTTGAAACAATAGTAAAGAATAAAATTGTCAGACACATAGAAGAACATAAATTGCTGGGCAAAAGTCAACATGCTTTCTGTAAAGGGAAATCATGGCTTACTAATCTATTAGAGTTCTTTGAAGGGGTCAGCAAACATGTGGACAAGGGGGATCCAGTGGACATAGTCTACTTAGATTTCCAGAAAGCCTTTGACAAGGTCCCTCACCAAAGACTCTTACGTAAATTAAGTTGTCATGAGATAAGAGGGAAGATCCTTTCATGGATTGAGAACTGGTTAAAAGACAGGGAACAAAGAGTAGGAATAAATGGTAAATTTTCAGAATGGAGAGGGGTAACTAGTAGTGTTCCCCCAGAGTCAGTCCTAGGACCAATCCTATTCAACTTATTCATAAATGATCTGGAGAAAGGGGTAAACAGTGAGGTGGCAAAGTTTGCAGATGATACTAAACTGCTCAAGATAGTTAAGACCAAAGCAGACTGTGAAGAACTTCAAAAAGAGCTCACAAAACTAAGTGATTGAGCAACAAAATGGCAAATTAAATTTAATGTGGATAAATGTAAAGTAATGCACACTGGAAAAAATAACCCCAACTATACATACAATATGATGGGGGCTAATTTAGCTACAACTAATCAGGAAAGAGATCTTGGAGTCATGGTGGATAGTTCTCTGAAGATGTCCACGCAGTCAAAAAAGGAAACAGGATGTTAGGAATCATTCAAAAAGGGATAGAGAATAAGACGGAGAATATCTTATTGCCCTTATATAAATCCATGGTACACCCACATCTTGAATACTGCATACAGATGTGGTCTCCTCATCTCAAAAAAGATTAGCATTAGAAAAGGTTCAGAGAAGGGCAACTAAAATGACTAGGGGTTTGGAACGGGCCCCATATGAGGAGAGATTAAAGAGGCTAGGACTTTTCAGCTTGGAAAAGAGGAGACTAAGGGGAGATATGATAGAGATATATAAAATCATGGGTAATGTGGAGAAAGTGAATAAGGAAAAGTTATTTACTTGTTCCCATAATATAAGAATTAGGAGCCACCAAATGAAATTAATGGGCAGCATGTTTAAAACAAATAAAAGGAAGTTCTTCTTCACACAGTGCACAGTCACCCTGTGGTACTCCTTGCTTGAGGAGGTTGTAAAGGCTAGGACTATAACAGAGTTTAAAAGAGAACTAGATAAATTCATGGCGGTTAAGTCCATTAATGGCTACTAGCCAGGCTGGGTAAGGAATGGTGTCCCTAACCTCTGTTTGACAGAGGGTGGAGATGGATGGCAGGAGAGAGATCACTGGATCATTACCTGTTAGGTTCACTCCCTCTGGGACATCTGGCATTGGCCACTGGATACTGGTAGACAGGATACTGGGCTGGATGGACCTTTGATCTGACCCAGTATGGCCATTCTTATGTTCTTATGTTGTTCAAAGCTAGAAACATACCCTTGTCCTATATCTGCTCTCTTCTCATATCATCTGACTTCATAACACTGGTGGTGAAATTTGCATCGTTATGGTTAAAATGGTGTGTTTGTTGTGACTGCTTTCAGGAGATGTATATATCTCAGCTCAAGGCATGCAGGGCTGAATACATGTGGCATCACATGCCTAGAGTGCATGTATAATTATTATGAATGATTGTATGCACAAGCAGAATATTTGTATATTGATATATTCAGTCAAGTATATAATTACCCTCATCATAAATTCTGTCACTGCCTCACTTGGATTCACTTTCTCCTGGAGGCACTTCTCACTGACTGACCCAACTAAAAGGATCTATGAGCAGAGGCTGCTGGTAATTATGGGCCATCAGTCTTGGCTCAGCTATTAGCTACCGTAGCAGCGGGCGGTTAACTGCAAGATGTTATACCACTTGTGGCCATTGGGGGCTCCTCCTCTGGCTGAATCCTCTCCACCCCATTCTGAGTACATATGGATTGCAGGCAGCAAGAGTAGATGCAGAGGAGAAATTAGAGGCATGTTAGGGGCTAACTATAGAAGAGCCCTCAAGTCCAGAGGCAGAGCAGGCAGGTCCCTTTGCTTCCACCTACTGCCACAGACTTGAGGAGCTGCAGTATCCCCATTCTAACATGGAGTTCCTTCTTTTCACCTCTTCTCAAACTCTGTCCATGGGCAGAGTTTTCTGTATGGGTTATGGAGCTAGGAGAGAGCTGGTAGCTTGCTACATGACAACTATAGATAATACTTCCTTTGTTTAATAAATCAGTTCATTTTAAATGCAAAACGTGTTTTGATACATTTTGTTATGTTTCTATCACATTTACGGTAGCTTTATTTAATAAAAAAGTGCTGGTTTTGTGCATTTTAGTTTATTTTGAATTTCCATCCAGATAGAATTTGACACAAATCACAAGTAAATAAATCATTATCTAAAATTTCTAAAATAATAAAAAAGGAAAAATTAAAAATCAGAATAAATGTATGTTAAGTTTTCTGCTTGCTGATTTAAATCATTATTAAAATCCGTGATTTAAATGGCTTTGATTTAAATAAATCCACCCAGGGCTGCTGCTGTGCTGAGACCACTGCCTGTTATGCTGACCAATATCATCTCATTGTTCCCTTGTACATCTAAGTGTATCCATCTGACATTGTAAAGTCTTTGGGACAGGGACTGTCTTTGTTCTGTGTTTTTACAGCGCCTAGCACAATGGGGTCTTGGTGTTTGATGTGGGCTCTTAGTTGCTATAGTAATACAAATAAATAAAGAAGAAGAAGATATCCCTAAATACAGAAATAGCAGGTATTGGGCACATTTTTCCATTTGTTGTCAGTATGAAAAGGTATCCTAGGTTTTTCAGTGAGTTTCCTTTTTTAATTAGAAATCAGAGTCCTGTACTTGAAATGAAGCACTTTCACCATTTGTTGGTATGTTTTTGTTTCACAGGTATGATACCATTTGTTCAGGAATGTAATTGATTGCTGAATATTGTACCTTTGCAGTGAACTTTCTTCGCTGTCAGAATACTGAATCCCAAAGCAATGGATGATGTATTAGGTTTTGTTGCTTAATTCTTAATTACTGTTGAGACAGAATGTGTGGAATTGTGATTAGCTTTATAACAAAGGGAACTAAAGTATGCAAGAATGGAAATAACATTGATCAAAACTGGAAACCTGCTACAGTTTTCTTTAGGTTACAATCTCAAAGGGCCTTAACTAGCTAGTTGTTCTATACCCACAAGACCCATTTATGTTAGTGGGAGTTGGGCATATGTACAGGTTATAGGATTGGGTCCTAACCCAGATAAAACACTGACCCACTCATTGTTAGATTACGATCTCTGTTATAACTATACACAGTGTTTTTCCAAACTTTGTATGCTTCACCATTACCACAGAAATGTCTGGTTTCTTTGGCTCTTTAGAAGTTTACAAATTAGCTTGTCTAATAGACTAGAATAAGACTTCTAAAGTTATCAGGCTGCACTTTAGTCTAATGCCCTAAATTTCTGATTAAAAAAGACTTTTGCATTGCTGTTTCCTTTTTTCAAAGTGTTTTCAAGCTTATTCTTAAGAGCTGCTGTCACCCTGCTTTGCGTGATGGCTCCATGAAATTACAGTACTCTGTTGGAAAGAGGAAGTGGTACTGCAAGATTTCAAAGATGTTCAGTTTGTACAATTATACAAAAACAGGGCAGATAGAAGCAATTGTGACAATGATAGAGGTATCTCCCTGTTGAACATCATTGGAAAAGATGTCTCTCGCATTATCCTCCCTGGGATTCAATTTCTAGGTGAAAGAATCTATCCTGAAAGTCAATGCGGTTTTCGCTCAGGATGCTTCACTGTTGATATGATATTTTTGGCTAAGTTTTGATATGTTCAACAGTCAAGGCATTTTATTGTTCTGAAGAAACTGGATTGTCCCCCCAAATTGTTGAACATCATTCATTCCTTACATCAAGATATGAGGGCACTAGTGTATGAAAACATAGAATCAAATGCCTTTGACATTAACAACAGGATGAAACGAGTGTGTCTTAGCCCCTGCACTCTTTAACATCTACTTTTCATTCCTGCTTCTTCATGAATTTAAGGACAGCAGTGATAGTATTTATTTTCAAATCAGACTAGATGGAGGCTTGTTTGACACTGCAAAGTTTAGAGCGAAAACCAAGGTGAAAGAGCTGGTTCTGAGAGATTTCCTCTCTGCGGATGATGTGGCCTTGGTGGCCCTTAGTGAATCTTCTCTGCACAATCTCTTGGGTAGATTTTATGCATCATGCAAGAGCTTCAGGTTGACAATTAGTTTCAAGAAGATTGTGATCATGTACCAAGAGGTGGAAGAACCAATGCCTGACATCACTCTAGAGGGTAAATCTCTTGGCGGCATCGAGAGCTTTTGCTACTTGGGTTCTACAATTAGCATGGTATCTTGACCTTCAGGCTGAACTGACTATAGAATCAGAAAAGCAGCTAAGATTTTCAGGCTATTACAGAGCCGTATATGGACTAACAGCAAACTATCAACTAAAGTGAAGATGCAAATCTACGAGACCTGTGTGCTGTCATGCCTGCTCTATGGTTCAGAAACATGGACTACATATGCTAGGCCCATCAGGAGATTGAACAGCTTCCACATTAGATGCCTGCGTAAGATTCTGAAAATAAAGTGGGAAGACAAAATACCAAACACAGAGGTGCTGGAGCATGCAGGACTGACACACATAGAAACCACTATCAAGAAGAGGAGGTTGTGATGGCTCAGTCATGTCAGGAAAATAAAAGGAGACCATATCCCCAAGAATATTTTGTACACCAAGATTCAGGATGGCTCTAGCAAGCGGGATCACCTTTAATAGCGGTACCACAATGCGTGCAAAAATTATACGAAGTCGTTCAGCATCAATGTAGAAAGCTTGGAGGAGCACACAGAATCCCGGCTAATTTGGAGGGAATATCTGGCACTGGGTGCAGCTCAACGTGAAGCAACTTTGATCCAGGAGACGGAAGCAAAGCAAGGATGAAGAAACAAGCATGCTGTAATCTTAGACTCTAACTCAGACAAAATAATGGATCTGTGAAATTTGTAACAATCTGTGTCGCTCTCGAATTGGGGTTGTCAGCCATAAACAGATTCATCAGGCACTGATTAGACATCTTATGCATATACCATGATCCAGTTTGAATCGACAGTTGCCAGTGCTGATGGATATAAAGTGTGTGATCAAAGAAAACAATAAATATTCAAGAGAGTGAAATAGTTAACAGATACAACAAAAAGGAATTTAAAAAAACTATCAGCCTGTAGATCAGATTTTTGCTCCCAGATTCATCATCTTTGGGCTACCTGTATGACGCATAGTCTGGTCACAACTCTCTTGTTGAGAAACCAACCACTAGAAGGCAATTTTCTGATGGAATAAAGCTGGGAAAACCAGCTCCTAGGCCACCTGTCTGTCTTCACTCCAGCATATGGAGTATATTGGGGAGGGAGAGAATGGGAAATTCTAAACTGGTATATGGCCCTTAGGGATTATAGCTAGTTGTCATAATTTAGAGGAGCGACAAAGCTGTCCTAACTTACACTGGGGCTAGGACAGTTTCACCCTGAGAATCAAGGCATTGTAACCAGATCCCTTATATTCCTCCTCCACACCAAGCAGATTTCCACATAGGAGAAAATCTGGCCCTAAGTCCATGCAGATCCTCACTTCTCTAACATGAAGGTGGACTTGCTTCCACCTGAGAAATCTATATAGGGGCCAGCTGCACCCCTTAGTTGAAGGAATTCTTTCTACTGGAGGGACATAATCTATAAATACACTTGTCACAGTTCATGGCAACTGCACCTATATTCCCCTCAATGGTCCAGCAAGGGCACCCGCTCTAGACGCCAAGGGGTTTCCCTCCCCTGGGTGTAGCTTTAAAAGAATGGATTTGAGGTGGGTCATTTGCATTCCCTCCCCACCCCCAGGTATTTCCTAGGAAATCCACTTTACATGCATTGTCCTAAAAAGTCCTTTGAAGTTCCTAATATTTACATTAGTCAAGCTCCTAGAAAAGTTACATACAATCCTACAGTGACACATACACAAGTGTGGTTTTAATACAGTGGGCCCCAAAGGTATTAAGCCTAATTCAATAAGGTTTAACGTATTTCAGTCAAATGTATCTTAATTCCATAAGGTTTGTCAAGGATATTGCAGGATGTTGTCAGTCTGTCACAACACTAGCCTCCATTTTTTGAATGCTTTTGTTAAAAAACAACAACATTCCTGGTGCAGAAAAACAGGTAGCAATAAATCAAATGGGAACTGGGGAAGAAAGAAAAAAAGGAGAGGGGGGGAAGAGAAATGGGAAATGGTGGAACACAGGGGAACCCCATTGCTTCAGCTGCTGTCTCAGGTTAGAAAAGTCAGAGAAAAAGAAAGGGGGACGTAAAGAAAAAAAGATTTACTCCTGGAGAGCTTGCTGGCATTTCAGGCCCCCATGTGAGAGGTACCATATCTTAAAAGGGCTACATCAGTGCTTTTTAGACACACCACATGTAAAGTGATATTTGCATTGATCTAATGAAAAACTGTTTGAATTTGGTTCTCACAAAAAGGAGAGACTAATAGTACTAAACAGATGCATGTGAACTGCACAAGCTCAGGCTTCCCCACTACATAGCAATACATGATGGCCCCAATCCTGCATGCCCTTGCTTATATGAATGGTGCATAGTCACATGAATAGTTCTATTAAGTTCTTTGGGATTACTTGTATGAGAAAGCACTACTCCTATAAATAATGGTTTGTAGGACCAGACCCCAGAGCACCAAGATACCTTACTCCAAAAAAGCAACACCTCTATTATTCCACATCAGATGTACTCTAGGTCAGAAATTCAATAGTACCAGGTCACATGGTGATTTTTGTTGTAGCAAGTGTCTGCTGAGGACTAATATGTACTGTAGGAAGAATCTTGCTTTGGCAAGGGCAACAGACATGAACTAACAGGTCCAGAGTGACCTAGACAAATTGGAGGATTGGGCCAAAAGAAATCTGATGTGGTTCAACAAGGACAAGTACAGAGTCCTGCACTTAGGAAGGAAGAATTCCATGCACCACTACAGGCTGGGGACCAACTGGCTAAGCAGAAGTTCTGCAGAAAAGGACCTGGGGATTACAGTGGACGAGAAGCTGGATATGAGTCAGCATTGCCAAGAAGGCCAACGGCATATTAGGCTATATTAGTAGGAGCATTGCCAGCAGATCGAGTGAGGTGATTATTCCCCTCTCTTTGGCACTGGAGTATTGCGTCCAATGCCCTCTATTCCCCTCTATTCGGCACCTGGAGTATTGCGTCCAGTTTTGGTCCCCCCACTACAGAAGGGATGTGGACAAATTGGAGAGAGTCCAGTGGAGAGCAACGGAAATGATTAGGGGGCTGGGGCACATGACTTACGAGGAGAGGCTGAGGGAACTCAGGTTATTTATTCTGGAGAAGAGAAGTGTGAAGAGGGATTTGATAGCAGCCTTCAACTATCTGAAAGGGGGTTCCAAAGAGGATGGAGCTAGGCTGTTCTCAGTGGTGGCAGATGAGAGAACAAGAAGCAATGGTCTCAAGTTGCAGTGGGGAAGGTCTAGGTTGGATATTAGGAAACACTATTTCATTAGGAGGGTGGTGAAGCACTGGAATGGGTTACCTAGGGAGGTGGTGGAATCTCCATCCTTAGAGGTTTTTAAGGCCTGGCTTGACAAAGCCTTGGCTGGGATGATTTAGTTGGTGTTGGTCCTGCTTTGAGCAGGGGAGTGGACTAGATGACCTCCTGAGGTCTCTTCCAACCCTAATATTCTATGATTCTATGAATAAGACTTTTCCATCTCAAACATCCATGTTTCTATGAGGAGACAGAGACCAACAAACTTACCTATTTATGATCTAAACTAAAACATGAACCCACCCATGAAACACCCTGTGCAAATAAACGTGTTTTTTTTCTATCCTGAATCTGTTGGTTGAAGATTAATACTGTAGGAATAAAGGAGTTAAAATTACTATTCATCCTGATTTGTTCAGAGTGCTATTGAATAAAAGAAACCGCTGATTGGCAGTTGCATCAGGCTAATGAATATTCAGTATGCTTACCAATGTCCTTGCCCATGCAGGACCAATGCTTCATACGGTTTAGATAGATTTCCTAGCAAAAATAAAATAAAGTAAAACAATGCAGCAGAGTGAAAGTAAATGTTTAGAGTAAGAGGCTAGCATGAGAAGATTTTATTGTTCTAGTCTCTAGAAAAGTGTCAGTTTGTGCTTGAGTGATCCCCAATAGGCACCAGAAAGAATTGGGTATTTACAGCTCACTTGTTCCTTTTACAGTCATAGCACGTTCAGGACTACAAAGCCAAGCAGGAATTTGTGATGACTTACACCAGCACTTACTGTACATAAAGATGGAAAACTGAACAAATAATGAAACAAAACCCCATATTTATTCTTCCCTTTGTGACCTCCAGACAGGATCACAACAAGGTGCTCTACACGGAGCACTTTTTGAAAGAAGCTACAGCAGGTGTAAAATGCAGCTGGGTTCCAGTTTGGCAGCATTAGCCTCATGTGACATGCTCTACCCATTCTCTAAAGACTGCACTGGCTTCTTACTTGCTTCTGCATGCAATACAAGATATTAATGCTAATCTATGAAGTTCTTATGTGGTTTGAGCTATGGAGAGGCTGTGGCCTGAGTCTCATCAATATGTTCAGCTGACTTACTCCTGATTAACACTGGTTTAAGAAAGAGAAGCAGGCTTTTATTTTCTTCCTAAGTTTGAATGTTTGGGGGCTGGAAGCAAGAAGTAGTCCCTGAAAGGCTCTTGGCTCTGGTATTTACTTCCTTCATTAGTTCAGCCTATCCAGACTCTGATGACCTTCAGAATGATCTATCCTTTCTTGATGGGGGTGACTGTCAGGAAGGAATATAACTTAATGTATGGGATGGAAGTATAATTTTGTAGACACTGATTAATGAATTATGTGTATTGTTTTTAATAATTCTGTCTAGGCGTCCTGGGATTTGGGGCTAGGTACATTTTTAAAAAGTAAATCCAAAGATAAATAGTAAACTGTGACTGAGCACAACACTCATACTTTTTGTTTAGCTGTGTGACCTAAATGCAATTTAATCTTCAGTGCTTTAAAATATTTTCTGAATCAGAAAACAGGCCATCGCACAAACAAGCCTTCAAAAAATAAGCATAAATCTTAGGTGATGGTGGTTTCTTAGCAGGCCAAATTTAGTCATTCAGTGTATAAATAACATAAAAGGCTTCAATCTACTATAGGTAAATATCTGTTAGATGGAACCAGCAACAACTATTTGCTCTCCTTACAGAATGAATTCTAGTCTAGCTTTCCAAGTGAGATTATAGTTCTGCAAGTGGGTAGCACTTTATTGAGAAAGAATATAGTGCCACAAGTAAAAGTAGTGACAATATCATGTCGCCTTCCCGTTAGTCAGTCATTTAATCTATATACTTAGGTAGGGTGACCAGATGTCCCATTTTTATAGGGATAGTCCTATTTTGGGGGACTTTTTCTTATATAGGCGCCTATTACCCCCCACCCCCTGTCTCATTTTTTCACAGTTGCTATCTGGTCACCCTATACTTAGGTTCATTCAAATAGTCTGCTTCAAGTATATAAGCTTCATAAAACCAAAGTCAAATCATGGGTTATTTCCTAATATAAATAATTTGCAAAAACACTTAATGCAGCTTGATACGTCATTATGAAACAGTAAAGGGTACAAACTACATTTTTGGTATGTAGTGGTAGTAATAATAGTAGTACACCCTTAAGGGCCTGATCCAAAGCCTTAAGGTATGTCTACACTGCAGTAAAACACCCAGGGTTGTTCCATGTCCGCTGACTTTGGCTCACAGGCCTCAGGCTTCAAAGGCTATAAAATTGAAGTGTAAATGTTCAGGTTCAGGCTGGAACCTGGGCTTTGGGACCCCACAAGGGAGCAGGGTCCCAGAGCCTGGGTTCCAGCCCGAACTCAAAAGTCTGTAGTGCAATCTTATAGCCCCACAGCCCAAGCCATACAAGCCTGAGTCAACTGACATAGGACAGCTGTGGATGTTTTATTTCAGTGTAGACATAACCTTAGGGTCTTTCCATTGATTTCAATGGGCTTTGGATCAGGTCCTAGAGGCAGATTGTTGTAGTGAGGTCTAAAACTAAATTAGATTAGATTAAGATTAGTAAATAACCCTTGCTTACAACAATAGGCCTTACTGATATGAGTAAAGGATGAAAAAATCAGACCCAACATGATCTGCATGCTCTGTGGTAGTATTCTGTACTGTAAAATAAAGGCAATTACAACTAAATGAAATTTGCCAAAATAAAGGAACCACGTAGATTTTTACACCTTTTTCATTGTTTTTTTTCCAGCACATTCAATCATTTACTCATTAATTTACAAAATTTACGGATTCACAACACACACCAAGTCATATATGAAATTCTCTCTGGTGTAAAGCTTGCTACTTCTCCTAAGGCCCCCGTGAGTTCTGGTCAGGGGCTACTAGTCTCATAAAGGGGTTCTGTATTCTATCACATGACCAACAGGTAGCAAAGCCATCTCACATATGGTGGCGCCAACGGTACTGACAGAAGGAGGCCAGAGGAGGGGCCAAAGGATGAAAGGGTCTATGTTTACATGTATCCTGTGTTCCAACAATTCGCAAAAATGGCACAGAGAGGCTGTGGCCTCCATTCTACTCCATAGAATGCAGCTTGGGTGCTCACTTTGAGTTGAGGAGGTGACTTTCACTTTACTTAAACCATATAAAGCTTGATTGCTTGGTCTTCATGTAATTGATGTGAATTGCATGCTGGTATGAATTAGTAAGAAAACTAAAGCAATATTAAAGGGACACTGCCAAATTTGGTGGGCCCAGATCTCATCTCATCTCATTTTACTATCTCTTTAAAAAAATCATGGCCTGGTCTGCAGCCCTTAGTCAAGTCACATGTCCCA
Source organism: Terrapene triunguis (assembly GCF_002925995.2). Taxonomy (NCBI): domain Eukaryota; kingdom Metazoa; phylum Chordata; order Testudines; family Emydidae; genus Terrapene; species Terrapene triunguis. The sequence goes on from NW_020664420.1 coordinate 48,914,523, forward strand.
GTGAAGCCTGTGTAGTTCTTTATGGGTGAAAATCCCCGCTCTCCGATGCCACACACCCACACAATGCCTGGGAAATCTGTCTGTGCAGAGGACTGTGTAGAGTAGAATCAGGCTTTGTAGCTAGGCTGGAACAGCCTGCAACAGATGCCACAGCCCCTCTGAATCCCCTGTGTAGGGACGATGCAGATAACACTGCCCACTTTATCCTTGTAAGAAGGATCCATCATTTATTTTGATGTTTTTGCAGTTCTGCCTTCACTTCATCTCCTCACTCCCTAGTATATCATGAATGATCTATAGGAATTTTAAGTGACGTTTTTGCCTTCGTACATACTTGTATGTGGGATCTTGCTATAATAATTGGTTTTTCTCTGTATAACTCTTTCTGTCTGACATGATGCTGTTCATCACATGAGCAACAGTATTCTGAACTTAATAGAGTTTATGCAGCTTGAAAAACTACTGTGTACCATTCCCTGGTCCCGATGCCTAATACAATCCAGTATTTTCACAAGTTGTTCCTGGCAGGGATTTTTAGCTAAACACATCTTTACAAAGATGAGAGTATAAAACAGAGGGGTGCTTTCACCATGCCTTCATTATTTGCTGAAACAATTTACTACAGTGAGAATGAACTCAAAAGAACCAGGGGAATTCAGAAGCGAGAAAGCGCAGGTATGAGTATATAAGGATCAAGAGTGACATTCTCAAAAGCATCTAGTGCAGAGGCAGATTAAGGATTTGTGGTGCCCTGTGCCAGAGCAAGAGGGGGCCCCTTCCCTCTCCTTCCGCCTGCAATCCCCCACCTCTGGCCTGTTCTGCCAACCCAGCACTCCTGCAGAGGAGTGGGGTCAGGGTGGGCGAAGTGGGTCGGAGCGCAGGGGGCACCCGTTTTCCAGGGGGCCTCAATTGGCCGGGGCTCTTGGGCACGGGCCTCGTTGGCCCAGTGGATAATTTGCCACTGTCTAAGTGACATAGGGCATGTCTAGTCAGTGCAGCAACGCACACTATGGAGGTGTGATTTCTAAAGCCCACTAAATGGTCCATGTTGACCCTGCTGGTGCACACGAAAAATTCCTTAGTGTGCTTTCAGATGCATTTCCAATAGTACTAGGCTAAAAACTCCTAGGAAACTTTTAGTGTGCCCCAGCAGGATATACATGGGCCAATTAGTGTACAACACATTAGTGCACTTTAGAAATCACATCCCTGTGGTACACATAGCCATGCCATGAAGACATGCCCTTAGGAGTCTACAATACCCACCTGCTGAAGTGAAAAAAACAGATTGACAGAACCAGAAGAGTACCCAGAAGTCACCTAATACAGGACAAGCCCAACAAAGAAAATAACAGCACGCCACCAGCTGTCACCTTCAGCCCCCAACTAAAACCTCTCCAGCACATCATCAAAGATCTACAATCTATCCTGAAAGATGATCCCTCACTCTCACAGATCTTGGGAGACAGACCAGTCCTCGCTTACAGACAGTCCCCCACTCTGAAGCAAATACTCACCAGCAACCATACACCACACAACAAAATCACTAACCCAGGAACCTATCCTTGCAACAAAGCCTGATGCCAACTCTGTCCACATATCTATTCAAGTGACACCATCATAGGACCTAATCATATCAGCCACGCCATCAGGGACTCGTTCACCTGCCCATCTACCAATGTGATATATGCCAGCATCTGCCAGCAATGCCCCTCTGCCGTGTATATTGGCCAAACCAGACAGTCTCTATGCAAAAGAATAAATGGACACAAATCTGACATCAGGAATCTTAACATTCAAAAGCCAGTAGGAGAACACTTCAACCTCTCTGGTCACTCAGTAACAGACTTAAAGGTGGCAATTTTGCAACAGAAAAGCTTCAAAAACAGACTCCAATGAGAAACTGCTGAACTTGAATTAATATGCAAACTAGATACCATTATCTTAGGCTTGAATAGAGACTGGGAATGGCTGAGTCATTACACAGATTGAATCTAGTTCCCCATGTTAAGTATCCTCACACCTTCTTGTCAAACTGTCTGAAATGGGCCATCTTGATTATCACTACAAAAGTTTTTTTTCTCCTGCTGATTATAGCTCATCTTGATTAATTAGCCTCTTAGAGTTGATATGGCTACTTCAACCTTTTCATGTTCTGTATGTATATATATCTCCTTACTATATGTTCCATTCTATGCATCTAAAGCAGTGGGCTGTAGCCCACGAAAGCTTATGCTCAAATAAATTTGTTAGTCTCTAAGGTGCCACAAGTACTCCTGTTCTTTTTGCGAATACAGACTAACACGGCTGCTACTCTGAAACCTATATAGACGTAGATGATCCAGCCTCCCATGACACAATCCCCACATGCAGTCTGCATGCTGCTGGGACAGTTTTTGCTTATGCTTTTGCTATTGTATGTACAGTATAAATGCTCTGAGCTAGGGTGAGTAAAATCCATTTTCATTTCACAAGAACCTATTTGTTGAAATCTGAGATTTACTGTAAGAATTCGCCAATATGACTTAGCTTAACACTTCTATGGAAAGATTTAGTTAGGTCCATGAGCGAGAAATCTCACCATCAGCAACAGATGTTAAATACATAGGATGAGAGTCTTTCCTGCACCTGTGCTGTGATCAGAGCAGAAGAGGGAGTCGGAAACATCAAGGAGCAGGTTATGGCTCCTGAGCCTGAGGGCTGGTCTATGTTAGCCATGACAGCAACAGTGGTTAGATAGACTGCTCTAAGATACATCAATGGCATAGGGCGTTTAATCAACCCCACACCAGTGGGGAATTGGCATAATGGAACTCCATTCTGCCACTCCATTCTGGGGAGGATGGAAGGTGAGGTGACACAGGGCTGAGATCTGGCCTGCTGGGAGTTCTAATCTACGCCAGGAGAATTCTATGCTGGCGATTTGCAGCACTTTTAAAAATTCTGTCTTAAATGATTTCATATGTGAAACATATATATTACCATGATCAGATGCTGGAAAATGAATCTAATCAAGTTAAGCATAGTAAGGAAACTTTCATACCTTATACAGTTGCTCCACTCATTTAACAGCCAGATGAATCAAATAACTATAGAAACTAGTGAAGTGGTCTGTGTGAAGAAGTGAGAGAGCTAATATACTTTTGCCAAGCTTCATCTGCCAAAACCATCAGGAGGCTTCTCTATATCTAATATTAGAGATAGAACTGGACCTCTAGCTACTGTCTCCAGAAACACGCTCAGTGGGAACAAATCTGTCTCCATATGACATGACGTGACAGTATACGTGTCGTTTTAAGCTATCAGCACAGTTTTTGGTGGGTTATCAGAGCTGATGCAAAAGGCCAGGTGCTGGTGAAGGTCATGTGCTTCATCCATAGAAGAGGTAGCATTGTATTGGCACATCCTGGAATATCTTATTGTGATTCTAAAAGAGTCACATCAATGTTACCACGGATGAATATAACACAATGGTTTATATAAACAATTGGGATTTTTATAAGAGAAAAGTAATTCTAAATTAAAACTGATGCAAATGACAGCCAGCAAGGAAAGAATGATCTGAAAATATAAATCTTATTTCTTTCACTGTAATTCCCTCTCCCCCACTCCCTTTTAAAAAACAAAAACAAAACCAAATTTTTTGGCTTTTTAAGACTTCTCCATACACCTCTATCTGCTTCCCCCTCTTCCCCCTCTCGCCTCCTCCCCCTCCAATCTGGCTTCCCCGCCTCCCTTAGCAGGTTTTTTAGTTTTAATTCAGTAGCTGAAAAGCTATATCAAAAGCTGTATAACCCTTTTGAACCAACTTTTATTGCAAATAAGAAAAGGAGCAGAGATCGAGGCAAACCACACTTCAATTTAGAGACACCAAGAGCTACAGCACTCAGCTGCCACTGCTTTCCCTTTGCCATACTCACTTATTCACCTTCTGAGAGGCAATATCTGCTCAGTGTAGCAACTGCTAGCAGCCCAGTCACAAGAAGGGAGCCCCACTTCTCTGACATAATTTTAATCTGAAATATTTGACAACTTCTGGTTCAAGCTTTTGTTAGTACCCCATTAAACCTAGAATCATAGAATCATAGAATATCAGGGTTGGAAGGGACCTTAGGAGGTCATCTAGTCCAATCCCCAACTAAATCATCCAATACCTCTTGTGCAGGAATGGGAGCCAGATTTGAAGGCGGCAAAGACAGTAGGAGAAGGCAGAAGAAAGAAGGGAAAGCAAGAAACAGAAAGGGAAGAAAGAAGTACAGGAGTATAGGAAAGAAAGAACAGACATGAAGCAGAGGAATGGAGAACGAGGGGAATCAGAAAGGATCTCAAAATGTTCTACAGACATTCATGATTCACGGCTGACAAGTGTCCCATTAGTATCATCAGCATAAAACATCCTCTTGGTTAATCTTGCCACTCCATGTAGCAGTATGCTGAGACTGTAAACAATTTGGATCAGGGTCTGTCAGTGACTATATGTTAGTATAGCGCAGAGCACAAACTGACCCGGTGGAAGCCATTAAGTGCTGCCACAATATAAAAGTTAAGTAATTATATTGGTAAATGCTAATAACCTCAAGACTCATTTGAAACCATCTGATATTGAGCTTCTCACCATTTTTCTGACTATGCCTTCACATCCCTCAGGACACCTTCACGTTCTATTATTTACTCAACAGGCCCATGAGGATTTTTGTTCTGTAGCAGTCTTGCTTTCTTGTGGTAACATCATGATCTTTCAACAGACACAGGAGAAAAAAATCTACACAAAGCGATGTTTTGGAGGTGGGAGTGAGGGAAAGGATTGTCTTAAAGTGCTAAATCATATCCATTGAGTTTTACCTAGCAAATCTTCCCTGCCCACACCCATAAAAATTCACTTTAGTGAGATTTCACCTCAGAAATCATCTATTAAAAACATCTCAAACTTTCTAGTCACTTCTTTTTGTATTCTCAAGTTCCTTAAAAGATAAGTGATGAAGCTGGAAAACTTCCCTAAGAAGAAGACAATTTTTTTCCTTTGATGCTAAGACTAAGAGGGCCTGATCTTACTCTCACAATTGTTATATTGGTGTAAAGCCATGGATTTCAAGGGACCTGGTCCTGTTTTACTCTGATGTAAATGACATCAAAATTAGGCCCATCAAATCTCAAGTATTGTGGTTTCACAGACTATGGGCCACATCCTCCAACCTGACCAAACTGTATTTGGCACAAGACTGAAGGGGGAGCAGAGGTGGCTTTAAGTAATCTTTGTGTTCCCTAGATCTTGAGTCAATCAGCCCTGGTCAGGGCAACTCTAACTTATGCTGGCTGCCCACAGCTCCCATGGGGCTATTCTAGCAGCTGAGGACTGCTGGAGTATAAAAGTGACCAAGTTCTACCTCTTTCCCAAGTACCTTTCATCTCAATGCTGTGAGATATTGATTTCATCTTAATGCTTTGAGATTCTTTAAAAACACTTTATGTATTTTGTGTCTGGGACACTCAGGCATGCATGCTTTTAAAAATCCAAGCATAGGTATTTACCAACAGTTGTACCACCATATATCTTTCTCTCTGTCTAGGTTTTTATACTATCTCATCACCATAGTATGTAAGTGACAGTATATGAATTACTACAGTTATTTCTTCTACACATAGAGGTACAGTACTGCCAAAGCTCAGGCACAGTTTCCTTTTAATAGTGACCACAGTATAATGAAG
>NW_020664420.1:48920238-48939598 GCF_002925995.2 Terrapene triunguis
AAAAAAAAAAAACAACAACCCTCTTTGTGATTTCTTTGAGATACATTTTTTAACAAAATGTCTGCGTTGGTGTTAGGCAGATTTTTCAGGCTTCAACAAACCAGATGGCCATCCAAAAATGCGATATGCAATTTTTATATGAGACTCAGCGCTGAATCCATCCAAGGGATAACAAGCAGAGATTTTTTCAGAGATTTCAAACTTTTAAAATAAATTTATTTCAGTCTTGTGTCTCTACATTTGAACTATAATAAATAGCCAGTGATAATTACCTAATTTCTATATTTAGAGAAAACAGAACATGTGTGTAATAAACAATAGCACATTGCGATACCAATGAAGTGACTGCTTTCTCTAAATGTAGAAATTCAGCAATTAGCACTAGAATGGGCATGTATAAAGGTTCTGGTGACAATTTTTAAAAGGCATATTGCTTATTTGATAGACCATAATGCATACTTTGGATTCATTGTGTTCTGCTATGAAGCCCTATAACTAAGGGCAGTCCTCAGCAAAGGCAGGGAGGGAGGAGCTGACTATAAGTCCTTCTTATGCCTCCACCACATCTGGACTGGCCAGGCATCAAATCAGCCACCAACACAAATTAAAGCAGTCATAAGGTTGCTCTGTTTTAGCCAGTAGTATGGTCCCTTAAGGTATGTACCATCATTGGCCAGATGTCAGCAGACAGTGTTAAACTCTGGCCCTGCCCTCTCCAACCACCATCACATTCCTTCCCTGTCCCAGAGTTTCCCCTCCTCACAGCCTCAGCCAACTCTAACTCACTCCTTGTATTGGGAGGGAAATCAGGAGGGGTGATAAAAAACTGATTACAGCAGCCTGAGATTCCCCCATGTTATGAGACTCCTCAGTTGCCTTTCTAAGGCAGCTTGATAGTCACTCCAGTGGGAGTAAAATTGATGCTGAGAGTCTAGGCCACCTTTGCCTCATGCTGACACATCACACAATGACTCTCAGCTTGCCTGTCTATGCATAATTCTTGCCCTATGTTTCCTTTTGAAACAAAACACTCCATCATTTCTGCTTTTCACTGGGCGTGTCTCCTGTGCAGTTCAGTTTCCTATTACCCTGTTCGAATTTACTCACAAAAAGCAACTTCCAGCAGAAACAAGTTTAGCGCAATTTAGGCAGGTGGCAGTTTACCACTCGGCTGCCTATGAACCACTAGGGTCTTGGTTTCAGTTTCAGCTGCACTAACATTCAGGATGTACCAAATGCAAGATCAGTCACTGACAGAAGTCCTCGGTTAATTGGCTAAGACTGCTCTAATTCTCTATGAGCACAACATCCTTAGCAAGTGGAACATGGTAACTGTGCACTCAGCTACTATGCCGTAAAATAGTTACTGTGAACAAAGCATTTCTATCCAGCTATGCATTACTAGGTCAGAATTCCATTAGGGCACTGAAGAGACAGAGAGTTTGTGGCCCACCAAGAGTCATCTCTATAAGTGTCCAGAAAAGCTCCTTTGTATTTTGGACCTCAGACAAGCATTAGCTGTGCATGGAATATATTAAAAAAATAATAATTACTGAATGATTGTAGTGGCCATGTTTCCAAATTAAATACTTTACCATTTCATTCATTCTTCAACATTATAAACATGCTTATGTTACATTATAGATATAATTATTTACTATGGCCCCATTCTGGCAACTGCCTCCTCACAGACATGCTGTACTCACCATTCTGTGAGTTATGCTTCCTTTCTGATGTAAGTTCCACATCTTTGCTCCTTTCCATGGCACAAAAAGGAAACAAGAACACGGCTCCATGAAAATAATGAGAGCTGACAGTAATGACAATGCCAGCTACAGGGATAAGCATAGTACAAAAACCCAGATAGAGAGACAGATATGCATAGTTCAATTCTCATGTTATTTCTGAGGTTCTATATGATTATCATATAAGGCCTGATCCAAAACCCATTGCAGTGAATGGAAAGACTCCCATGGACTTCAGTAAGCTTTCAATCAGACCCATAGTGCACAATGTTTCTCCCTTAATTATATCTTAGATTAATAATAGATTTAAATATAAATTGCTAATGTATATATTTTTTAATTCTTAAGGAAGTAACTATCTGAAGTTTGCATGTATAGAAATAAAAATCGCAAAAGTATGTTACATTTCTTATGCTGAGGTTAGATCTATATTAGGAGCACTTTACTAGTACAGGAATACTGCTATGTTATAATAGAAGCACTCCTAGTGTGGACACAACTATACTGGCAAAGCTGCGCAATTCTGCTGGTATAGTGAAACCATCCCCCACAAGCTAAAGAAGTGATACCGGTAAGAGTGCAGTCTTCATTAGGGGCTTCTGCTGACACAGCCATGTCAAAGAAACCACACCTATTCATGCTCCTGACTGATGTAGCTATGCCAGCAGAAGTGTGTAGTGTAAACATAGCCTAGGTTGAAATTACAAAAGACAAATTCAACAATGGCTAAGCAACACAATTACTAATTCGGAACAGAACCATCTTATAATGAGTTTCACTATAAATGGCAATGAGTAGCACATACAGATTACTGCACAAACAGATGTACAAATACACACTAACAAGACCAAAAATACAAAGACAGACACAGAAGGGAAGGGTGAATATTTGGTGTAAACGGGACTGGCAGGTTCATTCCACACTCTGTTTGGACCAAAGAAAAGTGTGATATGGAGAAACACTCATACCTACTCTGGCAATCTATTGGTTTTGTTATGATCAGTCCAAACAAAAACAAAAATAGCAGAATCTGTGTGATAGCTGATGTGTTGATATATTAAAAAGTAATTAGAAATAGGCAGCAATCACTGAGGAACCATAGTGAAGGCTTATATTTGTTCCTAGTCCAAGGACCTTAAAGAAACAACAGCATGGGTTTTTCCCAAGTTTTCCGTAGTACCGTCTTTCTCTCTCCTAGCACCTGCCTCCGGCCTTCCCTAGGTCTTCATCCTCTAAAAGTCCCAGGAATCTTAAAGGAACGCACCATGGAACAGTTGTTGACTGATCCCTAGTCCTTATTAAACTTAAGGGGACAGTCACCCCATTACGATCCTGTACAAGGCATAATGTCATTATCAGACCTGGTCAACTATATGCTATCATGTTGCTCTCTAATGGCTGCAGCTTTCAGAAAGAAAAGACAGGGATTAGAAAAGGAAAAAGAGTGGGGAAGAGAGGAATGACAGGATAAGACAATGAGTAGTGAAAGATGTAGGGAAAAAGGGAAAAGAAATAAATAGATAGGAAAGAAGAGGGGAGGAAATGTGGGGGAAGACATGAAGGGAGGAGGGAAGGTGCAAGAAAGGGAAAGGAGGAGAAGAGAAAGTGGAAAGGGAAAGGAGATGGCTGGAGACAGAGCTACCTCTGATGTCCTAGTCCTGTTACCCGGGGTTTTCAGAACCTCCAACAGGGGCAACTTTACTATTTCACTCCAGGCGGTGTTAGGAACAAATCAATAGGAACTCAGCAAGTCCCTCTGATAAGATTCATGCAAGTAAGCGTGCTCTATCTAAAACTGCAGTTTATTAGATTTAAATACACACAAGCATAAGCAATAGGTTTAGAACATCCCAGATATTTACCTAACATCTGGAACAGAATTGAGTAATTAACAGCAAGTTCGCAGTGGCCAATTGCTCACCCACCGGGGAGAAAGGGTGTCAGGAAAAACGTCTCTCAAGATGGCTTCAGAGGACTGCTCCAAAGTACACTCTATTAGCTAATCTTTTATAACTGACTTCTACAAAACATGTAAGTCACAATGACCCCTACTGTATCATCACTTTTCCAACTTTCAATAAACTTTAAATATCAGAGGTGTCTAGACTCAAGGTTTTCCAAACACCAAGGTTTTTAGTCTCAATTGTTTACTTGTTTGTCCCCTCCTCCAATTCTGATTAGCAGAAACTGTAGCTAGTTTTGACCTTGCTTCTGAAAGCCTGTCTCCAAATTAACCCTTAACTATGTGGTACTCTATTTCATTAATTCAGGGTGGCTGAATGCACATAATATGGTTGCAATTAGCTTGATCACATTCTGGGGTATACACACCCCTCAAATCCAGGGCAACAGTCCCACCAACCTGAGCACTTTTCACAGGAGCCATCTAGTAATAAGTAATCCACTGAGTTCGTCTCTTTGTCCTTCCACAGTCTGAATGAGCACCACTGCTCTCTCCTGGTTGGAATGTCAGAGTGTGTTCGCAAGTATGCATGTCTGAGTGCCACAACTGCACAAGCGATGGTACTGACATTTCTAAAGTTGATCTTTTCCTTTACCCTCTGCAGCCTACATAAGATGAAAGCCCTAAGCATTACTACATAGGTGGGAATGTTTACAGGACGGTCACCATTGTAACTATACCATGATGACTGATTTATGCATAGCTTTCAGACAAAAAATCCCCTGTAGGACAGAGCACATGTTGAAGGATGGATAGGGCTGTTTAGACTTCTCTCATTATTTCCAAGGTATTTTCCTCTGTGGATGTTTTCTTTACGCATACCCATTTTTAGCCTATGCAAACAAAAACGTTTTGCCTTTTTGTTCAGGGGAAGCAGGGTTACCATGGGGTTGTGGTAACTGAGAGAGCAGCTGAGGTGAGTACAACTGGGCCCGTCTCTTCTGTGGTGGCATTGTGGTTTTGCTATGGGGTGCAACCAAATGAAAGAACTTTATGTCTTAATAAATACAGCCCTGTGTAATTCTCACTGTGAACATGTGTAGTATCCTTATGCATAAGTATAAAAGGGGTGCAGCCTACCCGTGGCCATAATTGATTTTCTTGTGTAGTTGTCCACTCCCCTATAGCATAACCACATACTCTTCTGCACCAATCTTATGTTGTGTACTGTTTACCATGTGGAATCTGCAAACCCATAACAGTCTAACTCTTGTTCAAAACTTGATTTATGGCCACAAAATTTCTTTTTAATGAACCGTTACCCAAAATATCAACAGCATGTGTTGATTTCCAAAAGCAATTTAATATCAAAAACAGAATAAGATATTCTTCTTGCTCCTTGACTTAGGAGTGCCACAGAGGCTATATTCTCACCTCTCATTGGATGGTGAGTATACACCATCATTTTGACCTGGTGCACAAGTAAGCTCCCTGTACAGTCTGACTCTAGCCTCAAAAGAAGCTGTCCATCCTTCCAGTCCACACGAGAGATCCACTTCCTGGACACTACAGTGCTAATAAGCGATGGTCACATAAACACCACCCTATACTGGAAACCTACTGACCGCTATACTTACCTACATGCATCCAGCTTTCATCCAGACCACACCACACGATCCATTGTCTACAGCCAAGCCAACCGCATTTGCTCCAATCCCTCAGATAGAGACAAACACCGACAAGATCTCTATCAAGCGTTCTTACAACTACAATACCCACCTGCTGAAGTGAAGAAACAGATTGACAGAGCCAGAAGAATACCCAGAAGTCACCTACTATAGGACAGGCCCCACAAAGAAAATAACAGAACGCCACTAGCCGTCACCTTCAGTCCCTAACTAAAACCTCTCCAGCGCATCATCAAGGATCTACAACCTATCCTGAAGGACAATCCCTCACTCTCACAGATCTTGGGAGACAGGCCAGTCCTTGCTTACAGACAGTCCCCGAACCTGAAGCAAATGCTCACCAGCAACCACACACCACACAATAAAAACACTAACCCCTTTGCCAACTCTGTCCACATATCTATTCAGGGGACACTATCATAGGACCTAATCACATCAGCCACACTATCAGAGGCTCGTTCACCTGCACATCTACCAATGTGATATATGCCATCATGTGCCAGCAATGCCCCTCTGCCATGTAAATTGGCCACCCAGACAGTCTCTATGCAAAAGAATAAATGGACACAAATCAGATGTCAAGAATTATAACATTCAAAAAACCAGTCGGAGAACACTTCAACCTCCCTGGTCACTCAATTACAGACCTAAAAGTCGCAATTATTCAACAAAAAAACTTCAAAAACAGACTCCAACGAGAAACTGCAGACCTAGAATTAATTTACAAATTGGACACCATTAAATTAGGCTTGAATAAAGACTGGGAGTGGATGAGTCATTACACAAACTATAAACTATTTCCCCATGTTAATTTTCCCCCTACTGTTATTCACACTTCTTGTCAACTGTTTGAAATGGACCATCCTGATTATCACTACAAAAGTTTTTTTTCTCCTGCTGATAATAGCCCACCTTAATCAATTAGTCTCATTGGAGTTGGTATGGCAACACCCATTTTTTCATGTTCTCTGTATATATGTATATATCTTCCCACAGTATTTTCCACTGCATGCATCTGATGAAGTGGGCTTTAGCCCACAAAAGCTTATGCTCAAATAAATTTGTTAGTCTCTAAGGTGCCACAAGTACTCCTCGTTCTTTTTGCTGATGCAGACTAACACAGCTACCACTCTGAAACGAATATTTTTGAATTTCCAACACACAGAGAGACTCATATCTCCTGTGCTGAGACTATTCAATGATTCTGAACTTTGTCCTTCATAGAGTCCCTCTTTCTTTCTTAAAATATTAACAATAACATGTCTCCACTAGAACTGATAACAATCCCAGTCTCTCTTACTTCTCTTCTACAGGGAACTGTGCATTACCACAGGTTCTCTTTCTGCTGGGATAATAGCCAAAATCAATCACCAGATGGTTTATCTCTATGTCCCACTTAGACCAACAAAATGCTCTGGAATCACATAATTAACTCTGTCACAAGAAAATGCTGCACATTCTGAAGCAGCACTTCAGTCCCAGTACTTGATGAACCTATCTCAGTTAATAGTAGCCCTGCTGACTTTGTTTTGAGGTGCGATTACAATCAAGTCTGTAAAGATTACCATCAAAATCATCCGTTACACTAGTGTGAGGTATATTTTAGTGTCACTCACCAAAGTATACAGTCAAAATACCAATGATATCAAACACAGAGTTAGCAAGGATATTGGTAGAAGATCTGTTACATATTGCTTTCCTATTGCTATATTCCAGCCAGTTAATTCTTGTCTCTTGCCTACTTTTCTCTAGCTCATTTTTGAAGAATACAAAATAGTTTCTATTGCATGGAAGAGAGCTTTCTTTTTTAAGTGATTTGACTGGAAAAAAACATGGACATAACTAGACATTTATTACACCAATAATGTTAAAAGTCTGTATATGTTGAGATTATTTCCATACACTATGGTATTATTACATACAAATTGACATTGTGTAAAAATTAGATGAACATGCAAATTTTTATAGTTTATCATTTTCCTGAGGCTTTTGTAAATCACCTTTTTAACTTTCATTCCTCTGAAAAGTAAACAGCAGCACCTACTTATATTTGCAAAACACATTTGTTTTGGACAGAGAGCATAACCTGTTGATTAACTACTGGCAATCTGTCAGCTTTGGGATTGAAGCTCAGCACAAACTGTGGTGTCACCTCCCAAAGTGCCCCACTGCGAACCTCAAGTTCATGGGAATGACCAATACTAACGATCCCTGAACTGTTTCCCACAGCCAAGTGACAGCTGTGATTCTTTACCCCCAGCTCTCCTCCTTAAAGCTGATTCAGCAGTAAATTTATGGCACTTCCTCCACAGTGTCCCTTGCTGGCTTTGGACATTTATCTCCCAGGCCTATCACCGAAAGATGTGTCTGCCCCATCGTTCACTATCAGGCTCCTAGATGGCAAGTTGCTAGGTATCAAAAAAAGAGCAGGTGGAGGTTTGGGTGTTGGAAGAACTCCAAGCAATATGACATGCTAAATTGTGTTGTCATCTTGTTTGAATGCCACCTTCACATAACGATGGAGTAACTGTGTGCAAGGTAAGAGAGCACCTCTGCAATAAATTTACACAGAAGTAGGTATTTATGGGAATGTGAAGAATGTTCAGAAAAATATATAAATAAACAAAAGAACTGATTCTTTTAATCCATTGTAGGGTACGGGGTTTTAAACTGAATTTCGCAGGCCTCAGGCAGCCCTTATGGAAATATCCTATAGAAGTCTCTCTCACCAACAGAAGTTGGTCCAGTAAAAGATATTACCTCAGCCACCTTGTCTGTCTATAGATTTTATAGGCATGAAACCTATACAACTCCATGGAAATTAAACTCCAAACCTATAGATGTTAAAAGACAATTCTATAGGTTGATTTAAAAAGTCTATTGGAAGTTTAGCATTCTCTATTAGATTCCATAGTACTTTTCCAGAAGAGAAATAACTATAATTACCTCTATGCCTCAATTTCACCCTCTGTGAAATGGAGATAATTGCTTCCTCAAAGCAGGACAGTGCTTGTGAACTTGGAATTTAATTTATTATAGACAGTATGACACAATGCAGCAGCCTCATTCGATGGACTGTAGTTCCCTGATTTTAAAATGAACAAGGTACATTTCTTGGGCATATAATATCTGAAAACTAATCTCCAGTATAGACACCTTCCTGACAAGAGAGTCCTCTGTCAAATTAAGATCCAAGATTTGATTTTGGATGTTTCTTCCACAGTTTGTAGGACAGTTGGATTTATGCATCTTTTTCAGCCCATTATAGAGATAGGCTCTAATAGCAGAATTTATTTCCAGATTCAGGCCTTGATTTCAAGCTCAGTTTTTCCACACTGTATTAATATAATTGAAAATGTTTGCAAAGAACAGTATTTTTAACTTCAGAACTTATTGTTCAGAAACTACAGCAGTCTATGGTGGGCTGGTTAGGTACTGTTTATCCTGCAGCCATGCCAACAGAGCAATGCACTCTTGATCTTTCCATATGAGCTGTTATACAGAGAGCAGGTTTTGCAGCAGGTTCTGGGACACAAATATATCATGATGCAAAAATAATGCTCCAAACAGCTAGACAGATTCTCACTTCTACAAATGTCTTAGCAAAAAGGAATGTAAAATTAAGTGGAGTGGCTAAAAACACCCTGATCTGTTTCTTTCTTTTTTTTTTTTTTAAGTAAAACTCTTAACACTAGATTCCGAACTCTGTTACACAAGTACCTATCTTAAGTGCCTCCATTGATTTAAATGGAGCTATTCTAGATTCTGATGAGAATTTGGCATTTACTTTGGAAAAATTATCAGCATATCCTGCATAGAATAGTCCAAAACACAAAACTGGCCCTTCACCCTAGCAATAGGCAAGGACAGGATTTCTCAGAATAAGACTCAATGCTTTTTCAAAGTTCTGTGTGTTACATATTCAAGCATTAGTTTAGATTGTGCTAATGCAAACACATTTCTCATGTTATGAAATATCACCAATATTGCATTCAAAATATTGATATTCCATCCAGGTAATTGGAATTAGAGAAGTAAATCTTCAGCTAATCTTAAACAAATCAGATTTTTGCATTTTACTGTGCAAGAAAAAAATCTTAAAATTGCATACAGTGCATAAATAGAAACATTTTGGAATGTAAATTAATAGTTGCCAGTAATACAAGGCCAAGCCAATAAGCATTCTCATTAAGTATCTTTATAGAGGCCATAGATTTAATTATGAGACAGTTGTACAGCTTGTCCTATGACCTACTGGTAATGTTTTTCATTTGCACATGAGGGTATTTAGTGCTGTTTCTTTGCTCTGCCTGTCTACTCCATTCTTGTGAGCAGGCAGATTACTGAAATGTACAAGAATTCTGCTCAGCAAAGCTTCACCCTTGCTTGTCAATCTTGAGTATAGTATGCTTTACCCTGCCAATATAATGAGGGAGTTTTCAACAATGTGGAGATTTTATATGTTCCATTCTTCAGTCATTATTATTAAATTGTTGGTGAACTGAATACAGCCCGTATTTCCTGTTTCTTTTCTACTATCTGCAGTGGCAGGCCTACAAGCTTGCACCCTGCTCATTGTGGACATGCGGTGTGGACACAAAAGGAGAGGAAAGAGGAAGTTACAGACTCAGTTGACTTGCTAAATAAGAGGCATTGAATGGAACACAAGCTATATTTGGTGTACCTGACTTTTCCTGTTCACTCACCAGACAATATTGATGTTTGGGGCCTGCTGAAAGACATCCAGCTTCTAAAATCCTGTTACAGTCTCATCCAAAGGAGGACACAACACATGTGTGAGTTTAAGTTGCATTTAAAGGCAGAGGGAAAATAATATTGTCAACTGCAGTTTGCTGAAAAATGCACAAAATTAGGCCATGCAAAGTTCTTCAATATATTTGTGCAATATTTTAATAGGAAAAACCCAAATTAATATTGTTTATTAGAATGTGGTAACTGTCAGATGGACTTCAATAATAAAGTATGTGTCATCTGTACTTCCACTCAACTCTCCCCACTCCTATCATTCTGATTATTCCTTTGGGTAATCAGTTTTCTGTAACTTGTATTTCCACTCCTAAACCAAATCAATGTATTACAAGATTAGATTACCCTTTAATTCAATGTAATTGTTGATTTACAGACTTTGAGTCACTGTCAGCAAAAATCCTTCATGCCATATCTCTGGCCAAGGGGCCCTTGGTCCCTTCATCATCTGAACTGCCACAAGACCTTACACCTGGAGCTAAAATATCTCCTTTCCCTGCCCACAGAGGTAACACTTCTGCCTTTGGTGTCTTTTCTAGACTACAGGACCATGGAAGACAAGCTTCCCCTAGTTTCAAATGTGTAACTGAGACAAACTAATGCATGAACTGGCATGTGCCTGCTAAAGAAAAGTTCTCAGTGACTGGCTGAAAATACTTCTGCAGAAGGTGACTACATAGGCCCTTTTAGGACTTGATTCAGGGATATTTAACAGAACCAGTCTCAGTATTGTTACCATGTACTGTACTCTTTCAGTCTATTATATCCATTGTCTAACTGTGGCTAAGACCAAGGAGTTCTGCTTTCTCTCTAGGTTCATAGCTTTTGACCTATCCCACACAAAAAGTCAGGGCATAGCTTACAGTAAGGATTTCCTGCAAAATCAAGTCATGCAAATTAGGCTCTTCCCCCCCCCCCCACCCCGACATTGCCCACCATGTAGGGGACACAGTTGGGATCACAGTGAGGCTATTTTGCTCATATCTCAGGACTAATGTTAAATTTCTTTGGGGCACCATGACTGCATTTTGCCTGCCCTGGTCCTTGGTGCCAGCCTGCTATGGTCTGCCTAGTTTCACACTGTGGCTACATTCACTGTGCTAATCTTATATTACATACATTTTTTGTCACCCCATGTGTTTTTAATTCGTTTCTCAAGCACCCGCAGCAATACAGCTGCTCTATTTGGCAGCTGCAAGAGCCCACAAACCCTTGTGTCTTCCTCTGCTCCACGGTTTAGGTATTCTCTTTTGGCACTAAAGTGAAAACAGTTGTAATCAGATGTAAAATGTAAAAAAGCATATGGAAATCTTGTGGCTTTGATGTTGCAAGGGGAGGAACTTTCTGCAGAAGAAAAAATCTCTTGCTGCATTGTATGGGCTGCTCAGCTCACACATGTGATGTTGGCATTCCTCTGTGTGATCTAGTGCAATGCCATTGTGATAGATTAAAATAATAATAAGCATAATTATCAGGGATGAGCATGTTTCAGTTGCTAGTCGGGAACTGGGAATCAGGAGACCTGGTTCTTCTGTTTCCAAATCTTAAATTGATTTGCTGTGTGGTATTGATCTCACTTTCTCTGTCTGTAAAATGGGAGTACTGCTACTTGCAATCTTGCAAGGATTGTGAAGTTTAATTGATTTTATAAACACCTTTGAGATTCTTGGATAAAAGGCACTATATCATTGCAGATATCACTCTTAATGTTAAATTTAGATGTAGGACTTTTGGTCTGGAAGCATCCCAAAATGTTTTATACAAAGCACACTGACATGCAGCCACCTCTGAGGTGGAATGTTGCAGACAGCACACAGCAACAAGCAAACCTCCTTGGAAAAGTGTCATTGTATCTTTCATGTCCATATAGAGGAGACCAGGACTTTGCTTTGGTTTATATGGTATCATCTGAAAGGCAGATACACAGTGTGAATTGCATGGTACTCATTTTAACTACCATGAAAGAATGAAGGATTGAGCCAAGCTTGCCAACATTTGAACCTGTGGTTCCAGAAAGTCTAGCTTAAACCATTAACCATCCTGAATACAGGCATACAAAATCATGCGCGTACTTCTGTTGTGAACAGGATTCCAAACTGAGAATAGCAACAAAGCTGTTCGTCCTGCATGGGATTAATTTAATTAATGTTCAATGTTTTCAGTAAGCATGTAGAGTGAGTTTTTTGTGACTTGGGATTGGTAGGCAGGAAGAATGGAAAGTGCATTGTAGGATAATGAAGTCTCAAGCCTCATTTGGGTTCTTCATGGCAAATCCCAATGGAATGGGCTGAAAATTGTTCCATAGGATAGCTGAATTTCTGCTTAATAAGTCTAAAGGTTGAGGATGCCCCGTCCGCACATGCAAAATCCGTGTCACATTTCTGCTGAATTGTGCTTGCATAGGGGTAGGAAAGAACTCCTACAAAATATGCTGTTCCATTAATTATAAGTTTTCCATCTGACAGTTTAATTAAGAAAAGGAGAGTTAGTGTAGGGCTTGCAGAATTCATGATGAATCACACATTCTTACAGACTTCATTTTCATGTTTCAATTATACACATTTCTAACTGATGAACAGCAACATAGCATTTTCTGTTTAATAAATGTGATATCTGTTGGAATTGATAACATTAGTTCAGTAATTACTGAGCCATTATTGTCAGGCATCAGGGAAAAAAATTGTGGAAGGATGCCCTAGTTATTAAAGTTTAGTATCAGCACTAAAAAAATGAAATAAAAATAAAAATGAGGTTTTGCTGATACACTTTTAAAGGCACTTATGCAACTTTCACCCAGAGGTATAATAGTTAATAGAAGTCGCTGATGCTTATTTTTCTAAGTAGGCAGCAGAGAGGAGCAGGAGCAGGAGCATGGTCTTAGATAAAGCAGTGGATTAGGACTCAGAAGATCTGGGTTTGATTCTTCTGTCGGCTACAGATTTACTGTGGTCAAATCACTTAATTTCAGTATTCAATATTCCTTTCACTCTCTTTGTCCTGTTTATTTTCATTGCAACCTTTTCAGCGCAGGGACTATCTCCTTCTCTGTGTTTGTAATGGCCTGTCATAACGGGACCCTAATTTCAGTGGGAGGCACCATATTACAAATAATAATTGTGGATGCTTTTTAATTCACAGGAATTAACCATACTATTATTCATATATTAAGAGCATGGCATAAAGAGTAGAAGAGGAGGATATCAGCTTTAGGAATCTCTTTAAGAATGGTAGAGTTGAGGGGGGAAAGTGCATAAAGAGGCTCACAAACACTCCACAGAGAATTTCCTTTTTCTTTTATCCAAACATGGCAAAAAGTAAACAGCGGTTAATGGTGGGAAATGCCTTACACAGTTCCACTTGCAAAGCCGACAGCAAAGGACTCTTCAATTGCAGCCAAACCTTTCAGTTTGTTCCCAAAGCAGGGCTGCTTTCCGAGCTCTGGGAAACAAAAAATCTGCAAGGTCTGGGCATGCGTGTGGATGCCAGCGTTCTTTTGTAATGGCTTTTTTTTCCTTTTACAAAAACATCAGCCAAATCAAGTGCAGATGCTTGTTTCCTCAGTGACCGATGCAATGAGAGTCTCTTAAACTATTATAAACACAACTGCTTATGCGTGAAGAGAAGGTTTCTGCTATAATTACTTTTGAATTTATTCATAATTATCTTTCAGGAAATTACTGATCTCAAGTCCTGCCAAAGAGAACAACTGGAAATGGCTCTTTGTTCACATTTCTAAGGAGCTACGGCTGCTTTTATTTTACATGCTGATAGTTGGATCAGAAATAAACTAGGCACTTGACTCCCATTCCAGAAAAAAAAATTAAATTTACAGTATGGTTTTTACCAGATGAACAATTCTATTTTGATCAAGTGAAAACACAAGAGCAATGACTGTGTGGAGAAACACTTATGCTTTTTATAGGTCTCTTCATGGATGCTGAAGAATGTCTTGGCTGATGTTTGGGTGAATCAACAAATGCGAAAGAGAGTTTGGAGTGAAGAAGTGTATACCTGGGAAACATAAGACCGTATATTACCTCATGAAATTGGCATTGTAGGCATGTGAATGCATGGCAATAAGAAGGGAATTTCAGGGGACCCAGATTTATTTGGCCCACCATTTCATGGCAGTGTTTTAGACAAACAGAATCAGTAATACTACTGTTGAATACACTCACTGCCTTGGATTGCTCTGGTTACGTAACAAAACATGGGTCTGCAACATGGTGGTGCAGTTCCAGCACTGGAACAATTCTATAACACAGCAGGCCAAGTCTGATCATTACTAGAGCTGGTCGGAAATTTTCTGATGGAATGTTTTTCCATCAGAAAATGCCAATTCATTGGAATAGAAAATGTTCCATGGGAATGTGATGTGCACCTCACGAAATTCTGACAAACCCAGGCAGCTTTATGATGGAAGCCTGCCTGGTATCCTGCCAGTTTGCCTACTTGACTCCTTTGCAGCCAACCTGGCAGGAAGCCATGAGCCTGGAAAACCTGGGACCCCCATCTCCTATACTTGTGGCTCCTTGGCAGCCCGGGCTGTCAGAGCATCCAGGTTCCTAGCTGTGGGACTCCCTGAGTGTACAGGCTCCACAAGTTGCCCAGCGCCAAGCTTGGCAGGCTGCCTGAGCTCCTCAGAAACATTTTGAAAAGGTCATAACAAAATGTCATTTTGATTTTTTGAAAACAAAATTTTTGAAATGTCCATTCTGTGGTAAATTTCTAAATTTCATTTTCTGTTCAGTTTTGGAACAATTTTTTTCTATTTTGGAATTTTCCACGGAATGGAATAATAGTTTTTTATTAACGCTGATTGTTACAATATAGCTCATTGCAATTAAAAATATTTTTTCTCAACAATTAATAATCCAGCTCAGGATGTTGAATATCTGCAAAATTTTGAGTCAATTATGCTAATTTAGATGAAATGCAATAATATTTCTTCATTTTGTCATTCCAGCTGAGGCCTCTGGGTTTTTTTGGTTTTTTTTAGTAAAGCCCAAATAAGCAGAATGCTTAGTCATTTTAGAAATGCCTGAGTGAAGAAGAGATTAGACAGATTATTACACTAAATTCACTGACCCTAGGGGCTGCCATTTTAATCTCAAGGTATGCAAATGCAATAGGATTTAGAATGGGAATCCCATCTATCTATGCTTTTATATAGTGGCCACCTCCATGGTTTTTAAGCAATCATTCATTTTTCCTCATGGTATTTATAGATTCCAAAATGGCAGCTCTAACTACTTTCTATGTCTCAGGAAAGAGAGGTAAATCTAAACAGATTGAGAAACTGTTACATTTTTTCCCAAGCCGAACAGAAAACATCCTTTTCTATTTTTCTGTTGTTTTTACAGTATTGTTCTAGAAGTTCTTTGATGCCCATTTATCTTCCATTTCCAGCTTTACAAAGAAGAATGTTATGGAAGACACAAAGCTGGGTGGTAGGGTTGTTTTGTCAATGCTGCTGCCTTGTGGACCGTCTCTGGTTAGCCTTCACTCTTTCCAATTCTGTCTTCAGCTGGGAGAGTGAGCAATGATAACAAGCCTCCTCTGGAGCTCGGTCATTGCCACCCCATGAGTCCGTCAGCACATGGTGATCTTAGAACTGGCCACTAAAGATCATGGTCCCTATTCCCCCACCTTCATATTTCCCCTTTTTTGTGGAGGATGTGTTCATTACCTCTAACAAACCCGGGCCTCTTTCCATCCCTTCAAATGACAGAGTGAGAAGAGGTGCAGAGACCTCTCCAGGAGAAAAAATATTAAACCTAGCTAATTCCACCAGGCATGTCTTGCTACCATTCTGCTAGGTGACCTGTTTTACAATAGGTGTCTGTAATAAAACAATCTCGGATAGCAGTCATTGACTCAAAGGCCTTTAGATTTCTTGGGTGCCTTAAAACAGGGAAACTTTTTCCTTTAAATTACATTTCCAAATTATTTCGAACTCACCAGGAAAGACTGGTTTTACAGGCACAGATAAGCTCTGTCAGATTTTGGTGTTCTTTAAAACTTGAAAGCTAAGGATAAATTGTCAGGCTAAACCCATTCCACTCATCAGCTTACAAAGGTGTTAATTGTTTGTCAGAACACAATGCCAGCCAGACAGTTTTGTTTAACAACAATCCTAACAGCAAGAGTCCCTGGGGCAGGAAATAAGTAATCAAGCAACCAGGGTTGAAACTTTGCAAATGTAGGCAACATTTTATTTAGAATATGGTCTCACACTGATTGAGCTCTTGCACAAAGAACAAGTAAAAGAAATGGAGCAGAGTTAGGGCTTGATCTTGCATCCATTACTCGTTTGACTGATCCTTATTCACACAAGTACATCCACGGACTTTAGGAGGCGTATTCACATCAGAAAATATGGGTTTCAGGGTCAGGCCTTTCATAAGCTAGGGTTGGGATTTTCAAACGTGCTCAGCACTGGCCTAACTCCGTTCCTACTGATGTCAATAGGAGTATTACGGTCAACTTCAGTGGAAGCAGAATTAAGCCAAAGAGCAGCACTTCTGAGAATCTCACCCTTAGACTGCTAATCCTTACGCATTCTGAGCGGTACATTAAAATACTATCCGTGTAAAGGTGGCCACATGAAGCCCTAAAAATTTTGCCTTTTAATATAGAACTGAATTTTGTGGTTTATGTGTGAATGTGCATTGTGATCACCTAGTTCCTAATCATCACTTACTATTCTGAAGACTAATCCTCAGTGACTATACTAAAATTGAATGATTGAGCTGCAACTCTCACCAGAACTGGAATAGCCCTTTAATTTTTTTCACTTTTGTGTGTGTGTGTGTGTGAGAGAGAGAGAGAGAGAGAGACTACTGAACTTTAAACTTCCTGATAAGCTGTAATGTGGGAAAGTGCCATTTTTAGGTTTACATGAAGGAGCTACCTCTGAGAATGGCCTTTTGGCCTGTGAAAAAAACTAGAAACATCCCAGGAAGTTACTGAAACATCGTAGTACTGTGAGAATTTGTATAAAAATAAACACTGGATTATTTCAGGCCTACTCCCTTGAGAAAATGAGACTGAATTACTCAGAACCACTAGCCTAATCTTGACAGAGCAAGGAAAATTAGGAACTGATGCCAGATTTTGTTTTGTCCGCCCCTTCCCCCCTCCTTTTTTTAATGTAATGACTGTATGCAATATTTGGAAGAAGAGAAAAGGGAAGTTAACCATGTGATACAAACAGCCTCAGAGCTGAGATCAGGAAACTGAGTTCTTGATGAGAAAATGCAGAGTCAGAATGAATGAAAGGTGTAAAGTGGAATTCACAGACACATGAGAGCTTGGAAAGCATACATAGACAGACAAGATCCCAAAGCAGACAAATCGTAGTCTCTAGAGATTGCCTGGGTTTTTAGGTGGGGGGGTTATGTTTGTTTGTTTGTTTTGTTTTTTAAAGCTTTTACTCAAACATTTTTCACAGGAGAAATAAAGTTTTGAAAGGCAGAAGGACTCAAACAGGGTCCCATGTCACTGTGCTCCCAAGCATTGCCTGGAAAGCCCTTCCTTTCATGGAAAAATGATTCCACATTTAAACTTCTTCCCATCACAAAAGGCTCAGAATACCACAAGGCTATAAGCCCTTACTCATGTTATTTATCATCGCTCATATAATTAATAAATAGTGACAAGGAATAACAGGATGATCAGACTGCAATAAGTGAATTGTGTTAGTAGGTTTGCTTTAAACAAAGGATAAGGCTTTGTGAAACTGCAGAGACCAAGGAGCAGAAAACCTATCATAAATTCTAATAATGATACAGCATTTTATGCAAAGAAGACAAAAGCCTATTTTATACTGAGCCCTAACCACTGTGCACATGCACAAGGGAGGGAAGTGCAGGGCGTAAGAAGCCTTCCCCACTTGCACCTATGGGGCCAGCTACAATTGCAGTCTCTTCACACTCCTGTGCACTGGAACTCCTTCCCAATAGCCCCCCACTCCACGACAGCCAGCAGAGTTGGGCAGCCATGTGAGGGAGAATGCTTTGCACCCCTTATGGTGCATCACAATAGGTATGCATGGCAGGGAACTTTGGGACAGCATAGCTTTGCAGTGTCCCCAATTCAAGGTTGTCGCTAAAGCCAAGTAGAGACCAGCCTGGCAATCATATATTAGCACAACATTCTAGCACAAGGAATTTCAATTCAAGACTCAAACACAGTTCCTATCTCCCTGGCTCACAGGGGCTGGAAGTGCTAGGGAGGCAGCATGTTCAGCCAAAAAAGGAAGAGGTTGGGGTTAGGGGAGCTGTGATGGCTGCCATCTTGGCTGACACAAGGGATTGAAACAAGGACCTTCAGAGCTAAGAGGCTTGAGATTCTACTGCCTGAGCTAAAGAATCTGCCATTGTAGTTGCTGCTGTATTAGATTCACATACTCACTGGATCAGGCACACAAGGAAACTCATAACACACTGAACAGTAGGTTACTGCTCTGCACCAACCCTTGTAACCAATTCAGGAGCAACACTGCATGGGCTAGGATGAGGGTCTAGCGCTCTTTTACTAGCAAGGTGGTCATCAGGTCAGTGTGCCTAGATAATGTGAAGGAAGGTAGGAGAGTCCCTTTGGGGCAGAACAAGAAGTAAGCCCTTGTTTCTATGCACAGAAAGAAATCAATTCATTTACCACCAGGAAAAAGATACAGTACATTTTTAGATCAAGTTAATCAAGTTAATCTAAACCTCAAAAAAAAAGTAATAAAAAATTATTGTAAAACAGTATAACATCTACAGTGAAAATTCAATATCTGCTGCCATTAACAATATCATTAATAACAAACGTCTGTTTAATTACTCTTGCTAAGATTAAAAAGGCCATTATTCTTGTAACTTGAGAAATTCATTAGCTGGAAAAGTCTGTTTAATGCCAAGTGCACTCTCCTTAAAAATGCAGGGTCTAATTTTTGAAGGTACTTCTGACATTGAGACATTTGCATTGCTTGAAAAAGTATCACCCAATGCTGAAGAGCATGCTGAGACAAAAAGCAAGCACAGTTATCTTTCAACATCTGAAATTAAGCTACAGGACATATCACAAATCAGTGCTGAGTTTGTTCTTTGGAACAGTTGAATTTATATATATAGGGGGAAATTTTCAAAAGCACCTAAGTCACTTAAGAGCCTGTGTCCCAAATAGAATTGACTTAGGTGCTTTTGAAAATTAGACATAGAGTCACATTTTTAAAGATTTGTAGGCACCTAATTTCCATTGAAATTAATTAG
>NW_020664420.1:48939998-48992974 GCF_002925995.2 Terrapene triunguis
AATTAGCGTTAGGTATATAATACTTTGACACTCAGGGCCTTAGGTTTCTAAGCCACTTAGGCACTTTTGAGAATGTTACCCATAGTCTATTCTTCATCATTCACTTTCTCTAATTCTGTGATCAAAAGGGTCTCGCACCAACACAGTGCAAACCCTAATGTCGCAGAATATAAAGTGTGCACCATTGAATTCTTGCTAAGTGTAATTACTTTTACCTTGATAGCTGCAATGTTTCCCATGAAGTGTAGGAAATACAGCAAACATAGTGGCATCAGTAAATACTGATGGTAAACATCCATTTTTTAATGGGACCCACTATACGCACAAGTTCTTTCACCAAAACTGAATCTAGAGGCACAAACTGAGCAAATGCCACCTTTTAGGAGCAGTAAGATCTTAAACATGACTCTTCCCTCACAGGTGAGACTGGTCAGGGTATGGAGCAGGCAGGGGACTTGGCCTGACAGTGAGGTCAGAGGATCCACTGGATAGAGTCATAGAGGTGCCTCCCCCTTCCAAGTTCTGGCAGCACTACTGACAAGGTTGCATAAAGACAGTAGAGGAAGAATTATTGCTGCTTGCATTAGCAGTTACTTTGGGATGCATTTAGCACAGAAAGTTACACTGCCCAGAGAAGAGAACATGGTGTGTACAGGAGCTGATTCCCAAGTCTTCTTCCTCTCCAACTGGCCAGGCTCCATACCATGTGAATCTCAGTGTGCACACTGCAGCCACTCTAGGGATAGGGAAAGACACGGGTGGTGAATTGATGTTTCCTAATTTATGGATATGGTGCCTGGATGATACAGCAATAGAGGCAGTAGAAATTCCTAGACGGAAGAAAATACACACACACACACACAAGTAAGATAAGAGTAAGGAGAAGGTAAAGAGGATCAGGGAGTGGGCAGATCTTGGCTCCTCCATCCCAATCTGATAGCCTAGCTGAGCTGGCCTAATGGGGGAAATACACTATATCTGGTAAGGGCTGTAGCAAATTATTCTCTCTCACACACACACACACACACATACACACACACACACACACAGAGCCAAAGTACAGAGGAAGCATGTTACTTCATGGTGCTCCTCCTGGGATGGCACATTAACATGCTACCCTATACTTGAGGCTTTGAGCAAATGCTCAGTCTACCCCTTAGAAAGCAAGATTTGATACAGCATTTGCGGGGTTTTTTAATTCACGGCATGAGTCCAATACATTTCATTGGAATTTAATTTACTGTTTCAGACCAATGCATTTTTAATTTTGTGCTGCTGGGAAGCAGTGAAAATTACTAAAATTGTGAGATTTTTCACCATCAGTTAATGTAGTGGCATAGTTTCAGAGTGGTAGCTGTGTTAGTCTGTATCAGCAAAAACAACGAGGAGTCCTTGTGGCACCTTAGAGACTAACAAATTTATTTGGGCATAAGCTTTCGTGGGCTAAAACCTACTTTATCAGATGCATGGAGTGAAAAATACAGTAAGCAGTATATATATATTACAGCACATGAAAAGATGGGAGTTGCCTTACCTAGTGGGGGGTCAGTGCTAACCAGGCCAATGCAATCAGGGTGGACGTCGCCCATTCCCAACAGTTGACAAGAAGGTGTGAGTATCAGCAGAGGGAAAATTACTTTCTGTAGTGACCCATCCACTCCCAGTCTTTATTCAGGCCTTATTTGATGGTGTCCAGTTTGCAAATTAATTCCAGTTCTGCAGTTTCTCGTTGAAGTCTGTTTCTGAAGGGTTTTTTTTAAGAATTGTGACTTTTAAGTCTGTTATTGAGTGTCCAGGGAGATTGAAGTGTTCTCCTACTGGTTTTTGAATGTTACAATTCTTGATATCTGATTGGTGTCCATTTATTCTTTTGCATAGAGATTGTCCGGTTTGGCCAATATACATGGCAGAGGGGCATTGCTGGCACATATATCACATTGGTAGATGTGCAGGTGAATGAGCCCCTGATGGTGTGGCTGACTATGATGTGATTAGGTCCTATGATGGTGTTCCTTAAATAGATATGCAGACAGAGTTGGCAACGGGGTTTGTTGCAGGGATTGGTTCCTGGGTTAGTGTTTTTGTTGTGTGATGTGTAGTTGCTGGTGAGTATTTGCTTCAGGTTGGGGGGCTGTCTGTAAGTGAGGACTGGCCTGTCTCCAAAGGTCTGTGAGAGTTAGGGATCATCCTTCAGGATAGGTTGATGATGCGGTGGAGAGGTTTTAGTTGGGGCTGTAGGTGACGGCTAGCGGCGTTCCGTTACTTTCTTTGTTGGGCTTGTCCTGTAGTACTTATGGGTACCCTTCTGGCTCTGTCAATCTGTTTCTTCACTTCACCAGGTGGGTATTGTAGTTTTAAGAACGCTTGATAGAGATCCTGTAGGTGTCTGTCTCTGTCTGAGGGATTGGAGCAAATGCGGTTGTATCTTAGAGCTTGGCTGTAGACAATGAATCGTGTGATGTGGTCTGGATGAAAGCTGGAGGCATGTAGGTAAGTATAGCGGTCAATAGGTTTCCAGTATAGGATGGTGTTTATGTGACCATCGTTTATTTGCACTGTAGTGTCCAGGAAGTGAATCTCTTGTGTGGACTAGTCCAGGCTGAGGTTGATAGTGGGGTGGAAATTGTTGAAATCATGGTGGAATTCATTGCCTCGTTAGCACTACAAAAGTAATTTTCCCTCTGATATTCACCCCTTCTTGTCAACTGTTGAGAATAGGCCACTTCCACCTTAATTGAATTGGCCTTGTTAGCACTGACCCCCCCCACAAGGTAAGGCAACTCCCATCTTTTCATGTGCTGTAATATATATACTGCTTACTGTATTTTTCACTCCATGCATCTGATGAAGTGGGTTTTAGCCCACAAAAGCTTATGCCCAAATAAATTTGTTAGCCTTTAAGGTACCACAAGGATTCCTCATTGTTTTTTTAGTGGTATGGTCTCTTTCATGTGTTCGCTTATACAGATTACAGTCCCACAAGAATTTACAGTAACCACAGTTACTTTTTAACTTGTGCAGAGACAAGCTATGGAGAGCTGCACCGCTACAGGACATGAAGATACAAGGTACAAATGTCAAAGACTGGTAGCTGCATTCTGAAAAGATTATTAGCAGCATCTCAGATCCTAGTTGTTCTTTGGTGATTCCAGCCTCCCTCATTTGCCTGAAGTCTATCAGTCACCCTCTTCCAGCCAGGGACTCTCTCTTTATACAGTGAAGCCCAGCTCTTCCCATTCCCTCAGCCCCGCAACCCTTTTCTTGCATTGGTATTATTTCCAATCCTTATTTGTTAAGATATAATCACTTCTATTCCTTCTGGCATTTCTGCCTGCCCATCCTCTAGGGACTGTTTCTATGAAGAAAGCCAGTAACTTTTCACTCAAGTGGCATTGTAGCAAATTTCCACATGAATAAGAATATACAGAAAATGAAAACATACCTATTCAGGAATAGCCATGTATTCCTGAAGTGGTGCAGACACTTTTACGGGGTCATAAAAAATTATACATAGTTATTAAGGCCAACATTCTCAAACTTGGGCCTGAACACTAACAGCAGTTCTGAAGGGGAAAAAAACAACTTTTATTTACATGTCTAAATAAGAACCTAGGTAGCTAACTTTTGTCACCCAAGTTTGAAAGCTTTGGCCAAACTTTCTAGGTCAGACTCTAGTAACATATAAGCGTCTCCTTCATGTTGTACTTTAGTATACTGTACTTCTATCAGACAGTCACAAGTATTTGTTTGATGTTTCAAAGAACTCTATGAGCATTTCTCCTCCATCCCTAGGTCATGCAAAAAGGTACACTGGTTTAGTGTTAGTTACAGTGGTACTGTGGGCCAGTAATTGTGTTAATACAGATAATTATATGTGCCTGTGCTACAAATGCTCCTTACGGTTTTTATACTTAAGGAGTTGCATTGCTCTTTTTGGTTTAAGATTTGGCGAGCAAGTGAAGTGAAATTACAGACATACTTTTGTTCCCTGTGGAGTGCCACACTGGAGAAGTATAGTTTTCTATGAACATGGGGCTCTAGACAATTTTATTTTCAGTTCTGTTCTGTGCCACCTTGGTCCACTTACTGAGTCTCTGTGTACACTACAGACTCTGATATTTTATATTCAAGGTTATATTCTACTTATCCAAAGTATATTTTGTAAGAAGCAAAAGTTGCAACTGCCCAATATGCAAAATAATGCAGTGAACATAATATCTACAATTTAACTAGTCTCTTGTCTTGCTTCTTTTTCACCACACTCAAAAAAGTGAAACATGCACAAGCGTTGAAGTGGCTACCACAGACAAGAAAAAGTATAATGTGTACTGGCATGTGGTTTGGGCCTAGGTGATGGGATAAGAAGCCATATGGTCCAATTCATTTAAAAATTAATATACTGTGTAGCCTGTTGTGTGGGTTTTAATAAATGAGGAATCTGAGCCAGCATTGCTTCTGAACAATCGATCAGCTGTTATATCCAAAATGTGCAAGTCGGGTTGTCTAGGATTTATTTTTAACCTGCAAAGCTTAAACTTGAATATCATTAGCAAACACCAAGCTAAACTGAATTTAAAAAATCATTCTCAGTAATTAGAGATAAGTGTGTGGTAAGAATAAGCATTATATACTGGAGGTTGAATTAGCAGAAGTGAACAAATAGTGTATTTACATATCACTTGCCACATTCATTTTCCAGTAAGTAGAATTACTGTACATATCCATCTGTCATACACAGTGGGTTAAATTTATCCCCAGTACAGCACCATTAGTTTCCCAAGGATCAATTTGGCCATCTGTAACCGTACCTTCTTGGGTCACAACTGAGAATGCCAAATTAAGGACAAACTGCTGAGAAATAGGGCAGATACACCCCAAGACTGGTGGCTAATCCCGCAGAGGATATACCAAACCAGCAATAAAAGTAAACTTCTGTTTCACCACACTGGCTAACAAGAAGACATAAAAGCAGTTTCCTTAGGCTTTCCAGTCTTTGTATTGCTACCAAAAACACCAGACTTAGAGATGAATGGTTCTTTAAAACCAATCTCATCAAATAAAAGGTTCTTCTGATCCCAAAGGACCAGCCACACCCCCAGGTCAATATATAACTTAGATCTTAAGTTATATCACGCTGATGCCAATCCTTTAGTATCTAAAATCTAAAGGTTTATTCTAAGAAAGACAGAAAGGAAGACAGAAAGACAGAAAGACGAGAATTTAAATTGGTTAAAGGAATCAAATATATAGAGTAATTGTAAAGTTCTTGGTTCAGGTTTATAGCAGTGATGGAATAAACTGCTGGCTTAAGTCAAATCTCTGACTGCTTCCAAATCATTGGAAGGTCCTCAGTCCATTGGTTAGAATGCTCCCATTAGTATAAGTCCATAGTCCAGAGGTTTGGGCAGGAAAAAGGCTAAATGGAATAGTTTCCAGGGCCTTTTATATCTTCTGCTATGTGGAGGGAATCCTATTGTTTTTACTCTGGGAAAGTACAGTAACAAGATGGTGGTTGGAGTCATATGGACAAGTCACATATCCATGCATTTTGCCTAGTCATTGCAGGAAGCCATTACCTATACTTCAGGACAATCCATTCAGTGTAGATGGGCGTCTCCCATGGTCCATTCATTGTTAGTTAAGTGTTTCTTGATGAACCACTTAATTTGAATAGTCCCTCCAAGAGGTGCAGGCTAACTACCTAGTGGGCATTACCCCAGAAGCAAACATTTGAAATCCAGGTATAGAGCCAATATTCATACCTTCAAATACAAAAATGATACATGCATACAGATAGCATAATCATAACCAGAAAATCATAATCTTTTCATAGACATCTTACATGCCACATTTTGTACAAGATGTGTTATAAATATATAACAGTGGTTGCGACAATAATCTATATGGTCATATTTTAATCAGATAACGTCACATCATCACATATTAATTACATCCCTGACAAGTCATACCTAATCTATTTTTTAAAAAGGTAAATAGTCTCTCTAAAATTATTTTTTTAATATAAAAAACAGGCTTGTTTGTTTTTTCAAGAAAATTATATATTCCAGAGTTCCTGGACTTTTCATGCTGTTACAAGTTACATCTGGTTTTCTCCACTGGAGTTGTTCAAGCCAGAAACTTTAAAGGTAAGGCTGAGCCAGATCAAGCCAATGATCTAGCTTAACTCTATAAGCCAAGAACAGGCCAAGCCACAGAGAATACTTGGGCATTATACTCTTGGCTACAGTACAGTGCTGCAATCTTGTGGAATGCACCATGATTGTCTTACAACTTTGAAAAGTCTGGTGACAGCTGCAGAACCTTGGCTTCAACCTAAAATGCTTAAACATTCTTTCCAGCTTGGTTTGTTCCTGCCTTGATTTTAATCAGATACAGAGAACTAGAACCAGGATCAAGTGCTGGTCTTGAGCCAAAGTTGAGCTGTCAGTGGCTCACCTGCCACCAATATCAGCCTCACTGAAGCCATCAGGTCATCATAGGATGGGGTTGAGAGTAGGGATAGACAAACTTCCTGGAGTTCAAGGCTTTGCAAACACTGACTCTTTCCTGGGGTCTAAAAACTAATCAGAATGTATGCACCCTTTTTTTAAAAAAAAATTAAATGCATGTTTTTTTCAAGGCCCAAGAACTTTAAAATGGCATGAAGTCAATCTAGGAAGCTTTTTGTTCTTCCTGTGTATCCGTTCTCTGTTAACTATTCTCTTTGTCTCTCAATTGCATTCTCAATACTTCAGCAGATGTTTTTGATATCTTCCTCAAATGTTTTCACTTTCAGCCTGATCACTGAATAGAAATGAGGTAACATTTTTTTAATCACTTGTGGCTAGTGGCCCTCTTGTCAACCTCTAACAAAGTGTTTGGATCTGGGCTGTGGCCAAGGAGTACACAGTGCATTTCTGAAAGCAGGTGTGCAAACATTACACTCAGCCTTTCCACTCTGCTGATCCTTGGATTCTTATTCCAGGCCAGTGCCCCAGTGTAAGTTACAGATCCTGCTCCCAGTAGCTGATCTTGAGGGTGGAGGAGCAAAGGTCCTCAGCTTGAAGAGAGACAGAAATGGAGAAGCTGGAGTGATTTGAAGGTATTTGGAAGTCCCTTTTCATGATGCTAACAGAGGAACCACACTGTTTTCTTCTCTCCTATTCACTCTTTGTCATCTGTTTGCCACATCTTCCCTCTGACTCAATGGCCTTCCTGTCAGCATCTGTTTCCTCTCTGTTCTTCTCGCCTCTCCACTGCCTTTTTAGCAGCCTTTCAATTCACAACCAGATAGTAAAAAGCGACAAAGAGTCCTGTGGCACCTTATAGACTAACAGACATATTGAAGCATAAGCTTTCGTGGGTGAATCCCCACTTCATCAGACACATGTGGTGGAAATTTCCAGAGGCAGGTATAAATATGCAGGCAAGAATCAGTCTAGAGATAATGAGCTTAGTTCAATCAGGGAGGATAAGGCCCTCTTATCACCAAGGAAGGAGAAACTGCTTTTGTAGTTGACTAGCCATTCACAGTCTTTGTTTAATCCTGAGCTGATGGTGTCAAATTTGCAAATGAACTGAAGTTCAGCAGTTTCTCTTTGGAGTCTGGTCCTGAAGTTTTTTTGCTGCAGGATGGCTACTTTTAAATCTGCTATTGTGTGTCCAGGGAGGTTGAAGTGTTCTCCTACAGGTTTTTGTATATTGCCATTCCTAATATCTGACTTGTGTCCATTTATCCTTTTACGTAGGGATTGTCCAGTTTGGCCGATGTACATAGCAGAGTGACATTGCTGGCACATGATGGCCTATATTACATTGGTGGACGTGCAGGTGAATGAACCGGTGATGTTGTGGCTGATCTGGTTAGGTCCTGTGATGGTGTCGCTGGTGTAAATATGTGGGCAGAGTTGGCATCGAGGTTTGTTGCATGGATTGGTTCCTGAGTTAGAGTTACTATGGTGCGGTGTGTGGTTGCTGGTGAGAATATGCTTAAGGTTGGTGGGTTGTCTGTGGGCGAGGACTGGCCTGCCTCCCAAGGCCTGTGAAAACGAGGGATCGTTGTCCAGGATGGGTTGTAGATCACTGATGATCCAGATAGTAGTTACTGAATTTATAAAAAGCCTCACCTATTGATGAATAGATTCTCCTCGAGTATCTAATTTCTTGTAGCTCTTTTGAATTTGGTAAGGCTGTTTCACTTCCTTGAGTCATCCAAGGGATCCACTCCAGCTTTATCTACTCTTTAAGTGCCTATCACAGATCTCCCTAGGAGAGTCTCAAACTCAAATAATCTACCTCCATTTCCGCCCTTGCCACCACCCCTTCTCTTCACTTCCCTTACTTGTCATACACGCTTTTCATCTCTTGTCCTTTTAATAATTCCTGAGTTATGCTTTGTGAAGGTAACCCTGTTGGTGGATATCACTTTTGTTTAAATTACACAGAATAGCCATGTTTTCCCATATATTCATCCACAATTCTCCCATGTAATTCAAACAAATGGCAAACTAGTCATTGGTAAATAGGAGTGTCCGAGACCAATACAGGTTCGAATGAGTATTCGAGTGGAAGAGGAAAATTGAAACGAAGACAGATTGCAATTCAAAACAGGTGGTTGTTTATTAATGGGGAATGAATTACAACTTGGGCTGGGGAGGAATACCTTTACCACTAGCAATACTATCAGAGAAAAATATTCACACAACTCTAATTAACATAGGAACAAGTCATTAACCAAAAGTATCACCAGAACAACAATATATATGTAACTTGAAATAGTCTATTTACATCCAACAGCGAAGAACCGAATGATTTATAATTAACTGTTCTCTAAAAACCAGAACAGACATACAAAACTGATTAAACTGTACATGCATTAATTGAACCCTATAAAATACACCAACTGACCACAACAGCAACTTAATACAACAATTCGTCCCCTATATACTATACACGAGATTTGGTACCAAATAAACAGAATATTTACAAAAATTAAAATGCACGTACCACATTCCAGGCACAGCTGACCAGCAGTACAGACACCAGGGACATGACAAGATGTAATCCGAAATGACACGACATGAGCTGGCTAAATCCGGAGGAGACCCTGGCTGAAAGGGTGATCAGGCCTTTCAGCTAACACGCGGACACTCCTACTGATTTAGGCGAGGGACATAGTTTTATTCGAAGACCCTTACTCGTGCCAGCATTTGATTGGTTCCCCGCTCCTACACCAACCGGGTTCCGAGCTGGTGCCCTCTACGTCAACAGGTACTGCACCCGGCACACTAAGTTTATGCACACGACACACTGGTATTGTAGCACACGGTACCAATGTGACCTACAATTGACCAGGCAGAAGGTTCGAGAATAGTCACACGGCACTAATGCATTGCACACGACACCAAGGCGCTGCACACGAAACCGATGTGACCTTTTGACCGACAATTGGCCATCCAGACGCCATGACTAAGCATAGGGTTGCGACAAGGAGCATCTTCCCTTTCAAGAAACTAGAACCAGAGAGATTGACTTAAAGCAGTCTCTCCCCATTTTGATCAAATAGGTATATCCTATTTAATAGTGACATCAAAATTGGATCTCTAGACCCTGTCTAGAAATCACTTTTAATGCAGTTTGGAGAACTAAGTCATGCTTCAAAGATGAACTGAAAACAATTCAAGAACTTTAGGAACATATTAGAAATGTATGTGCTTTTCCCAACATCTTAGTTTTTCAGTGTCTAAATATCTGGCTTACGTTTCAATAATGTGCTTTAAACTAGTTTTCTTAACCTTTTTTTAACAAAAGATTATTTAAAACAGCATCAATAATTTAAAATTAAACCTAAATTTATTAAATACTTTGTGCCTCTTGCATTTCCTTTTTTTTTTTTAATTAAGGAGATTCTAGCAGTTATTTCTCACTTCTGTGGCATCTTTCTGCAAATCCTTTCTGAAGCTCGGCTACACTGAGGTTCATTTGTGTCATTCAAATCTTTGCTCTTTAAATATCCTCTTATAAATTTATTATGGCAATACAGTCATATCTTTAAGTCTAATATGAAACTCTGATAACAAGCAGGAGATGGAATAAATGAGTAGCAAGGAGACTAGACAAAAATTAAAATACTGTTCTGTCATTGCCCACATAAACTATTAGAGAAACTGACAGGCTGGTATTTTAATTTTGTCCTGTTCTCCCTCCCTCCCTCCCTTTTCCATCTTCAGCTTGTTACCAAACCTCCTGATTAAAGCCATGAACACAGTGCCACACACACAATCCTAAGAGGATATTTAAAAAGCAAAGATCTGCATGACAGTAGATGAACTTCAGCCTGCAGCACTGCAGCAGAAAGGATCTCTCCTTTTATTAATTAAGGTGAGTTTCCAATAGTCTTGACGAAAACACCACTAGCATATCATTAATTAATCTGTTCTCCCCAAAAAAATCTGACAAGTGATTTAACTTTTATATAGTTACATATCAAAAATCTCCTGCTAAATTAGAAATGGGGGACAGAGGAAATGGAAGGGGTTTATACTGGTAGTATGCAGGGCCGGCTCCAGCATTTCTGCCGCCCCAAGCAAAAAAAAAAAAAAAAAGGCCGCCCCCCCCCCCCCCCCCCCCCGCCCCCCCCCCGGGGGGGGGGGGGAACAGCCGCGATCGGCGGCGGCAGTTCGGCGGCAGGTCCTTCGCTCCTAGAGGGAGTGAGGGACCTGCCGCCCCCGAATTGCCGCACGTGCCGCCCCTCTCCCTTGGCCGCCCCAAGCACCTGCTTGTTAATCGGTGCCTGGAGCCGGCCCTGGTAGTATGGGATCAATTGATTTATCCAGGAATTCATTCTGCAACACTGAAGTGATCTCTGTTCATAGGCCTATTCCTATGGCTTAATAAAGCCAACAGTTCAGAAACTCTTTATCTCTGTTTAGTACTTCACTATGCAGCTAAGAATCTGAATGTTAAGGGGGGTTACATTCAAGTATGGCTATTTCCTCTCCTCTTCAGTTAGAGAACAAGAAAACAAGGGTTTTTTTCAGTGTTCTTATTTGTTGAGTATCCAGGTAACTAACTACTTAAAATCAAGCAAACAAAACTTGATAATTGCCCCCTATCCCCATCTGAGCTACAGAAGATGTAACCATAGCAACGTGTAATTTAGAGTAGACCATCTCATGTACCTTTCAGAATTTAAGCTTGTGAGAATCTACCCATTCGTAAGTAGAATTATCTTTCAGGGCACAGTTTGTTCTTTATTTAAAGGATGGATGAAGTTAGTTCCATAAATAGTCCCTGACAAGATGTCCAGGTGAAAAAGGTGCACTTGACGCAAAGATACACATAAAAAACCCCACAAGCCAAAGTTCCCTATGCTGAGGAACAAACAGGAATGAATGCTGCAAAAGACAATAATTAAGGATAAGGTGACTCAGGCACAGCAAGTTGTCACAAAGTTCAGCTGTAAATGTGAGTTCTCCACTCAAACTGAAAGGCCAGAACACAGCAAGTCCTATTGTAGCCACCCGGTCTAGCTTGTCTATTCTCGCTTTGGGTAGCTGGTACTGTAAAGTAGGGGTTACACTGAAGTCAAAAACATCTATATCTGTGAAACAAGGTAAAAATTATTTGAAATTTGGCTCCCTCTTCTCAGTCATGCTGATTCAGATACTTAA
Organism: Terrapene triunguis; assembly: GCF_002925995.2. NCBI lineage: Eukaryota > Metazoa > Chordata > Testudines > Emydidae > Terrapene > Terrapene triunguis. The sequence continues at coordinate 48,951,671 of NW_020664420.1, forward strand.
GCAGCGCAGCCACCTAATTAATCATTCTTTGTGCCTTACTGATCCATTACATCATACTGAAGTGTAGTCTGTTTTCTCTAGCTGTGCAACCCACCAGTAATGTTCATTCTTATATGATTATAAGCAACAACTTCTCAGTGTTTAGTGACTGTATTCATATAACTATATACCTTATTTCCTTTTCTATTCTGTCTTTCTAAATTAAAATTTATTTTTCAATTTTTTGTTAAAGTTTGGTTTGAGATTAAATCCATTGTGTTAATATGGATAAGCATTTTTAATTTCCCTTTTGAAACAGAAACTGTGAGCACAGAAACCATGAGCTGTTTCTTTGTACACAAGAATGGTTTTATTCGTTGTTTGATTAAGAGGGGTGATCTATAGGCAATGCTACTTATATGGTGGATGAGGGGCTGACTGATTGTGCTAGAAAGGTATTTAAAATAAATGAAGCAAGAAGAAACCATCATGAGATGAAAGTTAGCAGGAGTGAGACAAACAGAGCAAACCAAGATTAGGAAGAAGTTAGATCTGAGTAAGAGTAGAAGATGGCACACATTCCTATACATTCTCAATTTACCACATGACTCTTCAATTCATCACATGCAAATCACCCCTACACATAGCCTTTATATCACGACTGGGTGCCATTCTAAAAATTAAAGTCTAGTTTCATTGCAAGTTCTTGGGCTTGACGCAGGAATTGTTGGGTGAAATTCTATGGCCTCTGTTATGAAGGAGGTCAGACTAGATGATCAAAATGGTTCCTCTGACCTTAAAATCAATGAATCTGTGAATGTGAAAAATGTATACACACACACTTCTTCTAATGTTACAATGAGCATAGCTAACATTATTCACATTGAGCATACCTCACTTCCTTCTAGTGACACATTACAGCCCCTGGATTTCTTTTTCCCTTCAGTGGTCTCCTGGGCACAGATGGTCACTTCCATCTGCATCTCTAAGGTGTTAACATCGTTTAGAAATAAACTTCTGTGATTTTCCTATGTATAATATTAGAGATGGGCCAAGGTCCAAGGTTTGGATTTTGCAAGACCTCATCAAGACCTGGTGTTTGCAAAACCAGGGATTCAATGGTGTTCCTTTGGATAAAATATTCTGGCTTTCACCTGTTATTAATAATAAAAATACACACTTTTGTTCAAAGAAAAAACAGACTTATTTATCAGCAAATAAAATTGCTTGCTACTAAACTTTATCCTCAGAGAATTTTACATCTTGCACATTTTGATAGAAATATAAGCTCATTAACAGAATATATTTTAGCCAGACCATTACAACTTCATTTTGAATCACAGCTCATTAAAACAATTATAATCAAATGTTTCATTTTCTTTTTCCCTTGTGAGGAACAGCTGAAAAGGTTATGTTTGTTTTTCTTTATCTGAATCCCCAGGGCTATATAAACAGACTACATGGACTTGTTTGTGCTGTTTTTACTTTATATGTCAGTGTATACTGGGTAATGTATGGTTGAGTTTTAGTGCTGTTCTCAGTGTCACCTGTTAAGAGCTTTAGAGCGACAGAGTGAAAGCCTGACCCCACCGATATCCACAGGAATTTTGCTTTTGTATTCAATAGGGTCAGGATATCACTCAAGATATGAAGAGTGGTGTTTACCATATTGTATCCTTTATAATAGATTCTGACTGGTCGGGTGAGCATATACAAGGTGTGTCCATCTCCTTGCACCACCTGCAGAGACCAGTTGCAATCAAAGTCAGAGACACGGTGGATTTATGACCAATGGAACTGAAGTGGCATGAATGCTGGAGCACAGAGGGTGGCAGAAGTCCTACTATATTTTGCATTTTTTTCATAGTCCCAGGAGAAGTTCTGGCTGCTGCCAACCATCTGCATTTACACAGGCATGACTTGGGCTTAAAAACTACAAGCAACTCATTTTTGTAGCGTGTTTGAATTATATCTACAGTTGATGTTGAGGTTAGTTCCTCTACAGAAACCAAGTTGAACCCTACGTTTGCAAAACACAAAAGGTTACTCTTTTGGGGCAGAGACTGTCTTTAGTTTTCTGGTACACCAAGCACATTGTCATCAGTTAATAACAACATTAATTAGAAATAATTCCATGTGCTGTAGAAAATATACAATACAATCCATATACAATCCATTCAGTGCATCCGTAAGCACTCTACAATTCACTGAGAAAACATCCAAAAACAATTGAAACCAATTCCACCAAAGCAAATAATTCAAAGTGCACATCAACAGGGTTCACACAGAGCGTTAGCGTGCAGCATGCTGGAACTCTAAATTTACGCCCCAATTTTCCATGCAGTAAGTGCTCATGTAGACATACCCCAAGTGTTCAGAGTCATGATTCAGGTCCTCAGAATCATCAGATTCACTTACAAATCATGAGACTTTTTTTTTTAATATTATTTTTTAATTTGTCTTCTGGTTTTTGAGCCTTGAGGTCACATTTTTAACTTTCTCTCTGCAACCCTTAGGGCTAAAAACTTACTTTTATTTTTTAAATGAAAGATGAGATGTACAGATCATTAACTAACTGTAGCTGGGATCTTAATAAAAAGCATCAAATATCACAAATCTCGTGATAAAAATCACAAAAGTTGGCCACACTGATTTGCAGATCCTCAAGTAGGAATCCCTCCCCTCGTAGTGATAAGTGTAATATAAATGCCTAGATATATGATTAATATCAGCTGAATCCAATTATCAATTTATTCACCCACCCCTACTAGATGTATTTTTTCCTGTTCAGTTCACAGATCATTTTCTAAATTGTGAACTTTGTGTAAACACAGAATTCAGCTTGTGTGTTCTTCTAGTAAGAAATAGGATGGCTCTTTTAAACAGGCCTTTCATGTCTGCACTTGAGAATTGTTTATAATATGTGTGAGTATTTCTGAATTCTGAAAACAACCCCCAAACAATCTAGTTTCCTACAGAGTCAGCCTGCTTTCGTATACCCTTGTATCCATATGTAAAATATATTTTGAGTTTGATCAGGAAGATTACTATCTCTTGGCTTTTTAAAAAAAAAAATTTTTTTTTTAGAAGAAACCAAGGGATCTCTGAAAGGCAACTCAATGGTTCATATGACTGCCATTGAAACTAATAGAATTGGCAGTTCTATTCTTTTTGGGTGGCAGCAAACCTGACTGGTTTTGTATAGATATCGTTTACACTGACAACAGGTTAAGGTTTGTTGGAAAAGTAACACTATATTAATGGACAGCATCTGAACATTAAAAATTGTACTATCTCTAACAATAACCCAGCCAATCCATTATCATAAAACCAAATACAAAATCCAAGTATTAGTATTGCTGACACTAAAATGAATAGAAATGATACTTTGCAATTAGAATGAATTTCCTCTGACACCTTTCAGCTGCAAACCTGTGAACTAGTGGACATTAAACTTATTTCAAATTTGAATTGGTTTAACTATCAGGGTAAAGCTGTCAGTTAAGCTGTCAGTCATCCTGACTAGGCTGTCAGGGGAGATACGAGAAACAACTATAGACATGGGGAAGGAGAAGTAAAGCTCTGAGGCATAATGCTATTGGTTCTGCACAGTGAGCAAGTTGATTTCCCATGGTCATATGGATATGTGATACATACTCTGTGAAACGCCATGTTGTGTTGCCTGATGCATTATGTGTAGATTTCCTAGTGTTCTTATCTTGGAGGGGTGACAGTTGATCCTTGTGCCAAACTTCATACAGAGGTGTTCCACAAGGGTCAAGAAGAATGACTATTGCTCCCCTGCCGAGACTTTGATGCTGCTCTGTATTCACTATGGTAGTCACAGAGCTGCAGCAGCATCTGCATGTGCCATACTCCCCCTCTGCAAGGCAATGGCAGGTGGACCTGAGTAGTCACTGACCTACTGGCTTTTCCCTGCCCAGTCCCACTCCAAAAGTGTCTCTATGGCCGTGCAAAAGAAGCCTCTCTACTCCCTATGCAGTAGGTGTCATTCTGTAAGGATGTGGATGGACCTGCAAGGACCAAAGTCATCCTCCATATTGGAAGCTGGACAGCAGGGAGCTGCAGGCTGAAGTCAATACCTGGCTGTGGCTGCAGCTGTATTAGAGTCAAGTAATCTTGAAATAACACAACATAATGTTAAATACAAGCTCTCTGTGCCTTAATAAAGAGGGCAACACACATGGGGTGTGCAGAACCCCCGTACAGCATTCTGCCACTCATTCATACATGTATTCAGAGCCCTCCATGCCTGCAGGGGGATGGGATTTGACTCATAGCAGTTAGCTTTACCTTCAGAATATCGGTCTCACTCATCTTTTCTTGGTTTTGAGAAATGCAGCATAGCATTCACAAATGCTGAGATTATTTAAAAACATAAAATGCAAGTATTGCCAAGTGTGAGTGTTCAAAACTCAGGACTCAAGCCACACAAAATCATGAGACTGGCTTAGACATAAGATTTTTAAAAATTGTAATAAATGTTGGGTTGTTTTTACTCGCCTTCAGGTTTTAGCATCTTTAAGATACGCTTCAGATAAACTTCTCTGAAACCTTGAGGCCTTGAAAAAAATTTTTTTTAAATGAAAGCTCAGTCTCACCAAATTATGTGGTTCCAGGAGTTGGCAATTCTGTAAGGTAATATCCATATATTGAAATATTTTGTTCTGTCTCAAGAACTCTCATACACACACACACAGAGTCAACCAAGGACCCTTGCACCAGCCAGAGTGACCAAGGATGATAGGGTGACACCAGAATAATACTTGCACATTTCATATTCTATATGCACTTTAATTAAAACTAGCCACTTTATTTTGTTTTTACTCCACATCTTGATTTTGAAATAACATAAGCAATTCAACACTGAAAGTAAGAAAGCAAGCAAGCAAGCAAGAAATTTAGCTTTCTATTTGGCTGATTTTGTAATGGCGGGTATAAAATATATCATAATCAAGTTTTATTTGTACAAACCATTTTAGTGGGAAAATGGGACCTCCAAAGTGTGGATTCAATTAAGAGGCATACAAGACTTTGTTATCCTTGTGTTAGACCTGACTAGCATCCATATGCATTGTTAGTCAAACATAATATCATAATCATAAATAATTCTCATTCCTCATGAAAGGCTGATTCCAGCCTAAGCCATTGATCTCTGTGCTTCTTCTGTATTTGCAACTGCTTGAAAGCCAAAGTAGCATTAGTATAGATTAAATTGCAGACAAATGTTAACTTATGAACTCTCTTCCTACTGCACTAGATTGTGTGGCATTTTTCCTCTTATCTAGAAGCCTTAATAATGCATTAGATGACCAAAGTTTCAAAAGAATTTGTTTGAGCTTTCTTTGGCTTCATCTGCGGTTCCCAATGAGCAATGCATCATCCAAACACATTATAGAAATTAGACCTTGCATTCCATTATGCATTCAGACATTTATAGTAGTATGATAAACCTGTCTGTACCTCTGGGAGTTGGCTTTATAAATCAGTGCTTTCTGTAAAAAGATTACATTCCCATTTGAAATTATTGGGGTTCTATATCTTGTTTCTGAACTATGTTTGAAGAAATACTGGCAGGAGGACGGGAAAGGAAAATTCAAATGTTTTGATTAAGACAAAATATGTTTTTGAAAGAAAAGTGAAATTGCTGGATTTTATACTAAAATTCTTCACTACTCGGGGGGGTTTGGCAGAATATTTGGCTCTTTGTAACCTCTCAGATACTACAGTAATGGGTGAGTATCTGAGCACCGCATAGTCATTAATGTATTTATTCTCCAGACAACCCTGTGAGGTAAGGTAGTACTATTATCCCCATTTTACAGATTGGAACTTGAGGCATTGTTGCTCAAGGTCACACAAGAAGTTTGTGATAAAGCAGGAAATTGAGCCAAATTCTCTTGAGTTCCAGGAAACACCCTAACCCCGGACCATCCTTCTTATTAATCTTGCTCTGTGCTGAACAAGCATGATGTAACCGTGCCTCTGTGGGTCACAACTGAGAATAGCAAATTCAGGACAAACTGCTGAGAAATAGGGTAGACACACCCCAAACTGGTGGCTAATCCCCCATAAGATATACCAAATCAGCAACAAAAGTAAACCTTTGTTTCATCATACTCGCTAACAAGAAGTCATAAAAGCAGTTTCCTTAGGCACTCCAGTCTTTGCATCACCCCCAAAACCAGGGCCGGCTCCAGGCACCAGCTTACCAAGCAGGTGCTTGGGGCGGCCACTTCGGAGAGGGGCGGCACGTCCAGCTGTTCGGCAGCAATTCGGCGGACGGTCCCTCACTCCTGCTCGGAGCGAAGGACCTCCCGCCAAATTGCCGCCGCAGATCGCGATCGCGGCTTTTTTGTTTGTTTGTTTGTTTTTGTTTGGCTGCTTGGGGTGGCCAAAACCCTGGAGCCGGCCCTGCCCAAAACCACTGGATTTAAAGAAGAGTGGTTCTTTAAAACCAATCTCTTCAAATAAAAGGTTCTTCTGATGCCAAAGGACCAGCCACACACCCAGGTCAATATATAACTTAGATATTACCCAAAAAATCACATTGATGCCAATCCTTTAGTGTCTAAAATCTAAAGGTTTATTTATAAAAAGAAAGAAAGAAAGGTGAGAGTTAAAATTGGTTAAAGGAATCAAATGCATACAATAAATGCAAAGTTCTTGGTTCAGCCTTGAAGCAGTGATGGAATAAACTGCTGGCTTAAGTCAAATCTCTGGCTGCTTCCAAATCATTGGAAGGACCTCAGTCTATTAGTTAGAATGCTCCCATTAGTATAAGTTCATAGTCCAGAGGCTTGAGCAGGAAAGAGACAAAATGGAGGTGTTTCCAGGGCCTTTTATAACTTCTGCCATGTGGGGGGAAACCCATTGTTTCAAACAAAGTTCTGTGTGGAAAGTTACAGGTAAAAGATGGGGTTTGGAATCACATGGGCAAGTTACACGTCTATGCATAATTTTGCTTAGTCACAGCAGGAAATCATTACCTATGCCCCAGACAGTACATTTGCAGGTCAGTCCATTCAGTGTAGATGGGTATCTCCCATGGTCCATTGTCAGTTAAGTGTTTCTCAATTTGAATAGTCCCTCCAAGGTGTTCAGGCTAAATACCTTGTGGGCGTTACCCCAGGAGCAAACATTTAAAATCCAGTTATAGAGCCAATACTCATAACTTCAAATACAAAAATGATACATGCATACAAATAACAATCGTATTCTGCAAATCATAATTTTTCCATGGACATCTTACTTGACAGCCTTTGTACAAGATTTGTTGCAAATATATAACAGTGGTTGCAACAATGATCTATATCTAAATATAGTCATATTTAAATCAGATAACGTCACACATGAGATGGGAAGAGTAAGCAAAGTAGTATCTTGTTCCCCATCAGCAGGGCAGGGCACTCTCCCAGAACTCTCTTGAATGCTAGGAAAGGGCCTAGCTAGTACACTTGCTGGTGCACTATGGCTTCTAGGCTGGTTGGTGGGTGTGGTCTCCTAGTCCTCCTATGCATATACTGTGATGTGCAGCACACACTAAAGGGGCCACACACTTCACCTACTCTGTTTGGAGCAGAACTAAGTTTTATCCCTTTAAAATTATTGTAATATAATTTGATAGTCCCAGGTCGGTCCTGGGGCCAGTTTTGTTTAATATCTTTATTAATGATCTGGAGGATGGTGTGGACTGCACTCTCAGCAAGTTTGCAGATGACACTAAACTAGGAGGCGTGGTAGATACGCTAGAGGGTAGGGATCGGATACAGAGGGACCTAGACAAATTAGAGGATTGGGCCAAAAAAAACCTGATGAGGTTCAACAAGGATAAGTGCAGAGTCCTGCACTTAGGACGGAAGAATCCCATGCACTGCTACAGACTAGGGACCGAATGGCTAGGTAGCAGTTCTGCAGAAAAGGACCTAGGGGTCACAGTGGACGAGAAGCTGGATATGAGTCAACAGTGTGCTCTTGTTGCCAAGAAGGCTAACGGCATTTTGGGCTGTATAAGTAGGGGCATTGCCAGCAGATCGAGGAACGTGATCGTTCCCCTTTATTCGACATTGGTGAGGCCTCATCTGGAATACTGTGTCCAGTTTTGGGCCCCACACTACAAAAAGGATGTGGAAAAATTGGAAAGAGTCCAGCAGAGGGCAACAAAAATGATTAGGGGTCTGGAGCACATGACTTATGAGGAGAGGCTGAGGGAACTGGGATTGTTTAGTCTCCAGAAGAGAAGAATGAGGGGGGATTTGATAGCAGCCTTCAACTACCTGAAGGGGGGTTCCAAAGAGGATGGAGCTCGGCTGTTCTCAGTGGTGGCAGATGACAGAACAAGGAGCAATGGTCTCAAGTTGCAGTGGGGGAGGTCTAGGTTGGATATTAGGAAACACTATTTCACCAGGAGGGTGGTGAAGCACTGGAATGCGTTACCTAGGGAGGTGGTGGAGTCTCCTTCCTTGGAGGTTTTTAAGGCCCGGCTTGACAAAGCCCTGGCTGGGATGATTTAGTTGGGAATTGGTCCTGCTTTGAGCAGGGGGTTGGACTAGATGACCTCTTGAGGTCCCTTCCAACCCTGATATTCTATGATTCTATGATTCTATGATTCTATGACTGCAGAAAGTTAGTCTAATGCACAAACTGTTAGACTGTGGAGCAGACAGCTGTTTTGCCCTATATTGTTTGAATTTTTGGATTACCTCAGATTACTTAAGGATGCTTTAAAAATTACTTCTGCCTACAGTGTAATGGGGGAGGGGGGTCTTTGTCTGTTAGCTCCCCCTTGGGGAGCTAAACCAACCTGGCTCAGTCCCCTTTATATCACCACACTCAATTCTGTGCTGGTCAATCCTTGTTAAAACCCGAGCCTTCCTAGTCAGGTCCTCACTAATCTCTGTCACCTTAAAGATGGTGGGGAGTCAGTAGTTCCATGGCTCTAGCAAGGGAGCCAATCATCCCTACGTCTTCTCCCAAAGCCCCTGGCTGGAGCAGGTGGGGAACCCAGGCCCACCCAGTGCAGTGGATTCCAGCTCAGGGCACTTTTTTGTAGCGGGCAGAGCCAATCCTTCTCAGTCCCTTGTTGCTCCCTTAGCTACTTCCTACATTTCCTCTTATGTAGGCTTTCCCAGCCTCTTGTCCTGCTTCTGTCTCTTTCCAGTGTTGGTTTGTCTGGCAGCTTCTCACCAGTCTGCTGAAGACATCCTCTCTGCAGTCCCTCTGCCTCTGTTGCAGCCACACTGCCCTCCTGCCTTGCAGCCCTTTTATCCTTACAGCCTCTGTGTCGCTGCCAACTAGCATGGCTGAGCAGGAAGGCAGTTGCTTCATTAACCCTTTGGCTGCTGAACCTGCATGGCCTGTACAGACCCCATGACAGACCTCCCCTCTTTGAATGTAAGCAGGAGTGTTACCTGTGAAAGTGTTGCTCCATCCTTCCGGGTGGCAGAAATCCACATTCTTATTCTGATGGCTGGAGCAATATTCCCCTAAAAAGGAGGAAGGCTGCTGGCTGATATACTACCTCATAATTCTTCCATTTGTGCCCTTCATATGGTTCAGCCACTTCAGTGGAGTTACCAGTCGGAAGGGATTGCTAGTGAATAACAGTGAAGTGTCTCAATGACCCACTTTATCACAAGACACTCCTCAATTATCACATAGGTTCTTTTGCCAGGAAGTAACTTGAGGCTTAAGTATAACACCGGATGTTCCTCTTTGTCATATTCTATGGGAATGCCTGAGGCATCACTGTGGAGTATAAAGGGCTTCTTGAAGTCTGGGTTGTGTAAGACAGGTTGGCTGCATAGAATCTTGTTACCTGTTTGGAATGGCATTTGGCGGCTCATTGTATCTTACTTAGGCCTGGGCTACACTTGCAAGTTACAGCGCTGTAAAGCCTCCCCCAGCGCTGTAACTCACTCCCCGTCCACACTGGCAGGGCACTTACAGTGCTGTATCTCCCTGGGTACACCGCTGCAGGTACTCCACATCTCCGAGAGGAATAACAGCTGCAGTGGAGTGGCTATGACTCACGGGTGTGAGTGTAAACGCTTGCAGCGCTGTACTAATCACCTTGTCAAGTGGCCAATCCGCTCCATTGTTGTGACCGGCAGCAGGAATGCGGAAGTGCTGGTTTCAAAGCTCGTACCACAGAGAGAAGCAAACAGTTTGCAGCTTGCTTTGAGTGAGTGAATGAATGAATGAGCAGAGGGCCAGGAGTTCGGAACTTGCAAAATAGAGAGCTGACTTGCTCCAAAAAGCACTCTCTCTCCCCCCACACTCCCTGTCACAATCCACCCCACTCCCCCGTTTTGAAAAGCACGTTACAGCCACATGAATGCTGGGATAGCTGCCCATAATGCACCGCTCCCAACACAGCTGCAAATGTTACAAGTGTGGCCACACCACTGCGCTGGCAGCTGTCAGTGTGGACAGACTGCAGTGCTTTTCCCTACTCAGCTGTACGAAGACAGGTTTACCTCACAGCGCTGTACAGCTGCAAGTGTAGCCAAGGCCATAGTCTGTAAGAGGTGTCGCTAACATGGCAAACACTGGTATGAATTTTCTATAATATCCCGCTAGGCCTAAAAGGGACCATACCTGTTTTTTGGTTGTGTGGTGGGGGGTGACACAGTCTCTCAAGGCCTGCACTTTATTGATTAAGAGTCTGATCATCCCATGTCCCAGGAGGTACTCTAGGAATCGTGTCTCCTACTTGCCAATAGCACATTTGGTTGGGTTTGCCATCAGCCCGACAGCCTTTAAAGAGTGTAGAACAGCTGTCACTTTCTCTAAGTGTGACTCCTAGTCTTGGTTGAAGATTATTACATCATCTGAATAGGTGGCCTGAGATTAAATCTGGTTTCATTTATAAATTAAATGAATTTGATAGTCTCAGCATAGTCTCCAGCAGACATTAATTTGCAACTAAAAACCACCACAAAATCCAGCACTGTTGGCATTCAGGGAATGCCCAGTGATTGAATGAGAAGCAAGAACTTACAGCTCAAGGTGGAAATCCATACAAATATTGAAAATACAGGTGGAAAAAACCTGCTAGCTCATCTAACTTAAAGATCCACACTCTGTGAAGTGAATGCACAGATGTGTAAACTTTCACCATGTTTTATGCCCACAATGATAAAATGCTTCTTTTGAGTGGCACAGCCAACAAAAGCACCGAGAAATACTCAGGCCAAGAGAAATAAAAAGGTCATCTCTCTCCCACAGTGACTTTGGCTTCAACAAATTTCTGTCCCCGCGTGAACTTTACTTAATCCGCTGGTTTGAACAAAGTTCTTTAAGACTAAAATGGCCCCAGTACTGCAATTCCATCCTAGGCCAAGCATATGTCAGCTGAGGGACACTCAATGGATCTGGAGTCCTCCAGAAAGTTGAGGTAGAACATTGATATGTTTATTTGTATGATACAAGGCCATCAACGTGAAGGATAAAAGCTTCAGATACATATATACCACCGTATATTTTACTGTATCACAATATGTTCAATAGTTTTACTTGGAGAGAAATCTTTTTTGTATTCTTCTACTTAGAAAAGAAAGGCTTCACATGCTAATACTAATCTCCTTCACCCTTCAGTCCCTCGTTCATGTAGTTATTGTTTTCTGCCTACATTTTACATTTTGAATATAAGCTGTTTACTATTCTAGCATTAGGAACCTGTGCTAAATTTGATAGGTTAATTTGATCAAACAGATTTCTCTTACACTGTTCATTCAGTCTGAGATTTAAATGCAGGAAGTCTTGGAAATAAAACCTGCAAGCTGAATCCTATTTGAAAATCAATAACTTTACTCTTTGTGCCAGTTCATTACAATTAGAGATATAGCACAATATGGATAAGTATCAGAGGGGTAGCCGTGTTAGTCTGAGTCTGTAAAAAGCAACAGAGAGTCTTAAAGGTGCCACAGGACCAACAGAAGTATTGGGAGCATAAGCTTTCGTGGGTAAGAACCTCACTTCTTCAGTGAGGTTCTTACCCACGAAAGCTTATGCTCCCAATACTTCTGTTAGTCTTAAAGATGCCACAGGACCCTCTGTTGCTAATATGGATAAGGACTCAGGAGGTTTAACATCTGTGATATCAATTCCTTTTCATGCCTTTTTTTTCACTTTTTATTTTATATTACTAAATACTCCCAACAGATACAAACCAATACTAAACAGACCAGACTGGGATGCTGTACCAGCGCTATGGCACAAAAGTAATTCTATGTATGCAGTCTTAAAACCATAAACATTAACCATTTGATACAATACATCTCTGAATATGGATTCATAAGGCATATAATAAAGTGAGGCTGTAGGGAGAGCCCCCTGTCTGAGAAGCAGCTTGAGGGAAGACTGAGACGGAGAAAGGGGAGAAATCCAAACAGACTTCTCCAGGGACAAGGTAGAGGCCTAGCCAGAGTCTCTCTGAACCCCTCAGTAGGAGAAATGTGGCCAGCCCCTGGATTGTGAGGTGGACTGAGTCACAGAAGGACAGTCTATAGCTCAACAAGATGGCTGCCAGCTGAGCCCAGCCAGACTGAAGGTTTGGCTTTTGTATACATTAGGACTTTGGGAAAGGACTCTGTGTTCTCAGATGGGGCAGGACAAACCTATGGCCAGAATAGGGGGGAACTGAGGCAAGGGTGCTGTATGCCACATCCAGCACCCTTGCCTCAGTTCCCTGACCCACACTGTCCTTTGGCCTACTCTGGCCACATCCAGCAGAGAGGAGAGGGGGGATTTGGGATGCCAGCTTGAGACATGAGACCTTTCCTTTGAAAAGCTCTAGCACCCCTATTCTTTGGTGCAGAGCCAGCCTTAAACGTGGGCTATATGCACGACTGCCCAGAGCACCATGGTCGGCGGGTGCCATCTGAGTGCCACAAGTTGACAGGCCTGGGCTGCTGGAGCAGAGATGAGTGCAGGCTAGCCCGGGGCTGGAGACCCGGTGTGGGTCAGGTGATTCTGCTCTGAGCTGCCAGCCTGGTGGGGAGGCACAGGCATCAGGGTTTGCCCCTTCAGAGCCAGCGGGCCAGCCCCTGGGTTATGGAGTGTATGGCCAGGGGAGTCCTTGGGCTCAGAAACTCCTCCCCGGCAAGACTGGCCTGGGTACCTGGCAGCAGCTGCCTCTCTCCGGCTCAGCTGCCCAGTTCCGAAGGCAGCGCTGCTGCCAGCAGCAGTGCAGACATAAGGGTGGCAATGCACGATACCATGTCAACTTTCTGTGCTACTGCTGGTAGCAGTACTATTTTCCAAGCTGGGTGCCACCACTCTCTGGCTATCAGGCCAGCGCTTAATATGTGCTGGGGCTTGCTGGGGCTGAGCCCCGGCTCCTCTTTCATTACAAATTAAATACAGAGGGAAGCCTGTGGGAGCCTGGGGCGATAGAGGAGTGTGCCTGGGGACCCTGCGGGGTCCAGAGGCGCTGAAATACAAGTTTGCCCAGGGCATCATTTTCCATAAGTCTGGCCCTGCTTTGAGGCATGGAAGTGAAATTTGACAAGGGGGAGATCTTTGCATTAAGCCTTTTGCCAGCCCCATGAAATCTGCCCAAGTTTGGCCACGTTATGTGCCTTTGAAAAATCACAGAGTGCATGCTCAGTGTATGCTCAGTGGTCATTTCTTTGATTCTAGCAGCTTAAAATCTCCACAGATTCCAACGTCACTGAGCAAACTTGAGCCTCTCCACAGTTCCTAGTGCTGACCAGACTGCACATGTGCCATCTCCCCTATGTTCCATCTAGTCCAGGGCTATAGGAACAAAGAGGAATATTCCTTCTGAGGTATAGTTCTGCCTTTACTACAAAATCCTGATTCACCCCAGCACAGACTTCATCCTGGGTGCTGAATGAGACAGGAGTGTCCTGTGGAAAAAATAGCATGTGATCATGTAACTAAACACTGTATCACACTGCATATGCACAAGAAGGCCAAGTTAAGTGGTGCTCACTTTGTTCTACGTTTTAGGAGCTGCCGCAGCAGTATGTATGTAACTAGGACTTTCATGTAGGTATATACGTAATAAACTTGATTATTTGGGACCCAGCTGTGCCTCTGTGGTTTCTTCATATTTTTGTTGTGTAAAGATCAAAAGACACAACATATACTGTACATGGTAAAGAAAGGATATAAGGAGAAGAAATGTAGATGTTGTAAAAATCTCACAGGCACTTTTCCAAGACACAAAGCACAAGTTTAGAGATTTCTTATGTCTCTGAATATAACATTATGTACCTTCTGCAGAGCCAGAATCATGCCAGGGTTTGGCTTCTGTTACTTAAATGTCTAGATAGTGGAATTCTCTCACTTAGTAGTGGCTTTCACAGTTTTTATTATCTTCAGTACCTTTAGCTACAAGGGCCTCAAGAAGCAATTTTAACTTTCAAATGACTTATGTAACTATTTAACTCTAAAGGGGCCTTTTGTTTTTCATATCTGCATATGAAGAGGTTTTTCTTTTAATCTTCTTTCCCCAACGTTAGAGATTTTTGGCAGACAGGTGGAGGAGGTTGTTATTTTTTTCTGAAGAGTTAAGATCCCATTGTCTAATGGGTGGATAGTCTCTGGATAGAAGATTATTATTTCTGAGGTCAGAATTTGTTCCAGGGAATTTTAACAACTATAACACAGATAAATTGGACATAGATCTGTGGCTCTCATACCCACCATAAACCTTTCATATTTTCTGTTCATTGTCTTGTACACAGATCTAATCAGTCAGCAAAAATTAAGGGTGCATTTTAGCTGTGCAAAGACATCAGGAGCTGACTATGAGAGATGCTTTCAATACCATATTCAGTTCCATTAGACTGCAAATATATAAGTGAAATGAGGGGCTGCATTAACATACCTGCCTAGAAAATATAAACACCGTTGTCAAAAAAATTCATTTTTCTTAGAAAACCATTTTAATGGCCATTTTTTAAAATGAAAAGCTGAAAAATTTGACAAAACAGGAAAAAAAATGTTTTGTTAAAATTTTTTCATGGGAAAAAATAGTTTCCTGACCAGCTCTACCAAAGATAATTTCTTTGAGGCAAATGATGAAATCTCCATGCAGGCAAAATTCTCATTGGCTTCAATGGAAGTTTTGCTTCAGTAAAAACTGAAGCCAAATTCTGCTTTTGGTAACACAGATGTAAATTATTCAAAACACAATTTACCCCAGAATACAGAACTAATTCAGTTTGGCTCCCCACAACAAAGTTCAGTGAAACATACACTATTCCCTACATGCACAAAAACACTTTTAAAAGATTAATATTTCAAAAAAAACACTATCACATATCCTGGTATCTACTAATCTTTACAGATTGGAAAATAATCATCTGGTTCCATATGATCCCATGTACTGCAAAAAAATTAAAATATTTTCCCATCTGTCAGTTAAAAATGCTGGCTAGAAATGAGAAGTTCACTTGCAGGTAGTTCTGCGTATACTTATTTCTTATATATAGCTGAACATATTTAGTTGTCTATCATAAATACAAAATCAATTGCATGCAACAACCTATGTGAAATCACAAAAAAAGTTGAATTAATAATTCCTTTATCAGATTTTTGTTTAACAGTTCTCCATATGCACGCATATGCAGTTGATAGCGGTCAGAATCCATTTATTCTTTTAAAACTTTTATCCCTTTATCAGTTGTTGGCTAATGGAGTATTTCATTTAACATATATCATTTGCAAGACCTTACAATAAAAGTATTCTTTTCACCAATTTAGTCTTTTTAGAACATAATAATTTCTGTATGTTTCTGTAATTAGCAATTACTGATACCTTTAGTATTAATCTAATCAGGCTTCAGTTAGAGATTATGTAATCATTTCTTTTGCTTCAAGCATTCAGTGAGACACTGCCTTTTGAATATTTTACTTAGTCATATTAACATGCAGAAGATAAAATATAACAAAAGACAAAATGTGCTTACAGTGTTTGTATTTCTCTCCCTATTTTCCCAAATACATGTTCAGACTATGAAACAAGAAATAGTTATATTCTAATCATGTCCATATTTAGCATGTAGTGAACCGAAGTTTAGATGACATTAAATATTGATGTAGCCTGTTGTTTTAAAACCCCTTTTTCTCCAATGCTTTGTTTCAACTGCTAAATCAAAATACTTTGTTTTAAGAAGGCTTTTGGTCACTGTATCACTGGTCACAGGTGTGAAAGACTGACAATATCCTGTTATATTATGGAATTAAGATAAGGTTTAACTTAATTTCAAACTTTCAGATCTGAGCTAATACCTTTAAGGTACATTATATTAAAAATGTATGTGTTACTGTGGCATTGTATGTACCTTCTCTACTAGGGAGGGGGGATGCTAATGTACTTCCTCTGTTATCAATAATTTGAAGCCATCCTCCTGCAGAGCTATGCGTATACTAGTTCAAACTGGATACTTCAGGGACCAATGGACAAAGAAAGGATTTCTGGATAAATAGGCTGGTTTTAAACTGTCTAAGGGGCCTTCCTCCTGATCCAGCCAATAGACAGGAGGTCCACGGAGGGCCCCAATCCTTTGGGAGGGGGTAGAAGGGCTAGGCCTACTGAGGCCTCATAAGACTCTGCTGTTCTGAGCTGAAGCTGTGATGAAATTGTAACCAGAAGGAATCCCTATGTGTGGGAAGGGGTTGAAGGACTGCACTGCCAGAATCCATGTTAGAGTGAACTTTGGTAAGTTCATTAGCATGTATGCAGATTCTCTTATTGGTTTTAATATGTTTTCTCTGCAATGCTTTTTATCTTAAGAATAAGGTAAACTTGCTTAGGAAGTGCTGTGTGGTACCTTATAACTGCAGCAATTACACCTGTTAACAGTCTCTGAAGAGAAACCAAGCAGGTGTCTTTGGGCTACCTGCCTGCACTGGGAAATACACAATGAAAGCAGAGACCTGTGCAACCTGGAAATACCCCAGTCAGAAGGGAGAAGAATAAATTTCTCTACCCAAGAGAGAAAACAGCTAGGGAGCTAAGAGTGAGTACCCTTGTTGGGCCACTGAGGGGAAATACAGGTGCAGTTGCAAGAAATTTGTGGCCCCATCTCATTCCAGAAACTGCAGCCTCTTTTTCATGACTCAGCCCTCCAGCCAGGTCAATATGTGGTTTTGCCTTTGGGGGTGAGTCAAAGTCCTTCCACCCAAACGGTCTCAGGCAGCCTTCTCTAGCAGTGCCCTGATGGTACCATTCCCCAGTGACCAGTAGGGGAACCCAGGCCCACCCACTACTCCGGGCCTGCCCACTTACTACATCTGGCAACTGTAGTCTGCTTTCCCTCAGACCCAGTTGCTCCTTCCCTGGACTCCTTCCTACAGCTTCTGGTCCCGTCCCCCATCCCACTCCGTGTACCAGCTCAAATTCCCTCCTCCCAGGGAGTAACTACAGACTACTGAAGCCTCAAACATACCTCCCTACTCCCAGGTAGTGACTGCAGACACTTCTCTGCAGACCCCTTTCTATTGCCAGTTTCCAGGCTTTATAAACCTGGCCTGGCTCCTTCCCCAACTGGACTTCATCAGCCAATTAGGCCATAGCTCGCCCTGACTTACCTCCAGGTGCAGCCTAATTGGCCTAATTTACCACTGCGGGCACTGTGTGGGGTGGACATCCCATCACAGGTATTCTCACTGGTGGATGGCAAGAAAGACAAATTACTGCAAAGTTACCAGCAAGGAGGGGAGAGTATTTTATTCTTTATTCACATATATATATTCTTCCCCTGTGATTTGAAAGGTTATGAATGTGTTCCCTTCCCCCAATAAAGATTTCCTTGGTTGTACACAGTGTTGGAGTGTTTGCAACTGGGGAAATTCTGCCTCTTAAGGGGATCCAGGGAGGATATGTTTAGTTTTCCCAAGTTTCTGAGAGGGGGCACAAAACGGTTTGGTGATTTATCAAGACTCCTAGATCATACTGCTGCCATGACCAGCTGGCAGAGGGTTATATTAGTGAGACGATTCTCTGGGATTGGCCCCAGACTTAAATGGGTTGCTTTACATAAAAAATTGGAGAAGGGATTCTCGGGTCATGCTGCACATTCCTTTAATTCAGAATGACTGGTGCAAATCAGTGTCACAGAGTGTGGGGGAGTCAGGGCCCTGCACCCCCCACTTCCTGCAGTTCACCGTGACTCTCAGCCAGCAAAACAGAAGGTTTATTAGACGACAGGAATACAGTCCAAATGAGAGCTTGTAGGTACAGACAACAGGACCCCCTCAGTCAGATCCATCTGGGGGGCAGGGAGCTTAGACCCCAGCCCGGAGGGTCCCTCCGTTTCCCCAGTCAACTCCCAACTGAAACCCCCTCCAGCAGTCTCACCCAGCCTCCCCCCGGCTCCTCCTCCAGCCTTTTTCCAGTTTCCCAGACAAAGGTGTCACCTGGCCCCAACCCTCCTCCTGGGCTCAGGTTACATGCTCAGGTATCGTCCCTCAAGTGAATTCACACCCTGTCCCATCACCAATGCAGACAGTCCCAGTAAAACTCCCACGCAACATTCCCAGGTCAATCCACCCCACTCCCTACTCCGTCACAATCAGTTCGGGTTTTTTGTGCTTCCTCTCAGTGTTGAAACACTTTCAAGTGTGCCAGTGTTGGTGAGGTGAGGAGAGTCCCCATTTATTCAGTGGATTTAGGGCCTCAGACTACACTCAGCCACAGCTCCCTCCCCATCTACAAGGTTTGATTTCAGAAGACAGTTGTGTTGCCAAACGCTAAATCCTGCTATAGAGAGGTAAAGACATGGGCGCCAACCCCATGGATGCTCCAGGACTGGAGCACCCATAGAAAAAAAATTAGCAGGTGCTTAGCACCCACCGGCAGCCAAGCTCTCATCCCCTCCACCTCCACCCCCACCCCCCACCAGCACCTCCTGCCCGCTTGCTGCCCTGGTGATCAACTCCTTCCCCTCCCAGCACCTCCTGCCCACCATGGATCAGCTGTTCTCAACGTGCAGGAGGTGCTGGGAGGGAGGAGGACTAGGGACGAGGCACACTCGGGAGAGGGGACAGAATTGGGCAGGAAGAGGCAGGGAAGAGGCAGAGCGAGGATGGAGCAGGGAATGGAAGGGGCAGGGGTGGGAGTTTGAGGGAAGGGGTGGAGTGGGAGCGGGGCCTGAGCCTGAGCGGGGGTTGAGCATCCCCCGGGAAAGTTGGAAGCAGCCCCTGTAGGTATAGACCATCCCATATATGCAAGACTCTAATCTCTTTCCTCTTAAAATAAGTGTGTGTGCCAGACTTTGCAGGATTTTTAAAGGGACAGTATTGTATCATCATAAGGAGAGTCAATATGCCACCTTCTTAATACCACTTAGATATTCCTGATATTAGATAGATAAATTGCTTTGTAACCAGAGATCAGATCACAGAAAGCCTTGAACCATCATCTATATATTTTATCTTCGTGAATAGAGATTTAAATACCCTCTGTTTTATTTCTGTATAAAATGGGCCCAAGTTATCTTTGCCTTGCAGATATAATTGTCTTCTATAAAAGAGAAAAAATGTATACATTCTAAAGCAAATGTAACACCTTTTGACATAGTTTTAGACCACCCACCCAGTGAGCTATGGCAGCCAATACTCTAAAGCGAAGATGTGTTTAGATCATTGAATAAAGCTTTTTCCTTTTTACACATTTTGCATTGTTTAATAGAAGCAATATGAGCTGGTTTTGGACTACCTAGAATTCTTTAGCTTACTCTTTTGTCCAGCCTATGATGCAATTATTGTTTTTCCTGATATAAAATCCATTTTAAGTAAAAGGATACAATCTAATAATGTATTCTGAAAACAGACTTCCAATTTAGTAAAGGAAAGAATGTTGTCTATTTTTAGTGCTACATAACTTTTTAGTACCTGATATTAGGTCCAAAACTGCCCTGAAGTGTAGAATTGTTAAACAGAGTAATACAAGAGCATATAAACTTTTTATTAGAACCTGCTTTTCTTCCTCACCTAAAAATCAGAATTGCTGTCAACCTGATCTTGCAGATACTTAATTCTGACCCTAGAACTTATTACTGCAAAAGTGGTCCCATGTTCTTCACAGTACTAAGGCCTATGTTTAGCCTTAAATGTTTGAAGGATCAGGCCCTATATATGCTTATTATTGCTCAGTATCACTCTCTGATGGGCCCTGAAAGAATGATCTCAGTAGTTCCTGCAGGTGAATTCAAGTCTAGTGTCACGCAGACTGGATGGGTAATTATAGTTTAGGGCCTAATCCAAAACCCGTTGAAGTCCATGGAAAGACTCCACAGACTTCAAATGGGCTTTGGATCAGGTTCCTAGACACTGAAGAAGTGTGATAAGAGGTACCTCCCTTAAAGCCCCCCACCCCATACATACTATGCCCCAAACAGACCCCCAAATGACCCTCTATCCCCACTCCACACACAGATCCCTATATGCCCCTCCTACCCCACCTATAACCCAACAAACCTCCACCAACCCCACTTATCCAGACAGCCCTCACACACTTCCCAGCAGTCCTGACATACATCCCACTCATTGCAGCACCTCAGCCCCACCAGCCACAGAATTCAACATCCCTCACTCACTCCAACCTCTCTCCCTGCAGCCTTCCAACACTCTCCAACCCTTGTCCCACCGCCCCCAGCACCTTCCTGCCCACTCCGCCTGATCCCCCAGCTCAGTTCTCCACTCCCATCCCAAACTATGGTGGCTCCTCCCAATGCCAGCCACCTGGTTACACTAATTCCCATCACCCATCCCATAGTCACATGGCCTCAGGACACTCCGGTTTGGCCCAGCCAACCCTCCATCATGATGGAAGGGCTGCTGGACTAAGTTTGAGTGAGAGGAATTGCTACTTGGCAAACGGGGTCACAGCACTGCTCAGTTCTGGTTTTTTCCCAGTGGTCAGGGGCCTTCCTGAGATGGGGGCCCTGTGCAAGTGCACAAAGTACATATTAACTAATCCGGGCCTGAATCATAGTGTAGCTCCAGCAGCCTGAGTAGTGAGAGTGTGTGCCCATCAAAGAGCTAGGTACATACTCAGGGCTGCTGGCTCCTCCTGCTGCTGGCACTGCCATGGCTACATTCTATTTTTAACCTACCAACTCGATCAGAGCTAGCACAGATATGTCTTCTTGACCTGTGAATTATACCACCAGCTCAAAGTGCAGACATACTCTTTCTCCATTGTTTAGTATCTTACTCTGCAAGTAGTCCCATTGGTTTCCATAGTCCTATTTGTGAAATTATGTCCAAGGCAAAATCAACAAGGGTAGTGGAATCAGATCCTTACTGTCTTTTTTTCTCTTCTCTGCATTATTAGCTTCCTCTACATTTGTCTATGGAGAATTTATACTCAAGTATAATGGACTGTCAGGTCTGAGGAGAGCAACTGTCTTATTTTTATTTTTCCCTTTTTGTTACTGATGTAGTATTAAATGTAATTTCAATAATAATAATAATAATAATAACAATAGCAATAGCGATAATTAATATCAAAATGCTTCTAAGATAATGTCTGAACACTGTAAATGAACTTAGCCTGGAAAATATTTTTGTTTGCCAACATTGTGGTTTTGCATAAACTAAAGAGACTTGTGCTCCCTGCAGTTTCTTCATTAACAATGCTTTGATTCAGTCCATCACCAGTTTGACTCCAAAATGGTGATTAAGTTTTGCTTAAAATGTGAGAATAATACCAAATCTCCATAAATTCAATCCAATGAGTGGAATGAAAAAATAATCTTCCCCTAATAAAAAAAAAATATGAGCTTTTTAAATGGAGCTTAAAACAAGTGGTCTGAATTAGGTTTTAATTGTGACCTCAGGTGTTGCTCTTTTCCTTTGTAAAGCCTGGGATTTTCAAATTATTTGGCTAAAATTTCATTGACAGCCTGAATAAACCAGATTCTCTGACTCAAGTTTTTATTAGGGAGACCCCCCCACTTTAAAAGTGAGCAGGCAAGTATCAAATTCGGAAGAAGAAGGAGAGGAGAACCAGTACAAAATAGATGCTAAAATTATCTCACTTTTTGAATTCCTCTTCAGTTATTTGTTATAGTGCAAATGAGAGAAGCAGCAAAAAACAAGAGATGGAGATCAATCATGTGGTGGACAGCTTATTTATTCTTGGAGGGTATATTTCAACTCTTGCCTTACTCTACCCTTATTGTCTTCTATGCGGTGAAAGCAAATGCATTATAACAGGACATTAGGCATTATCAATGCTGTGTGTCTAAATTTTCGTTAACCACAGTCCAAATAATTGGCAACTTGCCAGCAGCATAATTCTCTGTTCCTCATTTGCATAAAAGAAAATAGACTACATCTGCCCTAATCTTTAATACAGAAATACTGCCCATGGAGACCTGTGGTTTCTGTGAACTGCAACTCACTATTAAAGATGGGAGAGACCACAGGATGCATTTTAGAGTTTGATGAGCAGCGTCTGGCCACACTTTGGACATCTCTGCTTTAAGTGTAAATAAAAGAGGTGAACTTGAGTGAAACAGACCTGTTTGGAATCCTGTGAGCTACATCTTCAGCCTGGCTTGAGCCCCTTTGTGCCACCACAAGAAGGGGTCATAAAGCAACTTACCCGGCCAGCTGAGGATTCCCTGGTGTGGGAGACTCCCCAGGTATTGTACAATCAGCATGACCAGCTGTGACCACTTTGCAGTCTCCCAGTGTTGGACATGTAACTTACTCAGGAACTGATACAATGCTCATTGAAGTCTATGGGAATCTTTGACTTTGTTAGCTTCCATGATCCTTACATTAGGCTCATAGACTGGGAGGGGCACAGCCTCTACCATAGCACACACTCATATCATGAAGTTACTCATGAAACAAGAGAACTCTACTATATGATTTTTTTAAAATTATTTTTGATCTCCAGAGAAAAGAACTGCAAATGAAGCAAAATGTCTCAATCAAAGTAGATTTTTTTCTCCAGTCTTTTATTTCCCCTGCTTCTCAGTTCCATGATCCCATGAGAGGAGGTAGAGTTTATGCTCCACATGGCTTTTTATCTTATGATTATGAAACAAAAGTGAATAAATAACAGCAAAGTTAGCTAGCTAGATGCCTTTGTTGTCATGGGATAGTTACGGTTGTAGTAGGACAACAGCCTAAGACATAAGCCCCTGTATCAGAGGCCTGGTATGAGGCAGGACCTGCTCACAGAACCTGGCAAGAACAGGGCTGATATTGCAGAAATACACATTCCTAAAAAGTGCCAAGTACAGAGTACTCTCGCAAACACATCTCAATATCAATTGGAATCAAAACATCCCAAAATCAAGGATGGTGCAAAAACATTCCCCAAGAATAACAAAAACCCACTGACCCCTCCTAAAAGATAAGGTCAGGATAACAGTACATAACTTGTTTATATCAGGGTATAAAGACGTATCTTAAAGAAAGTATCTTTGGCCAGCCAAGGGGGGCAATGGAAAGTCCTGCCACTGACTGAGCTGTGTCCATTTTCACAGGCATACATGTCTTAATATCCTCATAGAGTCTGCCAGGTGCTATTAATGTGCTTCGTCGGCAATAAACTGGTTGGGTGCCTTCATACCTTAACGGATCTTGTGGTCATTGGGTGGTTCGCTCAAGGTTTGCTGTGCCAACTGTCTGCACAGAGCTGGGACAGCACACAGGGAAAACACACATGCAGCCAAACATCTAACCACAATTTCTTTGTGGCACTAAAAGCTTTCTCAGACCTTTTAAGGGTAAGCTTAATTTGAAAGTATTTGTTCACTGATCTTGAATATACTCCTAGATATCCTTTCCCTCTCCCACTGCCAAGCCATGGCAGGAACTTGTTCAGCTTAGCTCACCTTTCTGTAGTGGAGCCAAGGTCCATTCACTGCTAAACAGCCACACAGTCATGGGCATGGATATAATAGGGTAGGGGAGGCTCTGTCTCCCCTGGCCCTGCTGCTGCCACCGGATGCCCAGCTACGGGGTTTTGGGGGGAAGTTTTTGCTTTCCTATGCCCCATACAGGTTCTGGGGTGGCTGAGGAGGTGGTATGTGCTATTCAGCTTCCTGGGTTCATCAGTAATCTCCCTGGACTCCAGAGAGATTACTGATGAACCTGGGAAGCTGTGTAACACATGCTGTCTCCCTCCTCAGCCATCCCGGAACCTGCATGGGACATATCAAAGATTCTTTGGAGGAGAGTGAGAGACTTTTCCCTACAGCGGCTTGGCATCTGGGGAGGAGAAGCATGGCGCGACTGTGGCTGGCCCAAGGCAGCTCCGGGGAGGTGGGGGGAGGCTCGGGGCTTCAGCTGGCCCAGGACTCCTCTGGGAAGGGGGGGACTTGTGGCCCTGGCCGCGGGGAAGGGGCAGGGGGTCTCGGGGCTCCAGCTGCCGGGGAGGGGTGCGGGCAGAAGGGGCAAAGCCAGGGACTAGCCTCCCCTAGGGGGGGCTCCACCCACCGCCCATGCACACGGTGCTCTAAAAACTCCAAATTTGATCAGAGTTTCAGATCCAGCAAAGCACGTTAGCTATAAGCACCTGAGTAGTCACATTGACTTCTGTGGGTCTAATTACACGCTTAAAGTTAAGTGTGTGCTTAATGCTTTGCTCCTGTGGCTTAGATGCATAAAACTTTCCCTTGCCTTAGAGGTGAGGTTCAGAAGGAAAACTTTCCCCCATTCTACTGTTCCTGACCTCCACATTCCACTGCATACCCAACATACATGGCTGCATCAAAACATATTATCTCAGTCCAGGAAGGTATAGCAATGTGCTTCTGCAATTAGAGAAGTTTATGCCAAACAGTGGAATGACTACGGGACTGCTCCAATGTCAATGGAAAAGTTCCCATTGATCTGAATATTCATGGGTTCGGACCCTAGCAGAGGTACATTAAGAGAGAGCAAGCATGGCTCCAAAAGTTAAGATCAGAGGAGATACACCTTTCTGCAAGGTTAAGCCATGCTCTGGAACTTTTCGTATTGAAGCAACACTGTGTGACTGAAGTATTAAAGGAACTGTATCCAAATAGAGACAAAATATGTTGAACTTCTAATCCCCAGATATAAGAAGATGATTTCCAGTTTGTATACCTGTGTTCGATTTGCATCATTTCTGTCAAACATCCAGTCTTTCTTGGCCCATGGAGCGAGCATCCTGAGAATACTCACAAATGCAGATTTCTTGCCTGCTTTTCACCTGCCACTTCTTAAACACTAAGAGCAGAAAGAGTTGTTTTTGTGTGTATCCCCATGGACCCACATAGATTCAAAGCATTCTAACAGCATATTGTAGTTTTTACCTATTACTCTACATTTTTGAAATAGGACAATGCAGCTCTGGAAATAGTTAGGTTTTAGGGTAGATCTGTTTTTAAAAAGTTTTTAATATGCTAAAATCAATCTAAAATCTGTACTAGGCAGGCAAGTGGCAGGGGATAACATGAGCAAAGGGAATAAAAAGAGCTCTGAAGAGCCCATACCAGTTGCTAATACTTAATCTCTTTAAATAATGAATTAGCTCCTCATATCTACTGTCGCTGCTAAGAGAAAGCACTTTCTTTGTGGAGTGAAATAAAGCTTGAATACCATGAATTATTCAATATAAAGTGTGCCAGTTAAAATGCCTTGATATTGGAAGTCAAGTGTAAGATTATCTTTTGTCTGTCAGAAAGCATCTCTCCCATGTTACTGAGACATGAGGGGGTGAAAAGGGGAGCCAAGGAGCACACAAACACATCAAGAAAAATAAAGGAGTTATTGTAGTAATACTTCGAACCTCTTTCACTTACGAATGAGCTTCAATCATATGTAGTGCTAATAATTTTGAGTCTTATTCTATTTACTATCACCATCCAACTCCTTTTACTTCATGATGGCTCTTAAATCTGTGATTCCAGTAGAAATACCAAACAATACAGTGATGCAGCAAATCTGCTTCAAGGTTTCTTCCATCAGAGACAGTACCAGCTATTGATCTGTCAGCCTTTGCTGACAAAGAGAAATGTATTTCCTTACTCAGGTTTCTAACAGCTTCCAGAGATAAGTGATGACCTTTCCGCTGTATCAGTATTTGTAATCTAGAACAATGTATGTTGAATCAGAGATTATTATCAATGTATAAAATTATCATGTCTAAAGTGTGATTCACCATTAACAAATAAATCTAGGTCATCTAGCACATTGGTATGACAAACAGCTATACCAGAGTGTGCATCAATAGACTGCTGGAGCTTGATCCAGTAAGATGCAGAGCATTCCTGCGGAAAACAGTGGCAGCTGTGGTCCTGTGAACTGCATGTGGAGCTCCGAATGAGATGGTCTAGGTTCTGATTGTGACTCTGTCCCTCTCTTACAGTATGACCTGGGGTATGTCTCTGTGCCTCAGCTGTAAAATGGAGATAGTCTTTGTAAAGTGCTTGAAGATCTCCAGATGCAAGGTACTATATTTATTAAAATATACTCCATAGGAGGCATTTAACCCTTGGTTGATCAAGCCCTTGGTGGATCATTTCTCAGTTGGCTGGACACATTCAGCCATGTGGCTGAATGCTGTTCTGGTACGGTTTGTTCGCTTTAATTTTCCTTCTTTTAAAAAATATTTTGGTTTATTTATGGAATGTCTCATTTCTTTATGAAAAATAGTTCATAGCAGAGGCATCATATAAATTAGTGGAGGAAATGGTTAACACCTTTTCTCTCTCTACTTTTTTGAATGTAATTATTGTTACTTTAATCTAAATTTTTCTCACTTTTTTAAGGCTCCCTCCTCCTATATCCCAGATGATTGGCTGCATTTTCATACTCTTTCCACTATTTTTTAATTGTGATAATGAAACACTTCCAGTTTCTTTTTTCCAGGAGGTACTAAATTCAAAGTGGCTAGAAGTCCAGAAACAGCAGGCAGCTTGGCACTTTGGGGGACAATCCTTTTTTCTTCTCTAATTCTTACTTCTTTTTCCACCACCAGTCAGACTCTATTTTCCTTTCCATTAATGTTTCCCTCTAACATCTTACTATAATGGGCCTAGGGGGTTGGGGGGTTTAGTGTTAAAGTAGTAGCTGTGCAACCCTGAAAGTTGACATGTGGATGTGATATCCAAAAGGCTTATCATCAGCAAATTGGCCAATCACAATGTGGCTCTGGACACTGAGGGTGGAATTTTCAAAGCACTCAGTAACCGGTGTACCTCTGCTCCAGTTAGAGTCAATGGTAAATCTCCCATTGACTTCAAGAAGAACGGAATTCAGCCAACACTGGATGCTTTTGAAAATCATACCCTCAGGGCCGGCGCAATCCATTAGGCGACCTAGGCAGTCGCCTAGGGTGCTACAATTTGGGGAGCGGCGACCGCAGCAGTATTTCGGCGCTGGGACCTTCCGCCGCCTAGGGCGGCAGAAAAGCTGGCAGTGCTCCTGCATACCCTGATTGTCTGCAGTGGGACTGTTTGAGAGAAACAGATGATATGTTTCAACACGCTTAAACCAGACTTGGGTAATGTGTGTATTTTTTGTCAATAATTTGATTAGTCCTTTTCAGGGTGATCCCTAAAACTGTCACTTCCTTAGGTTTCAGTTGAAAAAATAGGATGAAATATTACATTTTAGGGTTACATTCTTTTTTGTGTTCTATGTGCCATGAAAGCGGAACTTGTGGCGAGCATGCATTAAATTAATATTCTTACACTGTAGAAAGTATCATAGATTTATTACATACATATATATATGATTTCACTTCATTGTTTCTCAATATCTTTGACATAAATGAGATTACTTGCAACACCAGTTAGTGGTACTGATCAGTTTGGATTTGAGAAATTCTTCATTATTCATAGTTGCAGTTTAATATCCTCATAAGGTACCAGTGGAATAGAAAATGTTATCATAGGATTTAATTACATCATCTATTTTCCCACCCCCGCCCAATAGAGAAAAGAAATATTTATTGAACACTTCTGCCTTTTCTGCATTATTATTGATAAGTTTATCATTTCTAGCTAGTAATGGACCAATATCATTGTTAGGATACTTTAAAAATACCTTCCCATTGTCCTTAATTCTGCTGGCTGTTGATTTCTCCTTGCGTCCCTTTGCTTCCTTTATCAAATATCTAACATTTTTATATTGTGATTTATATTCATTATGATCATCTTCCTCTTTCTTCCATTTTTAATTTATTTTTTATAGCTGCCTTCATTTTCTCTATAACCCAGGTCAGTTTTTTAACCAATAAGGCTTTCTTCCTCTGTTGTATGATTGTGGCTTTTTGGGAAACTTGTAAAGTATTCTTAAACAATTCCCAATTATTGTTCAGATTTTTCTCATTAAATTCCTCTTCCCAGCTGACTTGGGAAGAAGAATTGTTTTCAACTTTGTGAAACTGGCCCTTTTAAAGAACCAAATATATATATACTTCATACTTTATTCTGTTTACACATTATAAATGTGATCAAGTCCTGATCACTTATACCTAAGCTACCATTAATTTTTAATTCTGTGATCAGTTCCTCTTTATCTATCAAAATGAGGTCCTCCTCAGTGGTTGCAGCACTTTTTGAAGTAGGAAATTGTCATCTATAATGTTTATAAATTCCAACGACATTTTAATATGGGCAACATAAGATCTCCAGCTTATGTCACTCAAATTGAAGTCCCCTGTGATCACAGTTTTTTTCCCTACACATTTTAGATAGGTGTGTAAGGAGCTGGTCATCCTGGTCCCTAGTGTGATTTGGTGGTCTGTAGCAGACAGCAACTAGTACCCCCATCTTATGCTTTATCTGTTTAGAGATTGATCCATAAGCATTCAAGAACATTTGTTTTCTGAATTATCAGTGATTCAGCAACAGGTAATGCCATTTTTAACATAGAGTGCCACTCACCCTCCCCTTTTAGCCACTCAGTGCTTCCTAAATATGTTACAACCATTGATTTTTAACATTCCAGGCATGCAATTCATCCTACCAAGTTTCCATAATACTAACTAGATTGAATTTGTACTCAAAAATGATCAATTCCAATTCCTCTTATTTGTTACCCAGTCTCTTAGCACTGGTATATAGGCAATTAAAGAATTTCTTCTCTTCGCGTCCTTTGGTTAATTTTGTTCTCAACATCTTGATTCTGTGCTAAATGAGTGGTCATATCTTCCCTCTTTTTACATTTCCCTTTTGTTATTACAGACACTCCCCAACTTACACAAGCGTTCCGTTCTGGAACGCCTTACGTAAGTCAAATTTTGCATCAGTCAGGAACATATACCCGACAATTATGCCAAAAAAAAAAAAGCTTACAGAACTTACGGAACTTTTTCCATAAGTGCGTATTTTTGTAAGTCAGGTTTGCGTAACACAGGGAGCGTCTGTAGTTTAATACCCTCCCGACTATTCTAGCCAGCCTTCCCCCAGGACGATTGGTTCCCCTTCTACTGAGGTGGAGGCCATCCAAACTATATAGCCCCTTCTGCCCATAGACGGTGGACCAATGTGCTACAAAACCAAAACTCTCCACCCTAAACCACTTATCTGACAAGCAGTTCACTTCCTGAATCGTCTGCATTCCTTCACTCACAGGACAGGAAGGATCACAGAGCAGATTGCTTGAACATTTTTCAGTATGCTTCTTGGTTCCCTGAAGTCATGTGTTATCTGTGAGATATCTTGTGATGCAGTGACATTAGCGCTGATATGAACCATCAACAGTGGATCTTTGCCTGTCTATTTCAGAAGCCTATCCACTCTTAGAGTGATGTCTCATCACATGGCTCTTGAAAGACAGCACACCATCCTGTTGTCCACTTGTCCCTTTCAGAATGTTCTTTCTATTCTGTTACTTATCAGCTCTGTGTTCTTGGGGAACCAGGTAGCAGTACCCAGCCTGTCTGACTCATGAAAGACCTTTCCGCCCCGCCAACCCCAGCCTCTGCTTGAACCAAAACCGACCAGAAGAAAGACTTACAAAAAGCAATGAAAAGGCAGTGGGAGACACACCTAAACCCCTTGGACAAGGGTGACAGGATTAAAGAAACTCCCCTAGCCTCATTTGCATCAAAGATGGGACAAGGAGGCATCTCCATTAGCATACAGAATGGCGAACAGAGATTCCAAGGCAAGAACCACATGGAACTCTGGGACCAGAAAAGCAGGGAAGCACTGCATGATGGGGGATCTCTCCTCCAGATGTTAATGCACCCACGCCTGCACACACCCAGTTCAGTAGTTATCAGACCAATTCTAGTAATAAATCCTTTATTGGTATCCAAAATAGTGAAGCTCCCTAATTGCATTGTGGGCTCCCTCCAAGGAACTCCGCCCATAGCCAGGAATGATCAGCTCCCATTGTCTAGCCTGAACAAAACAACTTTGGTATACTCCTTTGAGCCATCAGTTTACACATAAACAAATCTAGTGTTCTCCCTTGAACCATTGTTGTTTCTCTGCAAAAACCTCTACCCATGCTCAAGCAAGTGTTCTGATGCCTGGATCCAAAATCTGCATCAGTTCCATCAGGACTTCATCTTCTCCTGACTGATCGTGCTGGGGGCTCTGCCTGTCTCCAGCACTCCGGACCCTCAGCTACTACCACCACCTGGGACCCCTGATCGATTCAAGCTTCACGGAGTGGTGAGAACCCAACTTTCTCTCTCTCTCTCTCTCTAGGTATAGTCTTCTGACCCTGCCTTGTGTGATCAGTTATAATTTTCTAAAACTGACTTTTATAATCAAGTTTAAGTTAGATTTAATATTATAACTGTTTTGTTTGTTTGACTCCCCTATGGTTATTACCTGGCAATAAATAACTTTCATGATTAAGCTGGTTTCTTCTCTCTCTCGCCCCCTCGTGGGTGTTTTTTGGTTTCCTCATTCGCTCTGCAGCAACGCTCCTCGTACCTAAGATAAAAGATCCCTGCAGCGCCCAAAAATTCTGTGGGGTTTGCTCATCAATGGGATTACTACCAGAACAATTGTAACGTGAAAGTAGGGATAGGGACATGCTGAACCTGAGACATATGAGGGTGGCAGCTTGGAAGTGCTGCTCGACCCAGCCTGCTGAATCCAAGGGCATGTGAGGGTGACAGCTTGGAAATGCTGCTCGACCCAGCCTACTGAGTCCAGGAATCAGCTTGGGAGTGCTGATTAACCCAGTCCTCTCAGAGGCACTCTGTTAGTGTGTGTGTGTGCGTGTGTGTGTGTGATTCTGGGGCTGGAAGAACCCAGCACTGGGCAACCTAGGTCCTGCAGGATAGTTCCACTGGGAGGGATTTGCAGCAGGGAGAAGTAGAGTTCTGTATGAGAACACAAGTGACACAAGCAGTATACTGATAGAAGAGTAACCCTAATAAATGAGCATACCCCAAAGTAACGGGCAAAGCTGGTAGCAATTCTTCTGAGTATTGAGTCCCCAACAAGGATCATCTGTCTTCCTTGAACAGTTGGAGAACTCTTGCTAGGCAGCTTGCTTTTCTTATAGGTTGGGCCAAGCTGCCATCCACAAGTGTGTTCCCTACATCTGTCTATTCCCTTGGACAAGATGGATCTTGAGAAATAGCTTTCACTGTTTCCACATTGAGGACCTGGTCTTGATTAGAAACTTTTACCTATGTGGAATTCCTCCTGGTCCTCCTCTCTCTGGTGGCA
This sequence comes from Terrapene triunguis, assembly GCF_002925995.2. Taxonomy (NCBI): domain Eukaryota; kingdom Metazoa; phylum Chordata; order Testudines; family Emydidae; genus Terrapene; species Terrapene triunguis. The sequence goes on from NW_020664420.1 coordinate 48,983,287, forward strand.
ACAGACTGCCCATCCTTGTCTGTCTCCAGCCATGAAGAATGACAACATGATCTCCTGCCTCTGGTGGTTATGAACTGCCAGCTCTCCTCTCTGACTTCCTGCCTTTCCAACTCTTTGCCCATGCCCGGAAGTCTACACAGGAATGAAACAGCCCCACAGCCCAAGCCCTGCTAGCCTGAGTCAGCTGGCATGGAACAGCTGCAGGTTTTCCTTTGCTATATAGACATACCCTTACAGAATCAAACTCATTAATACACAATGGGCCAGATTTTCTGGTCAGGCTAAGCTAGTATATTCAGCACTGGGACAGAAAGAGATTTAAATCATCTGTCCACTCCCCCAATCCTAAAGCTGGCTGCCCCTTGGCCTAACTCCCAGCATAAACAGAGCAGCTTGAAGACTCTAAGCATAGAGTCTTAAAGTCTTGCTACCCTGGAATTGAGGGGTGTGTTACCCCAGAATTTTATCAAGCTAATTGTAGCCATATTGTTTGCCTTTATCTACCATGAATTAATAAACTAAACACCACATAGTTAAGGGTTAATTTGGACAAGCAGGGCTTTTGGAGGCAAGGTTAAATACTAGCTGCAGGCTTGCAGTTTCTGCTAATCAGAATGGGAGGGGAGAAAAGCGTCAACAAATTATAAGACTGAAAGAAAATAAGTAGATGGAGACTTTGAGTTTGGGTGCCTTTGATATAGAAGCTTATTATGACTAAGATTGTTAGGAATGTTTTGTTGATAAGTAGTTGATTGGAGTTAGGAGAAGTGACTGCCCAGTAAGGGTCACTATGAGCTATGTGTTTTGTAAAAATTAGTTATAAAAAGACTAGATAATAGAGTGTACTTTGGAGCAGTTCTCTGACATTATCCTGAGACACTTTTTCCTGACACCATACTCCCCAACGGGGAAGCGACCGGCCATCACTGGCTTGATGTTAATTACTTGATACCATCTCAGATTTTAGATAATTATTTGGGATGTTCTAAACCTATTGCTTATGTATGTGTGTGCTTAAATCTAATAAACAGTAGTTTTAGATAAGAGCAGGCTTACTTGTATCAATCTTTTATACACCAGAAGCGCTGTGTTCCCATTGATTTATTCCTGACATCACCTGTAGTGAAACAGTTAAGTTACCACTGCTTTGGGTTCTGAAAACCCTGGGTAATAGCATGACTGTAGTATATAATAAAAAGTTTATTCACAAATATTTCAATATCAAACAGTGTAATTAAGAAGAAGTATGCTAAAAGGAGGCTACACCACATTCTGGTTCCTAGCATACAATGCTGGTGATTTTTATATTATACAATAATTTTTGTATTCTCTTCCTTGATCTTTGAAAAAAAAATCAAATGTTATTTATAATTTCATTTACCTAAACAATAAAATAATATAATACAAACATAAAAAGAAAATAACACACAGCTACTATTTTACAAAGTAAAAATAGTCTAAGCCATTTATGCCCCTATTTTCACTGATGGCCAGATTCTGCTACACTTACACGTGCTAGATATCACCCAATTCCTCAAGTGGAGTCAATGGGATCACTTGTGGCATAAGGGACAAATTAATATCAGTTAAAGGTATTACAATCTAGCCCTCCATCTTCAGTCCAAAAAGTGTCCCAATGAGAATGAAACCTAAGTCAATAAAGGAGGTTGAAGGAAATCAAATTTATGTTCAGAAAGTTTTTAATTGTCCAAAGCCAGATAAAATGATTTTAAGATTTTTTTTATATAACTTGTCTGCTTCCACAATATTGCCATAGATCATAACATTCAATATACAGGAGATACTGGGAGGCAATGTGGCCTAATGGATAGAGCACTGGACTGGGATGCAGGAGATCTGCATTTAGTCCTAGCTTGGCCATTGAGCTGCTGGGTGACCTTTGGCCACTCACTTTTCACCTCTCTGTGCCTCAGTTTCATCCTCTGTATAATGGGTATAATTATATTGTTCTCCCTTTGTAAAATGCTTTGAGATCTACTGATGAAAAACATTATATAAGAGCTAGGCGTCATTAATCCTACTAATCACCCTATTCCTATTGAAGTCAATAGGAATTGAAAGTACACAGCATTACATGAGGTATCCAGTGTCTTGTACCATCAGACTCAATGTCTGGAGTCTTTTAAAATCAATGTTTAGCATCAACTAAAACTACTTAAAAATCAATACTGGAGAAATAGTTGAACAAAAGGAGCATATTACTATTATTTTTAAAGCTCAAATCTGGAATAATTGTTTTGGTTAATGACTTCTGTTCCAGAATTTGTTAACCTCCATATTTTGTACAGATAATTACGAAGTCATATGAAACTTTTCTTTATCAAAATCTCTGGAGACAAATTTTACATTATTCAAAATTATACAGATTGTGGCAGAAAAATTAGAGGCATATGGTCTTTTAAATGTCAAGGGCCCAATCATTCTCTCAGTTGTATGCATGCTACTCTCACTGAACTTGCACACATGCAACTGATGCGATAATCAAGACCAATCATTTTTCTGTTCACATGAATCTCAGTGGATAAATCACGGAACAAAAGAATCCAAATGCCACATTGCAATATCATTCTCTTTTCTCTAAACAGTTGCAACTCTGAGCCCTGATTGCACTCTTTTGTGGTTTACACCGATGTAATTCCACTGACTTCAGTAGAGTCACTCATGAGTTACCCTGCTCTAATTATGAGCCTAATCAGACCCTGTGTCTTTCTCACAGAAAAGACCAAAACCACAACACAGTGACAGTATGCATTGAAGGATATCACCATTTAATACAAAAAGGATGTGGGTGTTTAATCTAACTTTTAGCAGGCTTTTGATTAGGTCTTCCACATTGCCCTAAGCACCACTGTTGTCTCAATCCTCTATAATTCCATGCACTTTCACATTTTATTTTGTGTAATTTTTTCCAGCTTTCTACATTCTTGATGAGCAACAGATTGTCATTGGTTAACATGCGGAAAAGTGCTTTTGGCCTTCAAACCTCACTTTCATGGTGTCTTGCTGTGGGCTCACAGTTTGTAGCTTGTCATAGTTAGTCTCTCATAGACTCATAGACTTTAAGGTCAGAAGGGACCATTATGATCATCTAGTCTGACCTCCTGCACAACGCAGGCCACAGAATCTCACCCACCCACTCCTGTAACAAACCCCTAACCTATGCCTGAGTTATTGAAGTCCTCAAATCATGGTTTAAAGACCTCAAGGTGCAGAGAATCCTCCAGCAAGTGACCCATGCCCCACGCTGCAGTTGATGCATCAAGTTTCACCAGCCAAGGTGCAAAAGAATCAGATTTTAACTCCACTGCTTGAAGGGCAGCCAAAACACCTCTCAAAAGACCCCTCTCTTTGACTAATACCTCTAAGGCCAAACCCAACTCATACTTGTTGACCTTTTTGACAGAAGCTGCACTGGAGACCCATGGCTAGTGGCACCTTCTCTGAAGCTGCCTATAGTAAATTTGAGATGTCGATCCAAGTCCTGTAGCTTCTCTGTGGTTTCTTTCTTGAGAAGACAATTCAAAATATATTTGCACCCAACCAAATTCATTTTAAAAAGTCAACAAAAAGACACAATAATTCAGAGGAAAAAACACTGTTAAAAATGTGCTGGCCAACTTGTGTGCCTTGCTCATCTCTGGACCACTGGAGATTGTAGAGCTGTAGTGGCTAAAAAACAGTTGCCCTGAGGCATTCTCCCTGCATAGTGAATATATAGGCAGGAAGCCTCAAAAAGCACTATGGGGAATGTACTATGTAGTGCTAGTGGGAAAAGGTCCCATATGGAGTCTGCCAGAACCTCATGCTAGATGCTATCAGGTGTGCAGAGATGAGGGTTCTGTCCCCAATCCAGTTGGCCCTAGCCCCTTGGGGCTGTGAGCTCCATGGGTGCACTAGCCAGCTGTCCATAGTCCTCAAAGATCACTAGCATCAGCATTCTGAACCTTCATGGATATGTAAAGAGACAGGTATAAATTTCCCTGGGCCTTCTGTCCCCCAGTACACCTACACAGGACAATCCAGATTTTAGCCCAGTTGAATCAGCAGCTTGTAGATGTATAAACATTTACCAAAAAAACTTCAGGCATTTGGTGTGCTTATCATAATCATTGTATTATTACCCTGTGTTCCCCCATGTATTTGTTCTCTCCACTTGTCTCTCATTGTATATTTGTATATATTATAAGCTCTTTGGGTCCAGGACTGTTTTTTTGTTCTGTGATTGTACAGAGCTTGGCACAATGGCACAGGGGCCTCTTGGTGCTACGGCAATAATAATAATACATAAAAGCATCTGAATTAACACATTGTGTATCCACATTCTTTAATTTCCACGTGCAACTTCCCCTGTTCCTCCCTGAGAAAGCTCCTATTTAGCAGGCATGCTCCTTTACCCATGAAAAAGCCCTTAACAGGTATGAGATTTTCTACACTTCAGGCTCATGCGTAGGCAAAGTTTGGGGGAACATGGGAGGGCGTTGCCCCCCCAAACTGCAAGCCTCAGGGAGGCAGCCTGAGTGTGCAATGTAATGAGTTCTGCAGAGGAGACAGGAAACTGCCCCCAGCTTGCACCCGAGGCAGGGAGTCAGAACTGTGTTTATAAACAGAGTGATTAACAGGTGATTAAGATAAGAAAGGGCTGTTAGGATGTTTCCTAAACTTAAATGATCTGTTCCAAGCTTCCAGTTCACCCTGTTCTAAGCTTGGTGATCTGCAAAAAGTAAGTAGCCTAAATGATAGAAAGTAATTGTAGATTTTTTCTACAATTGTTTCAGTTGTTGTATTCTAGAGGAGGTAACAAAGTTACTAATATCTTTCTTTGAGAAGATAACTCATTTTTTAGACAAAGGAAATGCAGTAGATCTAATTTACCTGGACATCAGTAAGGCATTTGATACAGTTCCACATGAGAAATTATTAGTTAAATCGGAGAAGATGGGGATTAATATGAGAACTGAAAGGTGAATAAGGAACTGGTTAAAGGGAAGACTATAACAGGGCATACTGAAAGGTTAACTGTCAGGCTAGAGGGAGGTTCCTAGTGGAGTTCCCCAGGGATGAGTCTTGGAACCAACCTTATTTAACATTTTTATTACTGACCTTGGCACAAAAAGTGGGAGTGTGCTAATAAAATTTGCATATGACACAAAGTTGGGAGGCATTGCCAATACCGAGGAGGACCAGAATACCAAACAAGAAGATCTGGATGGCCTTGTAAACTGGAGTAATAGAAATGGGATGATATTTAATAGTGCAAAGTACAAGGTCATGCATTTAGGGACTAACAACAAGAATTAAAGTGACAGTGGAGGAGAAAGAGCTGGGCATATTGGTTGATCACAGGATGATGATTAGCCATCAGTGTGATGCAGCTGTGAAAAAGGCTAATGCAGTCCTAGGATGTATCAGACAAGGTATTTCCAGTAGTGACAGGGAAGTGTTAGTACCATTATACAAGGCACTGATGAGACCTCATCTGGAGTACTATGTGTAATTCTGGTCTCCCATGTTTAAGAAAGATTAATTCAAACTGGAACAGGTGCAGAGAGAGGCTACTAGGATGATCTGAGGAATGGAAAACCTATTTTATGAGAAGAGACTCAAAGAGCTTGGCTTGTTTAGTCTAACCAGAGCCTGAGGAGAGATATGATTACTCTGTATAAATACATCAGAGGGATAAATACCAGGGAGGGAGGGGAGTTATTTAATTTAAGCATCAAAGTGGACCCCAGAACAAATACATATAAATTGGCCATAAACAAGTTTTGGCATGAAATTAGGAGAAGGTTTCTAACCATCAAAAGAGTGAAGATCTGGAGCAGCCTCCCAAGGGGAGCAGTGGGGGCATAAAACCTAACTGGCTTCAAGGCTGAGCTTGATAACTTTATGGAAGGGATGGTATGATGGGACTCTCTACAATGGCATGTGGCCCATTGGTGACTGCCTGTAACAAAAATCCCCAGCAGCTAGAGATGGGACACTAGATGGGGAGGGCTCTGAGTTACTACAGGGAATTCTTTCCTAGGTATCTGCCTGGTGGATCTTGCCCACGTTCTCAGGGTCTACCTGATCATTATATTTGGAGTTGGGAAGGAATTTCCCATCAGGTCAGATTGGCAGAGACTGTGGGGGGATTTCGCCTTCTGCAGCATGGGGGATGGGGTCACTTGCAGGTTTAAACTAGTGTAAATGGTGGATTCTCTGTATCTTGAAGTCTTTAAACCACGATATGAGGACTTCAGTAATTCAGCCAGAAGTTGGGGTCTATTACAGGAGTGAGTGGGTGAGGTTCTGTGGCCTGCAATGTGCAGGAGGTCAGACTAGATGATCACAATGGTCCCTTCTGACTTTCATCAGAGTATCTGAGAAAGAATATACATTACAATTTTAAACCTAACCAGTGTCCCTTAAGTGACTTGCCACAAGATATCAGAAAATGTTAGTATTAGAGCTGAGTGGGTCTAATATTTATTTAATTTTCTTTCTTGATATAGGAATTAGATACAGTGCTCCTGTCAAATATTTCTCAGTTATTATATGCAAAAACACTAGAGTTTTTTCAGTTGCCTGAGTAGCTCCTGGAATCATGGTTAAAGTTGCTCCCTCCTCCCAAATCTGAAATGGCACCCCTGTAGGAGATACAGAATTTGTCCCCCATACACACATGCAACCCCGTTAGCCTGACTGGAGCTACTCCCCAAATATAGAAGTCAAACTACGCCTATGGGTTCATGGGGTTGTCAAGATTCTTTCTTCAGACAGTAAAAGTCCTGTTTCTCATCCTCAGTTAGAGGTGTGGCCAGCTCCAGGAATCAGTCTGGGTGAAGAACAAGTTATGAATCAATTAAAAAAGATCCTCTTGCTTCTATTTTGTTTCATCATGTGTTCTTTCTTCCCTCTTCCCTGTGCTGCAATGCACTTAGAGAGCTCAGTGGGACTCTTTGTGGAGTAAGGTTCTGCTCAGTAGGTCTGATCCAATGTCCCTGAAAATCAATGGAAGTCTTTTCATTAACTTCAATAACAATGAATCATATCCAACATGAATAGGAGTGTCAGAATCTAACCCTTAGTTTACATAGAAATAATAGATTACGCCTCTATGCTCTTCAGTCTCTTGTCATGGCACTTGGAGTGAAGTTTGTTTCTTTCAGTTGTATATAATGTCAGAAGAACTTCTGGAGTGTACTCACCAGGATGAGCAATTTTACTTTTGAGGAGTTCAGGATCCACTTGCAGTTGCTTTCTACATATTGACTTAATGACTATTCCTGACTATTCCCACACCGTACAATGTGCATGTCTGCTATAATGACCTAGTTCTGGAAGCAAAGTGCAAGATGTCCTGTGCCGGAAAATATCCACGCCAATACTACAACTATCACCACCATTTGTTTATGTAGTAATCAGCTGTTATATTGTCTGTTCTTATTTCGGTTTGTATTGTTCTTGACCTAACTCTAGAAGGTGTAGAGAGACAGCATACAACCTTAGTTAGATCATAGACGTCTTTTTATAAAACCTTCTGTAAAAATCCAATTTTCTAAATATGGGTTGTCATAACTATAAAGGGAAGGGTAACAGCTCTCCTGTGTACAGTACTAAAATCCCTCCTGGCCAGAGACTCCAAAATCCTTTTACCTGTAAACGGTTAAGAAGCTCGGGTAACCTGGCTGACACCTGACCCAAAGGACCAATAAGGGGACAAGATACTTTCAAATCTTGGGGGGGGGGGGGAGAAGGCTTTTGTGTGTGCTCTTTGTTTTAAGGGGTTGTTTGCTCTTGGGACTGAGAGGGACCAGACATCAATCCAGGTTCTCCCCATCTTTCTAAACAAGTCTCTCTTATTTCAAACTTGTAAGTAAAAAGCCAGGCAAGGCGTCTTAGTTTTCCTTTGTTTTCTCAACTTGTAAATGTACCTTTTACCAGAGTGTTTATCTTTGTTTGCTGTACTTTGAACCTAAGACAGAGGGGGGTCCTCTGAGCTCTTTAAGTTTGATTACCCTGTAAAGTTATTTTCCATACTGATTTTACAGAGATGATTTTTACCTTTTTCTTTCATTAAAAGCCTTCTTTTTAAGAACCAGATTGATTTCTCCTTGTTTTAAGATCCAAGGGGGTTTGGATCTGTATTCACCAGGAGTTGGTGAAAGGAAGGAGGGGGGAAGGGTCAATTTCTCCTTGTTTAAGATCCAAGGAGTTTGGATCTGTATTCACCAGGGAATTGGTGAGAGGTTTCTCAAGGCTTCCCAGGGAGGGAATCCAGTGGAAATGGTGGCAGCGGGACCAGAGCTAAGCTGGTAGTTAAGCTTAGAAGTTTTCATGCAGGCCCCTACATTTGTACCCTAAAGTTCAAAGTGGGGATACAGCCTTGACATGGGTGCACTTGATCTCTGCTGTACCCTCTTAGGAAAGCAGCTACACTTCTTAGATATTGTGTGAACACTTGATGATCCCATTTTATACCAAAGGTTAGAAACATCATTTTTTTGCTTGGGAGAACCGTAGGTTAGTTTTATTTTTTTGCCTTGGTAGGCAAGTCTGAGATAGTTTCGGTATTCTTCCTATTGGGAATCTGAACTCCTTCTTCAGATCCACAAATGTTATTCACACTTTCCTCTATCGATTGATCTGACTGACTGACCTGTGTCCCTGTTGACTCAACCTGTAAAACTGTTGGTTTTAAAAAAATGTATAAAGGTTTAAACAAAGATCTGTTTATTCTGGGAAATAGAATGGGCCCATAAAACCCTGATCCATTCACACATATTAACCATTTTGAATTAAGGAATGCAACATTCTACACAAACATTCTATTGTTTCTTTGTGCAGAGGCTCTAAGACTTCTTGAACCAGATTCTACGCTCAAAATATCTGATAAACAGAATGAGGAGGATGCAGGAAATACTTGAAGATAATGGTGATGAGTCCTTGTGGGAACCCAGGACTTGGAGGTTACTGTAAAGATCTACCAACCTTAAAAGACATTGATCTGCTACATAGCTAAAGGGGCTGCTGCTATATCTCTGTCTCCCCTGATATAATGGTGCTATCAGACTTAGGATTTAGCTCAGGGGTTCTTCTGTATATTTGATCTGCATTCTGTACCCTTGGTAAAGGAAAAGATAGGCAAACTCCTCCTCTCATTTAGAAAAATTCTTGTCTTCTTTTGGGTCCCTGCTAATAACTGAGAGTTGTTCAGCTATGTTTTCCATCCATCCATGAATGTAAGTGTAACTTCTTTGTGTTAGTATTGTTCAAGGTAGGTTGCTTATTCTTAAAGCAAGCCTGTTTACTTGCATTTCAGTTAAGATTAGTATCTGTGAAAAAGGTAGGAATGGAAAAGGGCAGTTTGCTTTAAGATAAGGCAAGTTTCAAATTCAAATGGGCTGAGCAGAAATAGGTTACACACAAAGGACCTGAGTCTCTTCTCACTTACACACTAGTTTTATACCACGTATCGGGGTAGCCGTGTTAGTCTGTATCCACAAAAACAACAAGGAGTATGATGGCACTTTAAAGACTAACAGATTTATTTGGGCATAAGCTTTCGTGGGTAAAAAACCACTTCTTCAGATGCATGGAGTGAAAATTACAGATGCAGGCATTATATAATGACCAGGGCCAGCTCCAGGCACCAGCTTAACAAGCAGGTGCTTGGGGCGGCCAA
>NW_020664420.1:48993074-48997563 GCF_002925995.2 Terrapene triunguis
TTTTTTTTTTTTTTTTTTTTTTTTTTTTGCTTGGGGTGGCAGAAATGGAGCCGGCCCTGATAATGACACATGAAGAGAAGAGAGTTACCTCACAAGTGGAGAACCAGTGTTGACACGGCCAATTCGATCAGTGTGGATGTAGTAGTCCACTCCCAATAATAGATGAGGAGGTGTCAATTCCAGGAGAGGCAAAGCTGCTTTTGTAATGAGCCAGCCACTCCCAGTCCCTATTCAAGCCCAAATTAATGGTGTTAAATTTGCAAATGAATTTTAGTTCTGCTGTTTCTCTTTGAAGTCTGTTTCTGAAGTTTTTTTGTTCAAGTATAGCTACTTTTAAATCTGTTATAGAATGTCCAGGAAGATTGAAGTGTTCTCCTACTGGCTTTTGTATGTTACCATTCCTGACGTCTGATTTGTGTCCATTTATCCTTGTATGTAGGGACTGTCCAGTTTGGCCAGTGTACTTGGCAGAGGGGCATTGCTGGCACATGATGGCATATATAACATTAGTAGACGTGCAGATCAATGAGCCCCTGATTGTGTGGCTGATGTGGTTGGGTCCTCTGATGGTGTCGCTAGAGTAGATATGGGGACAGAGTAGGCAACAAGATTTGCTACAGGGATTGATTCCTGGGTTAGTGTTTCTGTGGTGTGGTGTGTAGTTGCTGGTGAGTATTTGCTTCAGGTTGGGGAGCTGTCTGTAAGCAAGGACTGGCCTGCCTCCCAAGGTCTGTGAGAGTGAGGGATCATTTTCCAGGATAGGTTGTAGATAGTTGATAATGTGCTGGAGAGGTTTTAGCTGGGGGCTGTACATGATGGCCAGTGGTGTTCTGTTATTTTCCTTGTTGGGCCTGTCCTGTAGTAGGTGATTTCTAGGTACCCGTCTCACTCTGTCAATCTATTTCCTCACTTCCCCAGGTGGGTATTGTAGTTTTAAGAATGCTTGATAATGATCTTGTAGGTGTTTGTATCTGTCTGAGAGATTGGAGCAAATGCGGTTGTATCTTAGGGCTTGGCTGTAGATAATGGATTGTGTGATGTGTCCTGGATGGAAGCTGGAGGCATGTAAGTAAGTATAGCGGTCAGTAGGTTTCCGGTATAGGGTAGTGTTTATGTGACCATCACTTATTTGCACTGTAGTGTCCAGGAAGTGGATCTTTTGTGTGGACTGGTCCAGGCTGAGGTTGATGGTGGGGTGGAAATTGTTGAAATCCAGGTGGAATTCTTCATAGGCCTCCTTCTCATGGGTCCATATGATGAAGATGTCATCAATGTAGCACAAGTAGAGGAGGGGCACTAGGGAACAAGAGCTGAGGAAGCGTTGTTCTAAATCAGCCATAAAAATGTTGGCATACTGTGGGGCCATGCGGGTACCCATAGCAGTGCCACTGACTTGAAGGTATAAGTTGTCCCCAAATCTGAAATGGTTGTGGGTCAGGACAAAGTCACAAAGCTCAGCCACCATGTGTACCATGGCCTCATCAGGGATACTGTTCTTGACAGCTTGTAGTCCATCCTCATGTGGAATATTGGTGTAAAGAGCTTCTGCATCCGTGGCCAGGATGGTGTTTTCAGGAAGATCACCAATGCATTGTAGTTTCCTCAGGAAGTCGGTGGTGTCTGAAAGATAGCTAGGGGTGCTGGTAGCGTAGGGTCTGAGGAGAGAGTCTAAATAGGCAGATAATCCTGTTGTAAGAGTGCCGATGCCGGAGATGATGGGGCGTCCTGGGTTTCCAGGTTTATGGATCTTGGGTAGCAGATAGAATACCCCTGACCGGGGCTGTGGGGGTGTGTCCATGTAGATTTGTTCCCGTGCTATAGCAGGGATTTTCTTGAGCAGATGGTGTCGTTTCTTTTGGTACTCCTCAGTGGGATCAGAGGATAGTGGCCTGTAGAATGTGGCGTTGGAGAGTTGCCTGGCAGCCTCCTGTTCATAATCTGACCTGTTCATTATGACTACAGCACCTTCTTTGTCAGCCCCTTGGATTATAATGTCAGAGTTGTTTCTGAGGCTGTGGATGGCGTTGCATTCTGTATGGCTGAGGTTATGGGGCAAGTGATGCTGTTTGTTCACAATTTTAGCCTGTGCACATCTGCAGAAGCACTCTGTGTAGAAGTCCAGTCTGTCATTTCGACCATCAGGAGGAGTCCACGTAGAATTCTTCTTCTTGTAGAGTTGGTAGGAGGGTTCCTGTGGGTCAGTGCACTCTTCAGTGGTGTGTTGAAAATATTCCTTGAGTCGGAGACAATGAAAGTAGGCTTCCAGATCACCGCAGAACTGTATCATGTTCCTGGGGGTGGTGCGGCAGAAAGAGAGTTACTTTCTTTGTTGGGCCTGTCCTGTAGTAGGTGAACACCACTAGCCGTCACCTTCAGCCCCCAACTAAAACCTCTCCGGCGCATCATCAAGGATCTACAACCTATCCTGAAGGACGATCCCTCACTCTCACAGATCTTGGGAGACAGGCCAGTCCTTGCTTACAGACAGCCCCCACAACCTGAAGCAAATACTCACCAACATCCACAGACCACACAATAAAAACACTAACCCAGGAACCTATCCTTGCAACAAAGCCCGTTGCCAACTCTGTCCACATATCTATTCAGGGGACACCATCATAGGACCTAATCACATCAGCCACACTATCAGAGGCTCGTTCACCTGCACATCTACCAATGTGATATATACCATCATGTGCCAGCAATGCCCCTCTGCCACGTACATTGGAGAAACCGGATAGTCTCTACGCAAAAGAATAAATGGACACAAATCAGACATCAAGAATTATAACATTCAAAAACCAGTCGGAGAACACTTCAACCTTCCTGGTCACTCAATTACAGACCTAAAAGTCGCAATTATTCAACAAAAAAACTTCAAAAACAGACTCCAACGAGAAACTGCAGAACTGGAATTAATTTGCAAAATGGACACCATTAAATTAGGCTTGAATAAAGACTGGGAGTGGATGAGTCATTACACAAACTAAAAACTATTTCCCAATGCTAATTTCCCTCCTACTGTTATTCACACCTTCTTGTCAACTGTTTGAAATGGGCCATCCTGATTATCATCACAAAAGGTTTTTTTTCTCCTGCTGATAATATCCCACCTTAATCGATTAGTCTCATTAGAGTTGGTATGGCAACCCCCATTTTTTCATGTTCTCTGTATATATATATATATATATATATATATATCTCTTCCTACTGTATTTTCCACTGCATGCATCTGATGAAGTGGGCTTTAGCCCACGAAAGCTTATGCTCAAATAAATTTGTTAGTCTCTAAGCTGACACAAGTACTCCTTTTCTTTTTGCTGATACAGACGAACACGGCTACCACTCTGAAACCTGTCACCGAGATAGGACAGACTCTTCTGCCAGGATAAGTGTGTGGATGGATAGATTAACAATATTGTTAGGTGAGTTGAGGGTACCACTGTTGTAGCCCCCTGTGGCACGTAGAAGTTTAGATAGTTTACTGTCCTTTTTCCTCTGTAGAGAAGTGAAGTGTGCATTGTAAATGGCTTGTCTTGTTTTTGTAAAGTTTTATTCCAGTGTAACTCCAGTGGTTTCAGTAGAGTTACACTGCTGCACAGGAGAGTAGAATCTCACCTAAACATTATTCAAATCTTTCTTTCTTTCAAAAGAAAAACAAAAGTCCTCCCTTCAGGAACTTGAGGAGGAAACGGGAGTGAGAACACCTACCTTCTTATAATAACTATTTTGACCAACCAGCTGTTGGCAGGTATAAAATCTGAGACAGCTGGTTAACCAACTCCCAGGGCTAACTGCTCCAAAAATCACTTTTTTTTTCACAGCACACATCCAGATTCAGAATCTCTGAGCTAATTATCAGGGCTGGGATTCTCAACTTAATCATCACTACCAACTCTCCAGAGTATGATGGAATCTAAGAACTAACCCCTACCTTGCTGAATCACACACACACACACACACACACACACACACACGAAGTGCCAAAGCCCATTTCCATTTTCAGCTGAGAAGTCCTGCAAACTTATTCAGTATATTTCTATATTTACAGCTGAAATGTAAACTCATTGAAATTATCTGATGAACCATAATTAAAGGTTAAAGAATCAATGTTATAGAGCATTAGTTTAACAATGCTTCAGGGAAGAGAGAGTCCATCTGTCTGCTTGGTTTGAAAATAAATCTGCAGTGGACTAGCTATATGATTAAACTCATTCTATTCTTAAAATAAATGAGTGAAAGGTGGGAAGATAAATAACCATTTCACTAGGTAGCAGTAACTTTATACAGAAAATATAATATCTGGTTAAATTACAAGCAGAGTTAGGTAGACTACACACTCATTTCTCTCTAGCATCCTCATTAAATTTCAGTTCAACAGGGAATGATGTCACTAGTACCTCTATTAGGTATTCAACTTTGTATTTGACTCATGCCCTCACTGATATGTTTCTGCCTGTATTTGCAGGTGTTAGAGAAAGGTATGCAG
>NW_020664420.1:48997573-49006648 GCF_002925995.2 Terrapene triunguis
CGCAAAAAACTTAATTGGGGGCATTTCTTCTCCACAATCAAGCAGTTTTGTTGCTTCTGTAACCTTGACAATTAGACCAAAGTTTACAGTGCTGTCCAGTTCCTACTTGAGCAGGTTACTAAATGCAAGTGGTATACATCTGGGAGAGTGAATTATGATGTGTGTTGAACAGGTCATTTGGGAACATGCATTCACTAGGAAACAATCTCATACTTTGAAATACATCTTCAGACTGCACTATGATCTCTAGTTGGTATCTCTCAATGGCAGAGGCGATGCGTGAGGGGAGGGGCATGCTGGTCACATGCCCCTCCCCCCAACTTCTGTCAGGGTTCATACCAGAACCTTTATATTGTGCCCCTCCCCACTATCAACTGTTATGCCTTGCCCAGGAGCTGCCCTAGCCCGTTTCTTAGCAGAACTCATCTCTTCCTCCCTCCTCCCCTCTGCAGCTAGAAGCAGCTCCCGTCCCCTCCTGCCCGCACAGCACCAAAAGATGGTCAACGCCTCATGCAGCTGTGTGGGCATGTGTGTGCAGGGGCTGCACCTGCATCCCTGAGAACTGAGTCCAGCTGCCTTGTCCAAGCTCTCAGAGTCCATCACAGAGCCAGGAATAGAGCCCGGGAGGCTGGGATCCTGCAGCCAAAGGCCAGGCGGGACCCGGAGTCTGTTGCCAAAGGTGGGGCTGGCCAGGGGGTGGGGAGCTGGCTCCGAGGTGGGAAGGGCTGGGAAGCTGCTCTGCATTACACCGAAGAAAGCACAACTAGTGACTGTGAAGCCGTGCTGCAGCCCGTGAGGCCATATGGCACACCCCTCCCCACACATTGCCTCTGCTGCCAGGGTTCATACCAGAACCTTAAAATTGTGCCCTCCCTCACCCCCCATCAACAGTTATATGCATCGCCTCTGCTTTGTGGCTTCTCTAGCCAGCATGACACTAATGATGCGCACCCCTAGACAGGACTTTACCCTTAACACTGATAGGTGGTTGAGTATCCATTACGTAACAGTCCAATTTCTGCATAGCATTTTGAACACGCATATCTTACTTGTAGCTATTTACTTCCATACCCTGATCTTTTGTAGTAGCCTCCAGTGATATCACAAGAAACATAGCCTGATGTGCAGATTGCAGTCAGCTTTAATCTTTTTAAGGAATTTAACCTACGTCATGAACTACTTGTCTGCCACTGAGATGCCCTGTTTTTTTCTATTGAATTTGTCTCAGAAATGTAAGCCTGGGGTATCACAAATACATGAAGTACATGTCTCAAGGAGCTTACTTTCATCCTCAGTGAGGGTCCATATGTCTTTAACTCCTTTTCCTGCCACTCTAACAATGGTATCTCTCAACACAGAAAAGGAAGGTATGCCAGATGCCTTGGTTAGGAAAGGGAGTGTTTCTCTGGTGTAGAATGGTAGCAAATGTGGAGGGTCTGGAAGAGTCGTTGAAATCTGGAAAGGTGAAGAGTAATGGAAATTGAAAAGAGAGCATTATATGGGATGATAAGAGCTGTTGTGGGCCTGGTGGGATCTCCACTGGCTTAGCAGTTCAGTTGAACTTGTGTTTGTTTAGCCGAAACACATCTCTGAATGGCCTGCTCTTTAGTAACTGATATCCCTTGTATTTTTTTAACCTAGCTTATGGAGTCATGTTGTTCTTGTATACATAATTATCTGATTGTTGTTTGAATCCTGCTAAACTCTTTGCCTATTCATTTAGCAGGTTACCACTGAGGCTAATGACATCTAGAGAATTGCTCTGAAAGGAGTTACCATTATACTGTGATGTATCACAAATGTAGACGGACACAAAGTAAGATGCTGTAGGCATAGAATGCAAATGAGCAGAGAATGAGATTCAGTGAGTTGCTCACCAGAGAATCAGACATTGATGGAGAAGCCTCTGTAGGACCACAAAACAATAACAGGCTTGTGTTTCCGCTCCCCAGCTACTACTGAGTAGGGACCACAACCAGGGATAGAACACTAATTGAACAGGATGCTGCTAGAAGGAAATATGTATCAACATCAGTTCCCCCATGGGAAGCCTTAAGGCAGATTCATGAAAGAGCAGCATACAAATAGCATCTTGGGCCAAAAATGTAGCCTGAATACAAAACGAAGTCAGGAGGGTGAGCAGCTAAAGAAGAGCTCGACTGTGGTTGGGAAAAGTTAAAAAAGATTAAAATGCCCCAAAACACTTTAATTGCCTGTGCATGAGAAGAAACAGACAGACTGCCAAAGGAGATAAAACACTGTCATGGGAAGCAATAATTCAGTGCAATACAACTTTATTTCATATTCCATCTTTTATCTAAAGCATGTCCCAAAACACTTCACCGAGTTAAATACTACAAGACAGCAATTTACAATGCAAATGACAGAAAACAATGGGATAAAGATACTGCTTCATGATTAAACTGGGGGAGGGATAGCTCAGTATTTTGAGCATTGGCCTGCTAAATCCAGAGTTGTGAGTTCAATCCTTGAGGGGGCCATTTAGGGATCTGGGGCAAAATCAGTACTTGGTCCTGCTAGTGAAGGCGGGGCCTGGACTTAATGACCTTTCAAGGTCCCTTCCAGTTTTAGGAGATAGGATATCTCCATTAATTAAAAAAAAAATATCCCATTGGCCAATAGCAGATGGAGACAGACAAGAGTTTCAAAAGTGACTACTGATAATGGGAATCAACAATAGGTGCCCACTTTGAGACCCCTTAAAAGAGTTTGATTTTCAGAGGGTTGGTGCTAAAGACTTTCTGAAAATCAGTCTCCTTTAAAGTGTGTCAAGTTGGGGACCCAAAATTACCCAAGTTAATCTTGGTCTGTCTTATTTTTATTATGAGATTGGTAAGCAGCAAACAAAATGTGCAATATATCCAAGCAGAATGCAAGCAGAGGGTCCAAAAGTTAATCCAGGTGTTGGAGAGAGGTAAATAAAGGCCTAAATGTTGGCATTCATTATATCAACATGGAAAAAACCCCAGTGGTTATGAGGTTTGATTGGGTTTAAGATAAGCACTCAAAAGCCTGAATGCTTAACTGGACTGTAGTGGCTGGCAAATCTCATGAGAATAGGCTTTTGGGTGAGATTTCATGGAAAGAGGGAAGAAAACTGATGGTGACCAAGGATGGGAAAGTGGGAGAATGGCAAGAGGGGAGGAAATGGAAACTGGAAATCAGAGGCTAATAATTAGGGAGAAAGAAACTCGGAGAGGGAGGGGATTAAAGGGAAATGGCAGAGGATAAAAGATAGGGGAAGACTTGAAAGAGGGACAGAGATGGCATAAGGACTAGAAGGAAGCAGAGGGAGAAAGGTGAGGGGCAGTTATGTAAACCTTTTCAGACTTCAGAAACATTTCTGTGTGAGCTTTGGGGCAATAATCAGGTTGGTTGTTATTTTGTCTGGACAATTCAATGATCTCTAGACATAGAGCTTAGTTGCCTTCCGTCATATTTGCTATGTAATTCACCATTATTAACAGGTCAAGCACTTAAAAGTCTTTGCCCTAAAGAGAGTCTTATGATTAACTTTATGACCTTTTTTCTTATAAAAAAGAGATCGTGCATGCTCGATGTTTTCTCCCAAAGCTCTGACAGTTATCCTATTAAAGGCACAGCCTGATAGTTGGAGCCTACGATCTCCTTTACTGAACAGATAAAGTAAAGGGGATTTGGGGAAACCATTTGTATGCCAGTTTTATGTGAGATGATTTTTCTTTCAAATTCTTCTTCTAATGGATGACCCAGTGAGTGATCCCATCTGGATCTGAAGAAAGAAAAATCAACCACAAACCTAGCTGCAAGGCTACAAGGGGAAACTTAGAGGGAAAGCACGGAAATATATTTTTCGAAGTCTCTGCCTTTTCCAAGCTAACAACTATATGAATATCACTGTTGTGCAAGAATGCACTGATGTGTTTTAAAAATAAAAAGGCTGTAGGAAAATATTAGTGGTTTTTATTATTTCTCCATTGGGAATTTTTGGTTTCATTAGTAGATTCAGACTTTGGTGTTAGCAGCCAAATGGTGAATATTATACAAAGCATTTCCTCCTAAATTAAACGGAGCCTGTGAATTAAGCAATTATCGTGCTTGTTCCTACCAAGCGAGGAAAGGGTTAATAGTATGAACTATTACCTCCATTCTATGTGAGATGAAGGATTGAATTTCTGAAGGCAAGATCTTACAGTGTGTCCTGACTCAAACATTCTTTTATGGATTCAGCCATAGCATTCCCTTGGAAAGCTTTACATCATGGCCTTGGCAGACTCCCAGGCTTTCTCCAATGCAGGTTACTATTTTTTCCTTAGCTTACCAAAAATAGCCATGCATAGATTTAGTGTACTTGGTTTGCTAGTATTTACAGGCAAGAGTGTTGTCAAGTTTCTTCTAGGCAAGCAGACAGGTTGGCAAAGAATGAGGCAAAAGTTGGTTCTTTTTCACAGAAAAAGCCACACACCCTTAAGATTCACATTTATGAGACTCCTAAGACTTTGATCTCTGTGATTATTTTATTTATTACACTGGCCTGCTAATATCTGTTTGTATCGCTAGTTCAAGGTCATTCTCCCCTTTCTGCTCTCTTTAGTCACTAACAGGTTAATCACTCATCACTCTGTCACTTGTTCCCTGACTCTTAATTATTTTGCACAGTACGAACAATGAGGAATAAAACAAAGGTGGCTCTGCTTTTGGTAGAAGGGGCTGTTTGATTTTTAGTGGCATTGTTCTCTGAAGTGAAGTGCATCCAATTTCTGACTTTAAAATGTTGAGCAAACAAATAAATTGATACATGTGAGAATTAATATCATGTAAACTTCCTCTCACAGAATTGCTGACCTCTCCCTAGGACACTTTCCTACAGCTAGGAGGACAGATATTCAGCTGCCATCACAGCTGTTATCCATTACAGCTGCTAGGCTGGTTGGACTGCCTTCTGGTTCATGTATTGTAATACAAAGTGACGGACACACTCTGATGCAATGGATCCTTGTATGTGTCTGACCCAGAAATGTGAAAGAACACCTGCAAGGAGCCTAAACCCAGACACCCTTCTTGCTCTGCTGCCAACATAGGTATCTTCCAGTGCACTTGTCATCCAGTGGGTGCTATGAACACCAGCACTAACATTTTTTACAATACATCTTTTAGATTAATAGATTCTGAGGCCACAATGGACCGCTGTGATCATCTAGTCTCACCTCCTGCCTAGCACAGGCCATAGAACTTCCTAAAGTGGCACATCTAAAACGCAGTGCTACTACCAACATTCATGTTAGATAGGCTGAGATGGCCAGCTGTGTAATGTTATTAATAGAGTACAATGTTTAACAGAAGCACAGTGTCGTATTTTGACTAAAAAAAACAAGTCATCAGTAGGATTAAATTTAAGCCCAACATTTTAAGATATGATTGCCTAAAACAGGTTATTCCATTAAAAAGAAATACAGTAAAAACCAGGGTAGCATGTCATCGTCATCATCATCATCATGTTCCCATTATGCCTCTGGCATTTCGGGCAGCAACAAAGCTCCTCCACTCATGTCTGTTTCTGGCAAGTCTTTCAATGGTTCCCAAGCTGTGCCCCAGGTTTTTCAGCTTGGCTTCCACTCTTTGCCATGTTGTTTTCGGGTGGCCTCATTTTTGCTTGCCTTCAGGTGTCCATCTTATTGCTACTCTGGTGATGGAATCAGTTTCCATCCGAAGCACATGGCCAATCCATCTCCAGTGCCTCCTGGCAATGATGAT
The DNA here is from genome assembly GCF_002925995.2 of Terrapene triunguis. Lineage (NCBI taxonomy): Eukaryota > Metazoa > Chordata > Testudines > Emydidae > Terrapene > Terrapene triunguis. The sequence goes on from NW_020664420.1 coordinate 49,003,328, forward strand.
ACTCGTATCCTCTTGCCTGCACTGTGTCAATATATCTTGGTTTGAGATTGTTCTGGGCCAAAAGATATGGAGGATTTTTCTGCGGCAGGTTGTATGGAATGAAGACAGTTTGGACATGTGGTACTTTCGCATTCCCCAGCATTCTGAACTATAAAGTAATGTTGAAAGTATGCATGTTAGTATATAGGCTTCTTTGTCAGCTTGGGATAGAATTTTGGGTTTGACTTTTTGATACTCTTATATGTATAAACAAGGGACAAAGACACTGTGATGTTGCTTCTGCCTAGTCAGCTGCCTAGATTTGTTAGTACAATGGGAACAGATAAGAGCAGTTAAAGTGTTACTCGAGAGCACACTTTAAGATTGCCTCAACCTCTATATCAAGGCAAAGTCAAGCAACCAGTCAGGAGGGGCAAAGGCAGGGCCTTCCCTAGCTATTCTGGGGCCCTACACAGCCTCCCCCCCGCCGGGGAGGAGGGGCAGGCCTCCGTGGGGGGGGGGCTGACTTGGAGGTTAGGGGGGGAACTACCCCCCAGTGTGGCTGGGGCTGGGTCCCTGCACTTCCCACCGCCGGTGAGTGCAGGCCCGGCCCTGCTGCAGTCCTCAGGGGTGGGGCTGGGGTGGAGCAGGGGCAGGAAGAGATGGGGCGCAGCAGGCAAGGGCTTTGGGGAAGGGGTGGAGTGGGGGCGAGGCTGGGGTGGGGCAGGGTCTGGAGCAATATGCAGTTGCGCAGGGCACCAGGAAATTTGGTGCCCCAAGTTTCCTGGTGCCCTACACAGCTGCATACTTTGCATATGGGTAAGGACAGCCCTGGGCAAAGGAGTTTTGGGGGGGAAGGTATACAACACTAAAAAACCAAAGAAATGCCCATTGCTGACCACAGCACAACCTCATTCCTTACCCCTCCCATGGGGTACAAAAGGGGTGGGACTGTGGGTGTGCATTGCAGGTATATTTGGCCCTGCTAAGAAGGAAGAGGGGGGAATGGGGGGAGAATGGGGAGACAGGCAAGGCTCTGTGGTGTCAGAGCTGGGAAGGAGGACACAGGGTAAGGCTCTGCAGTGTCAGAGCTGGAAATGGAACACTGGGAAACAGATTCTGCTGGTGTGTAGAGCTATGGATATGTTTGCTTGGAACTAGCCCCAATAAACATCGCACTGTCTGCACTTCGGACTTCCGGACTTCTGCTTTCTCTCTGCGTGACAAGAACTGGGCGGGAGAGTGAAAGGAAAGCCCTCTAACAATGCAGCTCTGATAAATCTTGAGTTTGGTTTTGGTGTTGTATTTTGATGATTTCCAGACTGTATTTAAGCTCCTGGAGGTGTTCCGGAGATATCACCAACATGTACATTAACTTATTGGTTGGCTTTGTTAGGTTGCTATCATGACTGTAACTGAAAGGCATAATTTTACACAAAGACCTCAGATTGTTTCAGTGATCACCTGTAGCTGGAAGACATCTGACAATCTCATCGTTTTCAGTTGTAACCCTTTCAGGGAAATTAAAATCTGTTTCAAGGGCTGGAAGACTGGTGAAAACCATCCCACAGAATATCTACACAGCTCCACACACTACCTTGTTTCCCATCACCATGTCCGATTCTTCACCACACACGCACATCCCTCAGACGATATACAATAATCGATCAGAAAAGAAATCAGGGAGCCATGACCAAATGTGCTTTTCATCCTTTCTTAGAGAATTAGGGTCCCCTGTGGGAAGTGGACAGTTGTTCAGGAGAAATACAATAGGAAAGCTTTGGCTAAAAGAGGCCTCACATTCAATCTGAGTTTGAAGTGTGATTTCCGTGATGACATCAGAGCAATTTCTGGCTTTGAAAATGCCTAGTACACCATTCAGCCAGAGAAAGGCAGTTCACCTGAGCAGCACATAAGATTCTTGGTTGAGTCTCACCAGCTATAGTTTACCTGTGTACACAAAAGTCCAACTGATGGATTGGAGGCCTCTTTTAGTAACCAAAGTTTGCTCTCTTAGTCCGTCCATTACAGGACAGAGAGTAGGTGCTCCTCCTTTTTGTCTATTCACTCCCAAGTCTTTACCACCTAGCAGGAGGGTATTTTTTAATGTACAGGAAGCTTTACTTTCTAAAGCTGTGGTTTTCTCTCCTCCATCAATTGTCCCTCTCACCTCTTGTAGTATGGAAAAACTCTGGGGCCCAAGAGGGTCTCTGCACAGAGGGATGTTGATACTTGTTCCTCTCCTCCTTGTTGCACAGGTCAACACCTCAGTGTAGTCCTAAAAACATGCTCCCTTACTGCATCACTGAAACCAGACATGTTCCTCTCTGAACACATTTTCATTTCTTTTTTACAGGTGTTGCTGACAACGCTTGCACATCATTTCCAAAAGGACAGGACACTTGTGAAACTGGTAGGCCAGGTATTTTAAATGTTCACAGTGTTTTTCAAACTTATCACAAAATGCTGACAAAACAAAACCCAGCAGCCCTATGCAACTCTGGCAGGCTGGAAAGTGTAGGCTGGATGTTCAACACCCAAGATTATTAACCAAAAATAACTTCCTGGGTTTGAACCACATATTTTCTCATCAGTATGCAGCACAAGGATGTAGGAGGAGGAAAATGAGGAGTGGGAGGATACAAAACAAACAGTGAAATGGGAAACATGTCTATTCTGCTCTAGCCTTCCTTTCTCCTTTTCACAGCCCACCCTACGAACTGCAGTTGTGGTATCTGAAGAACTATACAATGTGTGTATGGCTCAGTAGTAGCACACATACAGCTGTACACATCTGGTGAACAGTTGTTTGATTTCATGTTGCTTGCTAGCCAACAGCATCCTCATTTTCAAATGAAACCTCCATAGTTTCTGCAATGTAGTTTAAGGCTCTAATCCTTCTTTGCAATAGGCTTATTCCTCGAGTCAGAAATATTGCTCTCAATCTCTAAGCTCTGCTTCTCCACCCCTTGCAGCCTTCCATCCACCTTCCCGAACCCAGAATCACTGTATGATGGTCTCTCCATTCTCTATGACAGAGTAAGTAACTGTCTTGCTTAGACTTTGATATGAGCACATTTTCAGAGGTGCTGAACATCAACCATTTCCAGTTGATATCCATTGGGAGCAGGGCATCCTTTTTTGGGTGTTTGATGGACAATCAGGTGTCTAACTCTGGCACCTAAGTTTGAAAATGTTGGCCTTGTTGCTTACATGTATGATAAAAGTCGCAAGAACGTTCATGTGTGTTAAAGTTGTTCATGTTTGTTTGGTTGGTTGTTTGAAGGACCGTGTACTGTGGCTGGCAGTTGGAAGCTGTGAGCTTCAAAGGAAGGTTTGAAA
>NW_020664420.1:49006658-49007813 GCF_002925995.2 Terrapene triunguis
TGGAAGCTGTGAGCTTCAAAGGAAGGTTTGAAAGCTAGAAGCCTCTGCGGACAGGGCGCTGCAGACGGGAGTTTGACAGAGGGAGGCTTACGATAATTAGGAAGACCCGCAACACCTGTGCCAGCACTGCTTCCGTCTCCTCCACCTGCACCTGTAGCTAGACAGAGCGCCTGAGCATGGATGCTTCTACCCAGATCCTGATGTGGTTTTGCAGAGACTGTAACTTGCAATTTCCACTTACTGATATCCAGGCTGGGGGGACCATCCAATGTGAAAGGTGCCTGCTGGTGGAATATCTCAGGCAGCAGGTGGGAGAGCTACAGGAGGAGGTGGCTAGGTTGAGGAGCATCCAAATCCACGAGCAATTCCTGGACAGTGTCCATGTGGAGACAGCTGAGGTAGCTGTCCCAGTACACAGGACTGCTGATACACCACTGGTGGAGGAGGAGATGGCTCAGGGTGGACACTGGCAGCTGGTTACTTCTGGCAGCAGGCAGTGCTCCACCCCTGCTCTGAATCCTCCCGCCATGGTAATAGGTAACCGTTATGCTCTTCTTGATACAGGAAAGAAGGAATCACCCCCTACAGTAAAGGAGGAGAAGCCTGGTACCCCTAAGGCTGGGAGGTCTGCTGCCACCACTGCGAATAGGAAACGTAGGGTAGTGGTGGTCGGAGACTCTCTGTTGAGGGGGACGGAGGCACCCATCTGTCGCCCTGACATTTCATCTTGGGAGGTATGCTGCCTGCCGGGAACCCGTATCCGAAATGTTACGGAGGCATTGTCGAGGATTATCCAGCCCTCTGACTACTACCCCATGCTACTCAACCATGTGGGCACAAATGATACTGCGCGGTGTGACACTGAGCAGATCAAGAGTGACTACAGGGCTCTGGGAGTACGGGTGAAGGAGTTTGGAGCACAGGTGGTATTCTCTTTGATTCTTCCTGTCAAAGGTAGGGGCCCGGGCAGAGACAGATGCAGCATGGAGGTGAATGCCTGGCTGCGAAGATGGTGTCGCCAGGAGGGCTTTGGCTTCCTAGACCACGGGATGCTATTCGAGGAAGGACTGCTAGGCAGAGATGGCGTTCACCTTTCGAGGAGGGGAAGGACCCTATTTGGACACAGACTGGCTAACCTAGTGAGGAGGGCTTTAA
>NW_020664420.1:49008213-49027768 GCF_002925995.2 Terrapene triunguis
GATGACCTCTCGAGGTCCCTTCCAGTCCTAGAATCTATGAATCTATGGACATTTATCAGATTATTGAGTGGAAGTGTGAGAGGAAGAAACAATTCTTCTTTTCTAAGGTTGCCATCACCATGGTCTACTTCAAGACTGGATTTTCAGTACGTTTCTCTATTCCCCAGGCATACATTAGCAGAGAAAGTGTCAAGGACATCACGTCCCGCTACCTGAGCTCTGCTTGATATAATTTATGGGCAGAAGACCCATATTACTGGCTGGCATGGCTAGTGTTCTCCCTTTAATTGTTTCTACAGTCCTTCTCTGTTAAGAGACTGAGATTTTATTTTGATACACTGCAGAAGTTAGCAAAACAGGCAGATACCTCTCCATTAACTGGTCCACGTTCGTGACAAAAATATATGTTCATTATAGAATGTCTCCATAGGAATTCTGGAATTCTGTATCCCATCTGACAAAGAACAAAGGTGCAGTTCTTGAAATGCAGCTGAGCTCACAGGAAGACAGGATAAACTGGCAAAGTCAAATCTCTTCAGAAGCAAAAATTAACTGTGATTACTTGATGCCAGGCATCACTCAAACCAATCAAATTGTTATTTTGGGAAATCATAAATTTGTATCCAGTGTCAATTTGTCACTCATTAAAACCTGATAAGAATGATTAGGAAATTATCTTAATAAGTAAACGTTAGTCTTAACCTCTTCTTCATTTAATTGCTTTAAATATAAGATTACATCACTCATTTAGGTCTTGATAGACCTCTGACCACATCACTGGTAGTTATTTTCTTGCTCTAATCCATATTGCCCAGTTCAAGGAGCAATCATTTACTACCATCAGGTCTGATCCTGCAAGGAGTGCCTCCTGTGAGCTGCTGAGGCTCCTCAACTCCTCTTGAAGTCAAGTCAGTTGAGAAGGTGCTCAGTACCACACAGGATTAGGCCCCTAATTTCATCCATTGCACCAGATGCTCAACCCCTAATAAAGTCCCTTTGCACTGCCCAAGCAAGGACTTTAAACCACTCTCCAAAGTGATGATGAGGATTCCCTTAGTGTGAACCTGGCATAACTGATTTTACCCTGTTCCCACTACTCTGTTACCCAGCCCCACAGCATTGCGGGCAGAGGCACACTGAGGAGGCAGGGAATGGAGTTTGTGCAGCGGGCCTTTTGTGACTACTGCAGCAGACATACTTTAGAGCAGTCCTGTGGCTCCTCTATGTTATTCTGTGAACTGTTTTGGCTCTCTGGCATCCCCAAGACCAGAGGAGAAGAATGATGGCTTACAGCACTTTTCCTCCTGCCCTTTTCCTTACATCCCAGGCTACTCTAGCTTTATACTACCTGGGGATTGCCCCACATTAGGGAGCTCAACAACTGCCGTTTTGGGGTGATTCTTCATCTCCTTGGCATCACTGGACCAACAGAAAGGGGAAAAAACTGGCAGCCAGGACCTGGCCATAGTATTTCAAGATATTAAAGTGTGCAAGGCCAATGTACCATTTAAACTCTGTTTTGAAGGCTTATATGGACCGTAGTAGTGTCTAATCCTTGTGCTGACCCTCTACACCAACTAGCAAATATAATTTCCCATTTGTGAACAAAGTACTCCTTTCTCCCCCAGGATTCTGTGTATATAACATAATAGCACAGATAAAAAGAGCATGTATCATTCTGCCCTTTCAGTCCAGATAGTCACAAGGTAGAAAATATTGGAGAAATTATTAACCTAATTTGCCTACATGCAATTAATGGGATTGTGTACACAAATTAGGAGCATATAGAATTTTGAAAATGTAGGCTTGTATGTTTTAAGTTGCTTTACTATGAATACAGTAGCTAATACTTTTTACCTTTAAAATACACTTTTCCTTACATGGTTCTACAGACAATTGGAACCCTGTTGAATTCTGCACTTCTTAAGCGCCCTTTTCAACAGAATAGCTGCAGGGTGCTCCAGGGATTCAAATGCCCAACAGGTTAAGAACAGTTTTATTTAAGACATTGTCCTGGTTGGCTGAGAGAGAACGGTGATCTCCTTTTTGATTTGCTTGCAGCTCATTCTTGCCTCATGGTTCAGTTATCTGTTTCTTTCTCTCCATATCTAGAATAAAATAAATGCCGGTATGACACATTTTCAGAAAGTGACAACATGGTTTAGAAACTGCCATTACCTAATGAAGCATTTCAGTTCTATTTGATAAGCTATGCTTATTGTGATCATTTTAGTGATACATATATGGATTTGACATCTGCAGCCCTTTAGCCTTTTAAATAATCTGGTCAGCAAAACTGTTAGAATGTAGATCACTTTAACCATTTATTTTGTATATAGATAAAATATATATGGGTAGATTTATACTCCCTCCCTGTAGGAAATATGCCAGGGAATGATTTACAAGATATTCAACCAACTCATTTATAAACTCAGCTGCTTCTTACTGAGGATGCTCAAATCAATGCAAGGTATGTGCAGCCCAGAGGGAAAGGAGCAGGGCAGAGAATCTGCCCTGATAACTGTAGCACAGCCCCAATCAACTACTCCACTGCTGTTCAGTTACCGACATTTTGGTTAATTATAGAACTCACTATATACTTCTAGAAATTATGAGGTTCAACAGATAGAAATGTGGGCAGCTAGTAGTGGGTGGGGGTAGGAAAATCCATGGAAGAACATGACAAGCTGGAAGGAGATTATGTACTGGATTCAGAAACACAGAAGAATCCAGTAAAGATTTCTGAGTGTGTGGGTTATTAATTAGTAAGGTGTTTCTCTCCTGTATAATACCTTGCTTCCTGGTTCCAAGCAATCTGAATGTATATCTAAGACTGACAGCCAAAGCAGCAGTTTCTTCAGTCTGCTTTTGCACTGCAATTGTCCTCACGCTGATAGCTCTGTTTCAACAGTGATACTGTAATGGAACTTGAAAGGGCAACTATTGTCTCTCCAACTGGAGGCTGTGCTGCTGTAGCTTTGGGACTTAGAGACAGATGTTCTGATGGACAGCTGAGTCCCCTCTCCTCAGCCAGTCAGATCACATGTGGGATGGAATTAGTGACAGGCACAATCTTTGGGAACCCAGATAGTGAGACAGTGTCTCTGGTGCTGAAGGTAACAGGGGAAGCCCCCAGGATCTGGCTGGGGAAGGAAAGCCCTGAATAAGCCCTCTGGGCTTGAGGAAAGAGGAGGTTCTGAGCCTGGAGAAGATGGAGACTGAGCTAGGCCCCTGTAAGAAGCCAGAAAGAAAGGACCCCAGGAAAAATATCCTGAATAGGGAGCACTGGGAGGAAGTCTCTGGGGAACCCAGTTAACAACCAGTTGTACACAAAAAGCGGGTTAGGGCTCAGCAAGACTCAGTGGGTTTGAACAGCAAATTCTCAGTCATGGGACATTCCCAGGCATCGGTGCCGTGTTCTAGGCTACAGAGGAGAGAGCCTGTTATCTATAGTTATTAGAACTGCTGTGTTGTACCCTAATAGTGATCTCTATTGCTGGGTAGTGAGCCTTATTTATTGAACTACACTATGTTCCCTCTAACCCATGTCTGATCTTATCTCCTCTAGATTGGGAGTAAAGTTCCTTGTTTGTTTTGTGACCCCTGTGTGCACATCTCATTCATTCCTGTATGAATCACCAAGTACTAGGTGCCCATGTGACTCTAATATTTGGAGCACATACAGTGCCTGCCTCCGGGGTCTGCGGTTTGGTGCTTACGGCTAGTGAGTTTAATTTCTGTACACCACTGCTCCAATGGGCATAGGCTTAAACCTATCAGATTCAAGAGGCCTATCAATTTCAGTGTCTTTTCTGCTAAAGCACAGACTGGGCTGGTTTGGGGGATATTAGGGGCTTGAATCACTCCTTCATGACATTTGCCTTCATCTTCCCTGGAAGACAATTGACTGGGGTTTGAGTGCTGCCATGTGCATGCAACTACTAATATGAGCCTTGATCCAGCAAAGCATTTAAACATTTTAAGCATGTGAGTAGTCCTATTGTAGCCAAATACTTTCAAAATATTGCCTAAGTGATTAGGATTAAATTGTTTCATACAACCACTATGTAATCTGCAATGCTATATAGAATCTAGTGAGTGGATCTTATCTACTATTTGTTTTCTTGTTCATAACAGTGCTCCTCAAAACACTGATCGGACGGAGTCCACATTCCATGATTAGCACCAACATTTTGCTGCTAGTCTCACAAATAATAAAAATAACAGATGCTTGAGTTGCAAATGCTGTTAGTTTCATCAGAAAATACAGAGTTTTAGATCAAAAATGTACTATTGTCTTATTGTTCCAGTATGGACATTTGGGGTTTATTTTTATTTTTTTTTAAATTGTAACTTATGAGAGAAATAAAGCCTTGAAATCTGGTTTAGTACTTAAAACAGAGACCTTGATTCTGCCACCCTTACACTGAGTAGTGGAAATCATTCCATTATATCTGTTTTCTCTTTAAACTCATGGGGGATACTCAGAGGATCAAGTCATACAAAAAGGGAGTAAGGCTGGTAGACTCAGTCCCAAAATCATAACACAAGTCTGCTCTAGAGAATAATAGAATAACCTGGATGTTGCAGGTGAAGATTATGCAGCAGTGGTAGCACTGCATTTGGAAACATGTACAGCATATTTATGGTGCCGACAAAATGTTTATCTAGTGCCTACACTGTGTTGATGGTAGTGTTAACACTCAGAGAGGATCACCAAATTCAACCAAATGTTACTGGAATACAAAAAAAAAAAACGTTTAACATACCAAATATGATTTATCTACAATTTACAGGTAATTCTGCTGCCAGCAAACTGCAAATTATGCCTCTTATTGGAAACCACCCACTGGACAGCTGCGCACCAAACAGAACTAAATACCGTCATAGCAATATTTCTGATTAGGGTTTGGAAGCTTGTGATTTTGTGACACTGGTGGCTTGTTTTGAAAATTCTCCTCAAAAATACTAGCTTAACTTGGAGTGCATGTTTAAGTACTTTGCTGAATCAGGGCCATATACGTAACAACTGTTTGCCTACACTATCACCGCACTACCAGTATCTAACTCTTCGCTTTGCAAAATGCTTTGTGGTGCGTCCACTACAAAAGGTGATCAATAACCAAATTCTAGTTACAGTTTGCCTAATGTACATTGAAACAGGAAGTATTCTTTCTTTCACATGAAACTCTGATACAGTCTTCATAAAACAAGAATCACAGATGGGAACTTTTTTTTTTTTTTTTTTTAGAGTTCTCTGTAAACAGATTTAGCTTATAAGAAATGAAGAGATGAAACTCATTTCTGGAACAGCGAGTTACCACTCTTGTCAGATCTCAAGGATTCTGTTATCATTTGTGCAGTTACTGTAAAAAAAATAGAAGTAATCGTACATGTACACAGTGCACTACTGCTCAGGTCAGAAACTCTTCTAAATTACTGAAGCTCCATTGCACTGCAAAATTTACTACCTACCACAGCCTAAGTAGTGATAGAGACTATATTAACTAAAAAGCAGGGGCCAGATCCTCAGCAGGGGTCATTCAGGAGCCATGCTGATTTACACCAGCTGAGGCTCTGGCCCCAAGTGTTTAAAAAAGGGTCTGGATTATAGAGGAAGTTACTCTAATATTTTCAAATGGGGAAATTAGTGGTACAAAGCCAGCAGTCACATTGTGTTATGAACAGCTCCTCACTAGAACATATTAAATGCTACACATATGCTAGAAATTACATGTTTTCTTTGGTCAAATCCTTGAACTTCTATTTTTATATTTGTTTATTCATATACAGCTAAATTGTGACTTTTCCAAGAGCCTCAACCAGGGGCTGAGTATGTTGCAGACCAGGAAGCACATTGAGATTCTGAGAGTCAGAGTCTGCCTCCTAGGTACCCCCTTGCTCTGAGTGGGAAGTAATCTGTGCCAGGTTTATACCCATCCAATCTCACATGCTCCTGCCAACATTCTCAGGTTGGGGACATAATGGCTCTTCAGAGACCATGTGTCTTCTGGGGCTGCTACCCATGATATGGGTAGCCTCACACAGGAGCATAAGCCATTCTCTTCTGCCCCCTTATGCCTCTGCATGGAAGTACAAGCCAAACTGTGATTTGGACCTAGTAAAGTTTTGATATGAAGACCTGGGGAATGGTGGGAACCCAAAAATTGCAATGTTTCTCTAGTGCCAAATTTTCAACATTCAAAAAAACAACATGTAAAATGTCAAGAGTTTATACTCTATTTCTAAAGTCACACTTTCAGTATTGACCACAAACCTCAGTCATTTCTTCAGTTACTTTCTAGCTTATATTTGAATTGGGGATCAAAAATCCAGTCACTTTTGGTTTTACAGTATATCCCACTCTGGGAACTATAGACCTGAGTAAATATTAGTGCATTGACTTCAGACAAGTTCAAGTCAAGCTAGCCTAAAAGGCCATGAATATTGGAAATCTCCTTTGGGTTTCTTCATTGCATAAATTCACTGATCTCAGTTGCACTGACATTAAAATTAGTGGGCACACTGTTTCTGTCCTCTTCTGTTTGCTGCATGTTTGAAGACAGAAACATTATTGACTACACAGAGCACGTGCTCTCGCTCTCTCTTGCACACACACAAAGTCACAGCTTGTCAACAGCTTTGGCAAAGTAAAACACAAATGATAATTAGAAGCATGTGACCCTAGAAAGGCAGTGCAAAACTAAAAGGTCATCTTTTTTTCCAAATGACCTAATTAAAAAAGCCTGGAGAGTTGGCTACAGTATAATGGGTTTACACAGCTTTCAACATAGATTTCCTGTTTCAAAACAGTACAATTTAGTGCTCCTGCAAAAATATGAATTGACATTTAATGCCAGCAAAATCAGGCCTCACAACAACACCCGCCTTGAGCAATGTCCAGCATGTTAGACCTATCAACTGAGTATTCCTGATTTACTATCCCATGATGACCATTTAGAACCAGTGCCAGGATTACTGCCAATCTGTAAACATGCCTGAAGTGGTACTTTGATACCAAAGGCAGTATATATATGTATTAATAGTCCAGAACAAATCACTCCACAACTCTTCCTATGACCCATTCCTGTCACAATGTATGTCCCCTTTCCCATGTCATGCCATCTAGCTATTAGATCTCCTTGTTGCCTCTTTCACCTTCCTTGGTGAAAGCTGGGAGAGGATATACAGCAAGGAGTGGGAAAAGGGAAAGGAAGAGGAGACAAAGAGAGGAAGAAGGATAGAAAAAGTGCGAGAGGAGAGGAAGAGAGAGAGAGAGGTTGTTGCAGAGGAGGAAGAGGAGGAGAAGAGAGAGAAGCCACACCCCCACCCAGCTAGGAAAAGGCAGCATGGGCTGTGATGGGGAAGGAGGATATTTACCCTGAATTTTACCATTCTTCATTATTACTAGTTCTATGCCCTGGTATCATCCTAAATAATTCTTCTTCCTGCTTGGTGCACATACACTTCACACAGCTGTAGAAAACTATTGTGCTCAACTTAGTCATCATGTACCTAAGCTATATATAGCTTATTGCTTTTCCTCATGTCAATCACTCCAGCCCCCTACATTTTAAATGATTTAATTGGTAGCATATTCTGTCTGTGAAGCTGATGCCCTGCACAATGAGAGGAAGCAGATACAGTGCTCAGTGCATCCAGTTTGCAAGAAATCCTGGCTTTCATGTGACAGATCAGCTGAGCACTTCATAGTCATCATAAAGAAGGGAGGGACATGCAAGTTTGTGCACCCACATGCTGTGAGGTGCTGACAGCCCTCAACTCCCACTGGCTTCAGGTCTGTATTCAGGGCAGCTAGCCATCCTGTTGCCCATGCAGCAGAGGCTACACAACTATTTTTAGCATGGGTATGTCAGTCCAAGCTGGAAATTACACCTCCAGCTCCAGTGTAGACATACCCACAAAGTATGTGTAATATTTTCTTTTCTCTCACTGATAACTTCTGTATTTCTTAACCATTTTTTTCAAACTTACAAAAGCATGTGTTCTTCATTGAAGGGCCATGTGCGTCCCGAGTTCAGAGCTTTAAATTCAAACTCACTTTGAAATTTTGTGAAGGGGGGGAGGGAACAGATACATTTAGCTGGTACAAAAGATAATATTTCCTGGATTGCATTACTCAGAAATGATTGAATGGATTTTATTCAATTGTTAACTTGTTTTTTTCTAGGATGAGAACAAACATGTTAAATTTCAGCCTCAAAGGTAATTTTGGCATGCAAGGCACTGCAAATAGTGGGTATAAAATGCAAATGTCATTTGAATCATAACTAGAATGGTGAAAGTGCAATGATATAATGCACTGTATAGAGTGACCTGAGGATAAAACTGTTATTCTAGCAGGATATCTCATTCACAGTTACGCTGGGACAGAACTATTGAGATGTACAAGGCATTTAAGTATAATCTGGAATGAGACTATTTCATGAGTAAGGCTGCGAGTCTGTCACGGAGGTCACAGAAGTCACGGATTCCATGACTTTCTGGGACCTCTGTGACTTCTCCAGCGGCCGGTGCGGCTGACCCGGCTGCCGCTTGAACAGCTCGGGCAGCCCCTGGGCCAGCCGCACTGACTGCTGCAGGGGTAGTCTCAGGCCACCGCCCCACCCGCAGCAGCAGCAGGAGTTTGGGTGTGGGAGGGGGCTCAGGGCTGAGGGAGGGGGTTGGGGCACTGGAGGGGGTGAGGGCTCTGAGCGGCACTTACCTCAGGGGGGCTTCCTGGAGTCCCTCGTCCCTCGTCTCCTAGGTGGAGGGGCAGCGGCAGCACATGGAGCCCCCTGGTCACACCTCCATCTAGGAGACAAGGGACATGTCGCCGCTTCCGGGGAGCAGTGCAGCACCAGCTAGGGAGCCTGCCAGCCCCGCCAAACCCCCTCACAGCAGTGGGGGGTTTCGGGTTGTGCACTGCCACCACCCCCCCAGCACCAGTGGGGGTCCTGGGCCACGTGGTGCCCCTGGCCCCCTGCCCCCGTGGTGCCCCAGGGCCACCCTCTGCCCCAAAGAACCCAAGTTTTAGTTAGGGGTATATAGTACAAGACATGGACAGGTCACAGGCCGTGAATTTTTGTTTACTGCCCATGACCTGTCCATGACTTTTACTAAAAATACCTATGAGACACTAATTCTAACATAAACCATATCATTTATAATATAATTTATGCAATTACGTCATGTTAAATTTTTTAGAGCTACAATATAGTAGCACATTAGCCATACCACTCATGTTAACAATAACAGGAGTTGCATGTTCAATCTTCTATGCACAGCACTGAAAATGTTTCCCTTAACCTCAGGGATCCCTTTTTGCAGTTGCAAGGAGTTACTTTCACCTAGACACAATCAGGTCCCATTAAAACATTCACACCTGCACAGGGCTGTCTGTTGATTTGGGGAGAATCAGGTCACTAAGATGTAACTTGGTTTCAAAGACTGAAAGGTACTAATTTTACATGCCAGTAAATCTATCAGATCACAAGGAGAGTGAGGAAATGCTTTTATCTTTAACGTGACAGGCATTAATAATGTTACCAGAATTTCTCTTATATATAACTTAACGGTTTGAGGACTCTTCAATACCTGCACAGTATGAAAGCTCCCGCAATTTGAAAGACAGTGTCCCCTTCAGAATAACTGACATTGCCAGCAAGGGTGTGGGAGGATGAAATATGTTCCCTTGAAACAGGAAAGGGTTGTGCAGAAAAGAGCTGTATCTGAACATTCAGGAAAAACATAGTGATTAAAAGGCAGGTAAAATATTCATCAGGTAGGGAAAAACACTGTCATTCTTCTAGTATGGCATTGCAGTAATGGTGTTCAGCACCAGAGCATTTGTCCCAACTCAGCACATTATATATATATATATATAACCACAGCCAAAGAGAAAGGATTTGCCTAATCTCAGCTAAAGACATGGGGTGGGTGGGATTTTCAGAATTGCTCACTGTTGTCCTAACTCTGCTCCCATTGAAGTCAATGGGAGTTTCACCCCAACTGCAAAAATAAGGCCAATGTTGAGTGCTGTCGAAAATCCGACTCAGGAGCACCCAAACTTTACTCAGAGAGATGCACCAGCAAATTGCCCACAACATCACAATCACTGCAGCTGCCCTCAGAATGACCTGTGGGAACTGTATTGTCTGCAGACCTCTGCTTTATATAAAAGAAGAAGCTGGGCAGCCAATGGCTTCTATTTGGCTTTGGGACCATGCTTTGGAAACTCCAAATGGATTGGAAAGGTGATATGAGGTTTTGTTTTTTTAACTAATGGCTTTTATTGTTCTGTATCAAGTATTCCAAATATAAGTATATCTGGGCCAAAACAATAAATATATGAGAAGAACATAATGGGCCTAATCTATTCCTAGTCTAACTCAAACCACTATGAATTTTCTGGCTGGCTGCCAACGTGCGTATCACAGTCTTGATCTGAAACTACATCATTTCAGGTGCTACATCAGGGGTTTATTTTGTCCTGGTCATGTGCGAATGATCAGAGGGGAAATGCCACTTGGGCAGAACATAATACAATGATGAGCTGTATAGGACAGCCACTGAGATAATATTTACTCCCTGGTTACACCATAGAGCATTTAGCAGTCCATCTGAATCTTTATATTTTAGCTCTCTCTCCGTCCAAGCCTAACAGAGATGTAGAGAACATTTCAGTAATGGAGCTCTGCAGGGAGTTAAAGTGTCACTGCTTTTTTTCTTCTTGCTTTACATAATCACCTAGCTATCTAACATAGGAACTGAATCTTTGCCAAAATATGATAGAGCTCAGAGGGTGGGGAAGAGAGATCACAGAAGCAGCAAACCACATGTCTTCTTGGTTATGCAGTGTGGATTAGTCACTGTTACCAACCACTTGGCTCTTTTTAAAAATCAATGAAAATACACTGTAAAATGATACAGGTGAACGATTAGATTTATTTACTGGAGTTCCTCTGATCTGAACTTCTGTTCTTTAAGATACATTTCATTGTTCTGCTGTTAAGTAAACGCACAAATTTTTACAACAGCAGAAATTTGCTGCTTTTGTTAAAGGTTATTTTAAAATGTGCACAGTACAGATCTATAGAAAACCTACAGGATATTCCACTTGGCTCATGTGGTTCAGGTTACACTACAGACTGCAGTCACAGCTTCCCATTTCTGCTGGAAATATACACGCTATTATATTTTTATTAGTTATAATGCACAAATATGGAAATTGAAGGCACTGTTCCTTCTATTTCGTACTTCTAGTCACCCACTCACTCTCTCTCTCACACACATACACACCATTGATCTGAATTCTACATTTATTTTCTTCAGAGCACAGGTTTAGTTGATCATAGAAGTTGTTCATTCCAAAGTGGAAAGATTTCTGCTTTGTTTGGCAATGGAAAGAATTTTTAACAGGTTTGAGCTTTCAGTGTTCGTGTTTCATAAGCTAACTCCATTTGATTGAGGCAATATGAGCAGAAAAGGCAACAGAATATGGACAAATACTATGATAAAATAAGGTTCCTATATCATGGTAGTGACTGGTTTATTGCCTAAGTATCTGATTTACAAAGTCTTTTTAATTTGTAGAAATCCTGTTTGTGAAATAATTAGCATTTTTCCTCATGTTCTAATTTTTACTTATGTACTCAGTAAATTTAAACCAAACCCAGATAAGTAGCAGCGTCTGTCATTTCTGCTTGATTATTAGTACAGGCGGTGGGGTTCAAGAGGTTACCACAAGGAAATAGTTTGTTTCTGCCTACACATCAGAATATAAAAACACTTTTCATTGTAAACACGCTTGAAATATTGAGTGTTCGTTGCAAGTTAAACCATAACCCATGGGTGGACTCACAGGGGCATTCCACTGGTGGCTGACAAACAAGGAAA
Source organism: Terrapene triunguis (assembly GCF_002925995.2). Taxonomy (NCBI): domain Eukaryota; kingdom Metazoa; phylum Chordata; order Testudines; family Emydidae; genus Terrapene; species Terrapene triunguis. The sequence goes on from NW_020664420.1 coordinate 49,020,112, forward strand.
TGTTGTAAAGGTTATCTATGCCTGGAAGCCAACACCAGACCCAGGAACTCACATTTTTGAAATTGTTGGTTTGGGACTCTGCTGAGGTTAAAACATGAATTATGAATGCAGGAATGAAACTAGGGAGAGACGTATGAAAGAAAACTGAGTTCTTACGGGAGGTCGGGAGGAGAATCAATGAGATGAAAATCCTTATTGAACTGATTGGGATGCTGCTTCAAATGCTTACATTCCTCAACTGCTAGGAAATCAAATATAGGATTGGGTCCCAGACGTCATAAAAATGACTTCTAGAAGGACTAGAAAAAATCAGATATATAACTATTCTTTATTTTTTAAAGCAGAAGGTTCCGAAAGCCCCTCATTGTCTCTATGGGAGTGATAAGGAAGACACAAGCTGGGTTTAGCCTTGAGGTTTTCTCTCCATGAAAAGCGATCTTTATATTTGGTCTTAGGGAGGAGTCAGCATTAGTGCTGTCATAGTGACACCTACTGATCAATCTGTGAAGCAAGACTGGGGCCCACTTTGGCAAAACCCTGTTGCTCCACCTTAGTGGCCACAGAAAATGCTACTGCCAGCTACAACACTATCAGTAATATCAACACTATTACCTTTCATGGGCAAGTAAAGGAAATTCTTCCTTTCCCATGTTTTTATTGGCGCCATTTATGGAGGGTATCCCAGCCTACTCCACCACTAGTGGAGGAAGAGAGTGAAATGGTAGAACAGCGCAACAAAATGACAGGGATATTAAATAAAAATATACAGATCCAGAGGCCTGGCTTATGAAGATGACAGAGCTGATCTTTGAACTGCAGTTGCCATTTCCTATGTTGTCCAGCCAAACAACCATAAAATGTATGGCTGCAATTGAGCAGTGTTGCCATGGTCCCTCTCGCAGATTCTTCCACAGGAATAAATTCCACAGCTGTAGAGAGCAATGCACAGAGGAGCAAAGTGTGGAATGAGGCAAGCTAAAGGGTATCATATTCTTGTTACCACAGATATTTAGACCAGTAGCCAGACAATGAATAACACAACAGACAATGCTCCAGGCTGCCAGCACTGCCCACCCCCTAGGGAGTGTCAAGAGGGCTGTATATTAAAGCTTTAGACAGACATGATAATCGCTCATATAAAAATGTATTAAGGGGCTGTATATGCTATATTTGTATTAATAAACACAAGATCAGAAAAGTAGATTTTATCCACACCACCATTTACTAGAATCATGTTGCCTGCTTAATGGAGAGACACTGCCCATTAGAATTAATCCCTTTCAGAAGCTAGTGATAAAAATGGAATCATGAGCTTTGGGCTGTTACGTATGTATAGTCAGATTTTCGGAGAGCTCATCTCCCACTGAGGCACCGAAATGAAGTGGCCAGATTTACAAAAGTGCTCGCTCAGTACCCAGTAGCTCCTCTCCTTGCCCTCAGTGGGAATTGCTGGGTGCTAAGCATTTTTGATAACGTGCCCACTTTACTTAGGTCACTAACTGAGAGCAGAACCCTTTCTGAAATCTAGTCAGTAAGTTAACGCATCAATGGCCAACCAGAAGACACTAGCAGACTGAAATGCAGGGAATGACTTCAATCATTTCATGCTAACCTGAGCATGGCCAATCATGAAATAATTTAAAACCACCAGAAATACCTGGAACATTTTTTCTATTTCCCAACCTTTGATAGGCAAAACAATAATAACAGTTACCAAAAGAGAGACCCTCCAAAAGACTCGGTTACTCATAAAATATTTATAGTCTGATAGTGAATGAGGGCTATGGTACATTGGATTAGGGTATCTGATGTTCTTACCTTATTGTCATCTGTTTCAGGCTAGAATCATGCAGTGTCTGAGGTCAAAGAATAATGAGTTATATGCTGAGCCATTAAGCACATTGCAGATCCATAGGCAGGTTACTCTCCCATTATTTTTCTGTTAAACTGTCATTTTGTGTTTGTGGAAATGATAATTAGTTAGTGTTCCATAGAATATATATGTATGTAGAGTATATTTGCCGTACTATATGTGTGACAGAAAAAGAACTACAAGTGATTTAAAGCATATATACATTATTAGGAAATATACAGGTCCATGCTGACTACAAGAAAGCATTATTTTTGTATCTGTACTTACTTCCCCAAGGAGGCTACATAATTGTTTCTTTTGTGACCCTCATGATTTTGTCTTGCTACCTCACCTGCCATTGCTTACTTTCTGTGCGAAAAAGTAACTCTACTTAACATCTGTTCTGAATTTGTTTTTTTCAAGTTCGTGCTCAGACCTACCTTATTATCTTCTGAGGGGCATGGCAATATATATTACACACAAAAAAAGACACTAAACAATGTTAAGGTTGCAAAATCAAGCACTCAAAAGTTAGGAAAAGCCAGAATTAACGTTGCCTGTGCAATCTGAATTTATTTATTTGGACAATGGTAGTGCCTAGAGGCCCCAATCAGGATCAGAATTTCATTGTGCTAGGCACTGTACAAATGCAGATCTTAACGGTATTATATGTCAGTCTCCTACTAAATACCTTTTCAATATGGAAATCTAGAAAATATAGATTTAAAGCTCAATTGTGCAAGGCTTTTGAATCCATGGCCTCCCTTTTGTCCCTGCTCAGAGGTCAGACACAATCACAGATAGTTGTCCTGAGTGGAAGGACTACTCTGGGCCCATCCCTCTGCTTCCACCAACAGAGGTGACCCCATGGAAATACATGAATGTGTTGCATTGTCAAGGAGTCATTCTATCTGCATCACAAGCAATACCTCCATCCCCCTGCTAACACCACACCTGCACCTTCATGCTAGGATGCAAAGGAACCTAAGGTGTTGTGGGGGAAAACTGCAAGTTCCATTTTGTTTAGGCACTTTGCCATTTTGTTTGTAAGGTGTTGTTGTTTGTCCACCATGTTGATGACCTTCTTCTTGAGACAATTGGTGCCTTTTTCTCTCTGGCCTGGTCTATACTACGACTTTAATTCGGATTTAGCTGCGTTAATCCGAATTAACCCTTCACCCGTCCACACTACAGAGCCAGTTAATTCGAATTAAAGGGCACTTAAAATCGATTTCTGTACTCCACCTCGACGAGCGGAGTAGCGCCTAAATCGATTTTGTTAATTCGAATTAGGGTTAGTGTGGCCGCACACCACCGAATTACTGTGTTTAAATTAATGGGGTAGTGTGGCCGCACACCACCGAATTAATGTGGTTAAAAACCGAATTAATGTGCTTAGTGTGGCCGCGCACAATCGAATTTATACAACCTGTTTCCCAAATTCGAATTATCTAAATTCGGATTAATCCCGTAGTGTAGACATACCCTCTAAGGCAGGAAAGAGCAAGGGTCACATGACCTGTGTTCTGCCTAGTAACAGCAGAGCATAAAAGACTGCTGCTCCCGAGAGTAGAGGCTGTCCTTCCTGGTGGCAGCGCAGTACATGTCCTAACCAAGACTTTGAGGGATCTACAGAAGACCACAGAAGAAGATCCAAATCCCATAGTTCCAGTTATCAGTTCTTGATTGATTCCTATCTTACCTGTATCCTGAACTCCTGTGTCCTCACCTTGCTGTCTGATGTATTCCATCCAGGATGTCCTTTGTCATGGGTCCATTCCTCTGAAGCTGGTATAGTATGCTGTGTACCTCTGTACCTTACCTGTAGTAAATTCCCCCTTTGTACTCATGGATTTCGGACCTTGACTTTATATCAGTTTGTTGTGCCAATCTGTACCTGTATGCCCTTTGTGTATTGTTTTGCTGGGGGTCCTGTAAGTTACTGTTCCCTGTTTCAGTCACTGTTTAATAAACCAGTTTGCTTTATAGTTAATCCTATCCTTAGTTTTCTCTCCATTGATAGATGCGGTTTGGGGGAACGAGTCTGCTGGGTGGGGACTCTGAGGTGTGGAACCTAGAGCACATCCAGTTAACCATAGGCAAGATCTGAGTTCCTGGTTAACAGTGTGAGATACTCAATCCCTGTGAGTGCCTACCTCCCTGAGTTTACAGGCATAATCGGTCCATTAGCCTCTCCTCAATGTCCAAAATTCTGAAGTCCCTACTTTGTTGTTTATTCACTCCTTACTCAGGCAAACTCCCAATGAAGTTATTATTCGGCATTTTTCCGAGTAGGAACTGGATAAAAACAGTCTGAGGACTGAATAAGGGCCTCCAGATTAGGTCCATTGTTTTTAATTTCTAAATGCTAGCCTTACAGCTTCAGAGGTCAGCTTTTTTTGCCAATATTTTGCTGAGACTAAAATCATCATTTGAGTGGGACATACCAATGAAATATATATGTTCAGTGTTTTTTAACTAGGTGTAAGAGTATTTTAGGTCTTTTTAGGATTGACAAGTCACTTTCCTGAATCACTGTCCCTGAGAAGTGTAGGTCTTCCTGATCATGAGAAACCTTTGGTTGGGTATGGATGGGTTAGATAGACAAGCCCGTTCACTGATACCTCATTCTATAGCAGCTTGGAATGTCTATTGTTTAGCAGCAGCTCATGTAGCATGTTAGGGATTTGCATGATCATCATCATATTTTATTGAAGTTGGTAACAATTTACTAATTATCAGCAATAGGTTTCTGAAAAACATTTTTCTTTCCATTAAGTTTGTTTCTTACCTCTCCTCAGAGGCAGAACTGAATATTCATGTGTAGATCAAATCACTGTTAATTTGGCTTGCTGCTATTTTTTTCAGATAGACTGTTAACCCATCTTTTTTATGGCACTTCTACAGGATTTGCTATATTTGCTATATTTATAGAATCTTCGCTGGTCTGTTTAATTACTTGGAAGGTTTTTTTTTTCCTTAAAGCTAAATAAAACTTTTATTTCAAGTCAAACATTTATAGATTAAGAACCATCCATACAGCCTCTGTATTTATGCCTCCAGTTCTGTGGTTGGAATCATTTGCACATGCTAATTTGGCATTTGATTTTTCAACATTTTCAGAAATGATCTTCAAATGTAAGCACCTAGCCATCTGTGGACACAATTACCAGTTTGCACAGGCAATCACAGTATTTCTGGATGCAGCTTTTGGGCCCAATCCTTCTCTGACTGAAGTCAGTGACAAAACCCCATTGACTTCTCTAGCAGGACTAGGCTGAGAGTGTGAAGTTGTACACACATTTTTATATCTATAATTGCATTGTCTAATTTTCAAAATCAAGATCTCGATCATCTGAGCACACCTGATTTGCTGCCTCCTGGTGTGTGCAAAATGATAGCTACCAATTTTCTCTGATTTTTTTCCCCAAAGTTGCCATTTATTATTTATTATTATTTTATTGTTGCAGCAGTGCTAGACACTGTGCAAACACACAACAAGAAGATGGTCCCTACACCGAGGAGCTTGCAATCTAAGTAACCATCTACCATCCAGTTCTTTTTCTGGGACATTTCCTATAATAGTAATATCCCTTCAGAATTCAGCTCTTCTTGTTCATGCTATAGACATCTCTATAATTATACCTTGCAGTTATTCAAGGCCTTTGCGGCAGTGATTTGAATACACTTTACAAACATCAGTTAATTTGCCCATATAACACCCCTGAAAGGCATGATAGGTAAGTATTATAATTCTCATTTTACAGAAGAGAAAAATGAGCCACAGAGAGATTAAGCAGCTCAGTTTTATTTGTATTTTTTATTATTCTTTGTAAAAAGAGCATAAGGATAGTCTTGAGACACTGGACATCTAGGTTCGAGTCTCAGCTCTGCCAGAGACTTCCTGTGTGATCTTGAGCAAGTCATTTAATCTGCCTCAATTACCCATCCTTATAACTGGAAAAATACAGCTTCCTTTGTCTGTCTCATCTATTTAAATCATAAGTTTTTTGAGGGCAGGGACTGCCTATAACTATCTGTGTAGCCTCCAGCACAGCAGGACCTCTAGGTGCTACTATAATACAAATAATTAAAGGCATGATATAATTCCTACTGAAGTCAAAAGGAGCTGGATTGGATCCTCTGGGGCTATCCCAAAGTTATACAGGGAACTCTGTGAGAGAACCAAGGCTGCATGTAGAAGGAGAAAGGATGATTTTGTGGTTAAGGTTCAGCACTGGAAGTCAGGCAGTCTATGGTTACATCCACACTGCAAGTAAAGGTGTGATAAGAGCACAGGTAGACATACCCATGCTAGCTTTATTCTAACTAGTATGGGTAAAAACAGTAGTGTAGATGTGGCACAGGCTAGCAATCAGAATATGTACACCTGTGGGCTTGTACTCAGGTGGCTAGCCTGCGCTAGCATAGGTATGCCTCCCCATGCTACGAACACATCTTTACTTGCAGTGTAGACATACCCTCAGTTATAGCCTTGTCTTGGCCAACAATCTTGCATGTCCTTTGGCAAGTCAATTAACTTCTCTGTGCCTCAGTTTTCCCATCTGTAAAATGGAGGCTAATACTTCCTTACCTCACATATGGGTATTGTCAGACTTAATTCATAACTATTTGTGAGGTGCACTGCTGCTACCATAATGAACATCATAGAAATTCAAACCAGGAACAGAACCAAGATAGCCTGTGCTTTAATCACATTGTTTCTTCCCTCGGGATCTTTTAGATCTGGCACCAGCTGCAAGGAGATTTCTGCATTTTCAGTGTAAAAATCATTCTCTGGCTAGAAAAATAAAAAAGATAGATGAGTTTAAATAGGATGGGAAAGAAGTCTTCTCAGGCTATTAGGAACCACCACAGAAAAAAGAAATTGGGAAAAAATCATATTAAAACATGAGATTGTACAAAAGAGTTTATTTTAAAATGTTCATCATGAAATGTTAGTCCAAATAATGAAATGGACTAATGAACATTCTATAAATGTACCGATTGCTATAAAAGTGCCATAAAATATGATGGGTTAACAATCTAGATGAAAAAAATAGTAACAGGCCAAAATAACAGTGATTTGATCTATACATGAATATTCAGTTCAGCTTATGATGAGAAGTAACATTAATGATGTGAGGATTTAACTGTCAAAAAATCCTGGGAAAGAAACTTAATGGAAAGAAAATATTATTCAGAAATCCATTCCTGATAATAACTAAATTATTACCAACTTTAATAAAATTGGACAATGAATATGTAAAAGTGCCATAAAAGCACGTAGAGTTTCTAGCATGTAAAATAAGCTTTGCTTAACAATAGAAGATCTAGTTTAGTGTAAAACTTCTATAAACAATACCTTTTTATATTGCTTTATACATTTAGAAAATTATCCCGTTTTCCTCAAGATCTTAGGGTGCTAATAATAGAAATGAAGGGTTTTTGAAAAGACATTTCAAAGATAAACTTCACAATTTTTAAAGGAGTAACTGTTTCTTACTGTTCTGATGGCATCAATCTTACTTTTAAATTGCATATATGTTGCCAATAATTCTAAGAAGGTATAACAGGGAATGTACATATCACATGGGTATATGTCTACATTGAAGTTTACTGGGAGTAATACTTTACAGAAAATAATCTGTGACTATCAGGGAATATTTAGGGTGGCATGCTTGACACATGTCTATGTTATAAAGTATCACATATAGTGGGAGATATATATATATATATTTGTTACAACAAAACAAACCTATTGCATGAGGCAAAAACATTGCAGTACAGACATACGTGCTTCAG
>NW_020664420.1:49028168-49059674 GCF_002925995.2 Terrapene triunguis
CTGAAGCACGTATGTCTGTACTGCAATGTTTTTGCCTCATGCAATAGATTTGTTTTGTTTGCATGGTATATCTTACCTAAAAAGTAAGATCAGGCAGACAGAATTTTTTACTGGTGATACTAATTCACCTTTTAAAAGTAACTGCATCACAACTAACAAACAGTATTCCTCCAAGGTCTAAACAGTCCGGTAACCAGAACTTGTATGACTAACTGTAATAGCACCATCTGATGACTTCCAAAAATATTAGGTAGGTAGGTGTAGGAGTATACTGGAAATATGTCAAGAGGTTAAATTTGATTAAAACAGAATGAGGAGCTCTCACCAAACTAGCCAGCCAAAGAGGAGGAGACTCTCTTCCTCTGGGAGATACTGCCAGAACCACCATGAGCAAAAACAAACCTGTAAAAGAGAAAAGGCCAAATTGGCAGCAATATCCATCTGTTCCTATTGTTCTCCCCCCCTCTAGTGAGCCCAGTTAATAATCTATTATCTAATGCATTCAGATTCCTTTGGTAACAGTGGATCTTTGTTTTTGTAGCCACATTTTTTTGAAGTCAGCTTTCTGTATATGATCCTGTCCCGCCAAATATCTACGCCATTTGGTCTATATATCTAGCCTGCAACTTTTTGTGTTGCCCTCTCGTTGACCGTCTGCACCAATGAAAGACGTCCTTGTGCAGAAGTATTCCTTTGCTTTTGTGGTTATCAGTCCAGCTCTACAGAGTTTCCAAGGGTAATGCTATTATATTGCTTCAAACACTGTATGTACCCTATTGAGTCATTTATTGGCCAAGATCCTAACAGAGGAAAGGACTGTCTAGGATTCTGATGAACTTAATTCTAAAAAGTAAAAATATTACTGTTTTCAACGAGCAACCATTAATGACAACCAACGATGTATTTCTTATGGAATTATGTTTCTGTATGAATTCCCAAGCATAATAAAAATAAAACCAAAGAAATTAACCTCTTGTGTGCCATGTTTTCCAGGGGACACTTATAGAGTATCAGAAGAAACATGATCCCATAACTTTGTGCCATCCAAATTAGCATCCTGGATCTTATTGTTGTTTTGGTCTCCCTTCTATGCCAACTTGTGCAAAATTACACCCCGTGAGTTCATCCCCCTTTTTCAAAGCAGTCCTTTTGATTTTAATGGAATAGCAAAATCAACACATTTGTCAGGATGTTCAGCATACACCCACAGGGCCAGTTTAATGCCCCAGCATAAGATATATACACCGTATTCTATGGTTCTATAAGAGATAACAATGATTTTCCATTTGTTTGATGAAGCCAAATCAGGTTAGAGTACCCAATGTAAATAACTGCCAATTCTCTTTGTGATCCCACTATGAAGAGCAAAGCTCATGCGTTTTGCTTCCATTATTGATCACTACTTATTCAAATTCTCTTTGTATAAGTGGGGTTGTGCATTGTGCTGTGTCAAAATCTACTGAGTGGTTTGAATGTTAGAATGATAGTTCTGAGTGATTCTGATGCTAAAATTTCCAATGCGGCAGAGCCGTGATTAAGTAGGATCACAGTGAAGATTCTGATGAAGGATCAACAACATGAAGCTCAGAATTTCAACTTCCAGAGTAGGGTTTGCTGCAATTTCATCATCTTCATCTTGATTTTTCTTAAACATTTCTGCCTTAATTTGTTAATGTTTCTAAAGTGCTTTGAAGATTAGAAGTATTATATAAATGCAAAGTTTGTATTATTATTAATAATAATAATATTATTATTATTTAAATGAGTCTTTTTTAGTGTTCCTAAAAGATACCGTTTCTTCTGTTTGCTTTCTATGAAGACAAAGTTGCCAATATCATACATTATTTTGACTTATTAATGGAACCACACAACCACCTTTACAAATATATTTATCCAGATTTCAGCTGGCTAATTGCATCAATGGTTTGAATCAATGTGGCTTCAATAAAAATGTTTCAGTTTCACTATTAATTTTGAATCCAAATTTTTTTCTAAATATTTTCCTTTCTTCCTTCCAGCGCTGCTTCCAAATGGTTATATTTGTTGTAAGCCAAACTTAGTGGTAAAGAAGCTATTATTATTTGTTCTGTATAATTTGTCTGCAATAACAATGCACATTGTGATAGAGCATGGGAGTCTAGTTATTGTAGTCTTGAGACACACAGCAGACCTCTCTTGAGTTTTCTCCTTTTTACACAGATGTATACAGAGAACAAGTGAAATGAAGTTTGTTTCCATTACTGAGTGCCAGCTGGGAAAAAAAAAAGCACTTAAAAAATGACCTGATTTTCAAAGTCTGAAGTTCTCAGTCCAGTGCAGAAGTTAAATGTCTCTGCTTTTCCACTGTGCAATGCAGAGAATGTGGTGGGAACAGAATAGGAAGGCAACTCAGCTGGAAAATATCTCAGATAGATGAAATATTTGTCAAGCAGTTTTCTCATGTGAATATGCCTCTAGTTGGTATATGCCAGTCACTAGAGCATGGCATTTGTTTTATCTTGTGTCCTGAGGATTTTCTAAAAAGAAAAATTTCTGTGTAAGGCAGTAGAATTAAACAGACAACAAAGCCAGGCAAGTTTAACAAGAATTCTATCTTTCAAGTGGCTAACAGAAATAGAGTCAAGTTTTAATATCCTCAGAGGCCCTTTCTTCACATAAGAGCATGATAACAAAAGAACCGTAAGGCAGGTTCACTTTCTTCTTCTCTGCTAGACCCATTTATTGCCAACAAGGCATCATTTTGCATTTTTTTAAAGATGTAGATGTCAAATTTGATAGCTCTGCATTTGAACTTAATAACAACAACCAAAATATTAAAAAACATGTTTTCCCCAGATGTAGTGATGTCTCAATAGATTCTTCTTTTTCCCAGCCAAAGAAACAAGGCACATATAGCTGTTTATCCGCTTTACAGCTTACCACACTGATATCCTCAATAAAGACTGCAGCGTATCCACTAAGCATGATCTGATCAATAACATTCCACATGTAAAAATCAAAGCCCAGGAGGGAAAAAGTCATATAAAAAGTAATAGCTAGAAAAGCAGCCACCGTACTAAAGGGCTCCACCATTTAAATGGTTAAACTTAAAATAAACACAAAATGAGGGCTAAGCTGATACCGCTCAGGGCTCATATACCCACTAATGGAAATGGGGCCTCTTAGTTGGACACGGCTGTGTGTTCTAAAATGACATAGACACTCTAACTCCACTGCTGACATGAAAGGGCGTATTTGAAGACAGTTGTGGACAGAGAAAAAAAGAGAGCTATGTCCTGAGAGAGAATGCATACAACAGTTAAACTCTGTAAAGAGGAACTAATATTACAATGGATAGGTAATGTATAAACATATTGAAGCCTGAACCACCATACTCTAATGCTATGCGAAACAAAGTGAAAGACATACTTAAATCTGTACCTCTACAAACTATTATTCTTAGCTAACGTAAGCTGCTCTAGGATGTAGTAAAGCTATGCAATGCAAAGAAGACAGACCTTCCTTAGCCTATCTTGTATTAGCTCTCCCCAGCCAAGGTTGCCCTGCAACGAAACTTTTTTTGCACCACATGCTTTTCTGGGGACTGAGCCTTTAAATTTGATAGAGCTATTTTGTAACTGACTGCTGTTTGCTGCATCTGTCTCTCCTCCAGATGAAGGTAGGTATCCCTCACTTCTGTTGGGTTTCTCTCTTTCTTGTTTTTGAGGAGGTTGTATCACCAATTCCTAGTGTTCAAAAATCATGATTTTTTACAAAACATTTTTGTCCGTTTCATTTGCCTTCTGGTGTTTGATCACTTAGGGTTCATATTTTCAAGCTTTTCTCCACAACTGTGATGTTTAGAAATGTACATTTAAAAATAAATGAAAGCTGAGATGCTCCCGGTTTCACTTGACTCCAGGAGCTGAGGCTTTAAGGAAACCCCAAATATTGTGAGACTGTCTATAAAAAGATGAAAGTTAGTAACACTGAGACACCAGGGTCTTGCATCCTCCATTTCACTCAGTATCATGACTTTCCAGGAATCCCTTCTAAACACAGTCACTTTATTCTGCTTCTAGGATCCAGAATGGGGGTACAACAAATATGGAGAACTAGTTTAGTCTTAAGTGAGTCTAGTTTGGCTGAGCCATTTACATGGCTATTTTTTATCTAATTTGGATGTTTTTAGAATATCAATATAATTATCAGACTAAATTTGCCCTGAAAACTCTAAACAGCTGAACTCTTTCTAACTCTGCCTTTCTAATATTTTTCTCTTTTTGTTTTAGAAAAATAATAAATCTGTTGATGCACTGAAAAGGGAGTGAGTTGATAGGTGAAGAAATTTTTTTGAAAGTCCAACTCAAACAAAGATTATGGGAATATCATAGGACTCAAATCAGTTATTAGACAGCTCATCCAGTTTCCTAAATGTAATGGAAATATTTATACTGACAAAAAAGGGATTGCTGTTAACAGGTATGTAATGTGAATGCATAGATCTCTTAAAAACAACCTCTAGAAGCAAACTATTCTTCTACTAATGTTTTGAAAAACACCTAGTATAGAATACTATAATGAACCAGCTAGATCCTATACATACTGTAATGGAGTTTTGTATGTTTGTAAAAGTCTGAATCAAATTGTGGCCTTCTCTTGACATTGTAACCACCATTTTGAAGAAGGTGACTTGCCTTTTGAGCGTGTGGCTACAACTGCCAACAGATGTCACAAACACACCAAGGCACCTTATGGTAATGCCAGACACTTCCCTAAAGCCATTAACACAAGGGTCATCGGTGGTGGTTGCCAGAACAATGGGTTTGCTAAAGAGAGTGGGCAAGCCAAAGGAATCTGGTTCTCCCAGTTTGTCTTCAGCCAGAGCTGGAACTTCAGCCATCCGACTGGGACTCTGAAGTTGGTCAGTGACTCACATGACAGAGGGGCCAGAAACTTTACTTAAGGTACAGATCTGCTCCAGTCTCTATCTCACCGGCTAACCATTGACCAACAACAAAAGGATTGCAGGAGGAAGAGGAGAGGTGGAGCCTACAGAAGGGGTGGCCATAGACTCAGAAGAGAGAGCATATAGGATTTTGTTCTTTTGCCTGAAGAACTTTGAGAGTGAAAGTTATCATGGTTTTAGAACCTCCTGTGCAAAACTTGTGTACCTCACTTTACCTGCCATGTGGTCCCCAAAGAGTTAAACTATAAACCAGAGCCCCCACAGTGAGGTAAATCTCTTGTGGAGCATGCATAAGCAACTGGGGAGGCTTGAGAGGTTCAGCACTGGTTTCACAACCAAGGGCAGTTGGATGGAGGAGTCCGTCATCCCCAAGGAGGGGTGCCTGATAGGTACACATCCAGGAGGGTGCCATAGGGTATGTCTATACAGCAAAAAGGACCCATGACAGCAAGTCTCTGTCCTACTATTCTTGAAAGCAACTTTTTGTCAAAACATGTGTACTTAATACATATCCTTTTCAGGTCAATCCAGCATATGCCAATTAAGATTTAAGACTGTCACTGACCATCCTAAAATTAACTCTAAAGTTAGACATTGAAATAATTCAGTTCAAACATTATTGTAATTATATGTCAATACTAAACAAATTATTTCCCCCCTATTAATACAAACAAAAAAATCAAATTCCTCTTTTATACACACACACACACACACACACACACACACAATATAAATTGCAACCCCCAAATACATAGTCTGAATGGCTTTAAAATTGCTTTTTTAAATGACCAGGTCATCATCTGGATAACAATACATACACACATAAAGGTTTCTGGATATTTTCACATTAAAACCAGTCTTAGATGTGAATTCTTCAGCTTTGCATGAATTCTCCACTTCTGTTGACAGTCTACACTGGGCAAGGATATCAGGCAATAGGTGGAATATTCAGCTTAGTTCAAGAGGTTATGATCACTATAGGTTTTCTAGTAACAAAAGTGGGTTTCTCCCTCTATTGACTGAAAGAAAGTGAAAAGGACCACAGGTGTTGGTATGGCTAACAGAAAGGCTTCTTCAGTAACCAGTGAAGATGGTTCCTCAACTGCTCTATCTTTCCAGGTGTTCTTCAGCTTACAGGAAGGCCATTTATCCTATATTTAGTGGTACATTCTACTTACGTCTCCTCCATAAAAGATCCTTGAAGATTCAGCAAACAAGGCACACATCATCATCATTTTTCAAGAGCCCAATAGAATGTCAGAATATATATATATATATATATATATATATATAAATAATCTTTTCCTTATAACGTGGATTATATATATATATATATATATATATATATATATATCTTTTCCTTATAAGGTGGATTTTGTTTTCTTACTGTTGCCAAAGCTGTCAAATAAACTGTCAGTTTACATCTGAGAATCTTAATCAGTCCAATCACCTTTCTTAAAAAGAACAGAGTGAAACCCAATTTTTTATAAACGAGAAATCCGAAGAACATATTATAATTGGCATCTCCCAGAGACTGCTATTACCTCCTTTTACAGGTCCTCCCAAAGCTGCAGCCCTAGCCAACTCTTGTCTAACTTGGCTTAGAAGCACTGCTATGACACTCAATAGCTTTGGATCAGTGCTGATGGCTGAGATAAGGCAAACTACATGAAATGCTTGGTATTAAAGGCAGAACTTCTTTTGCTCTGCACATGTCATATATCACTGATGCACCTGTTTTATGTTCAAAATGGGAAGATAGTCAAAAAGGAAGTGGCCAGCTTTAAAAGAGAAGCTGTATTTTTAGTTTCTGAAAATAGCCCACATATATAACTACTTAATAAGAATATGTGCCTGACTAAGCATATGTTTGAGATGTGCTTGGGTATTTTTTCAGCCTTATATATAAATATTATATGTAATATGTATACCATGTGTAGATTTCATTTTCACTCTTCTGGAGTATCATTTAATTTCATTTTCAGTTTTCCAGCTTAAGGTGCTGCACAGATAGGGTCGGGTGTGGGGGGAGGGGAAGCAAAGCTGTAATAAATCTTCAGAACTCCTATGACAGTATATTGGTTTGGCTTTTATGTTTAAACTTTGATTTGTAGTTCTACCATGGGTGTAATTGAGAACATTAAAATCCTTAGTTGTGCAGTGTCACCATCCCTTAGCACAATGATTTTGTAAATCTGAAAATAATTTTCTGACCAGCATGTAAATTTCCATGATACCTAACATGAACACTAGCTAAAACTACACTCCAGGTGAGGAAATTATAACAGGTCAGAAATGTGTTGGAACAGGATAGACCAGAGAAAAATGTTGGTGATTGGTAAAAGAAACCTCCATAAGCACATACAAATATACAATATCATATGATGTTAGGAACAAGGAAAGAAACATTTGGCATATGCCATACCTGCTCCTCTTTGGTGGCTGAATCCAGCTAGATGGTATACAAAAGTGTTTCATGATGAAGTGAACAAAGCTTTTCCATACCTACCAGGGTGTTAACCCTGAAGCTATGAAAGAAAGAATATTTTAGAAACCACAGAACACTTGTTAGTACTTTAAAAGAGCCAGGAAAAGAGATTTTCATGTTGGCTAGTTGAAAGAGAAAAAAGAGAACTTACTAAGAAGTATGGTGTGACATTTTTTTCCCCCATGAGTCTCTCTGAGCCATGCAAAATCTAAGCAACCTGTGAGCATGGCTATGGAAAAAAGAGCATGAAATGTGTGGCTCTTGAAGATAAAAGGTAGACTTGATCCTTCCCCTCCTGCCCCATACATATATTCACTGTCCATACTGCATACTAGTACGTAGCATGTACACAGTGTGTTGCCTATTGCTTCACAGCTTATTACCATTGAAATAAACATAATTAAGCGGACTAAGGTAAATGTGGTGACTCCACTGCCATGAACAGTTAAAGAGACTTAGAGATTACTACTACCAGATTGCTGCTGGTGGTGGTGGTTGGTTAGGAGCTTGTAAGTGCACTAGACAGCCAGGTTTCTGAACCTCTGCCCAAAACATGGAGATTATACGAGAGAGTGATTTTTTTTGTGGAGGAAGGGACAAATCTTCAGGGATAGCCATTGAATCATTAGAGCTCTTGATCTAACATACCAGTCACTGGATAATGTCAGCATCATGGAACTTAGTGGAGTAAAAGCCTGCATTTGGTTCCACTGTCTGCTGCAGCTATTGAATTCTGCAAGGTGCAAGTGCTCACTGGGTCAAAAATATGTTTCAGACAATGCTTCTGAGCCAGCTATTTTTTTCCCTTTGAGTTAAGATCCCATCTAATTCGATATGTTAATAAATGTTTATTCCACATATGGAGTTAAAAAAGCAAGAAACTGCCTTCAAACATACACGTAGCATCTGGACATGCTGCATATAGAAAAGCAAATAAATAGCTTTGAAGAAAATGTTTAATTTAGAACAAGGATGTGCCTGAGGTGCAGAGCTTGGCAGGGCCGCCCAGAGGATTCAGGAGGCCTGGGGCAAAGCAATTTCAGGGGTCCCTTCCATAAAAAAAAGTTGCAATACTATAAAATACTATATTCTCGTGGGGGCCCCTGTGAGGCCCGGGGCAAATTGCCCCACTTGCCCCTCCCCCGCCCCCCGGGTGGCCCTGCAGCTTGGGGGTATGCAGAGCTGCAATTTTGAGTCAGGCCCACGTCTACTTGAGTATGTCTTAAGTGAGGATTCCACTGCAGCTAAAGACTCAGTGCCAAATTCACCCCCAGTATAACTCTGTTGCAGTTGATGAGTTATCATAAGTGGAGTCTTCAGGGAAGAATTTGGTTCTCCTCCTTTCATTGCATTGGTAGCCATATTGTGCCTCTAAAAATGCCTCTTTGGGAGCCCCAAGAGGTATGGTAAACAATTTGGAGCTCTCCACCAACATTGGAGACTACAGTGTGTACTTTCCCCGATAGTTAGCCAGCTCAGCTTGCCAGCACTCATTGTGCATAGGTCCTTAGACGTTTAGTTAAAGAGAGAGAAATTCATACTTCCTAATCTTGAGAGGTTTCTCCATGCCTGATATATCTGATCTCTTGGCCCCCCAAAGGAGTACACTTTGGTAACTTAAAAGTTCACGAAGGAATGCAACTGCTCACATAAGTAATTGTCTCACTGTGAATCAGGATTGCAGAGCCAGACTCTAGGTAAATTCTTCCAACTCGGCCTTCCAGCCTATATCCATAATTCAGCTGCTTAATGTTGTCCTTCACTTTGTCCAGCAGATTAGTTCCGTCTTGATGGTTTATTATGATTTTGGCATGACATTAAAATTACAACAGTTTATTGGAAATCATTAACTATGCAAACCTATATCCATGGCTGTGACAATGATTATGTTAACACTTTCGCAGAGCAGCATAATTACCATTTTTGTTAACAATATTTGTAGACCCTGGATACAGCCTCTGATTCTAGATCACTTTCAAGCCTTGTTTAACAGAGCTTTGGTACAGGTCTGAAAACAGAATTGGAAACCAAGCACTCTGAGTTCTAATCTCAGCATTGACACTGGCTCCTTTTGTAGCCATAGGGAAATCCTAAAGGCCAGATTCTCAGCAGGTGTAAGTCAGCCATTGAAGTCCGTAGAGCTAGGATGATCTACACTAGCTCACTATCTAAGTTTCCAAAGTGGTCCTGATCTTAAGAACCTCAAGTTCTGGGTGCTCAGTTTCACCCACCTTAACCTCTCTACCTCACTTTCCAAAGGTGTAAGATGTACAGCTAGTGAAAAATAGGGACACATTTGTTGACAAATTTCACTGAAAATTTTGAATTTTAAACCACGCTCTAGTAAGAAGGTAATATCCACATACCTCACAGGGGTGTTGTCAGGGGTGTTGAATGTTTTAAAGCACCTTGAAAATAAGAAGAATCATATAAGTGCTAGGTATTTTTCTGTCGCTTCACAACTGTAATGCCCACGTTAATACAAAAAGCTTACTGGGTTCTACCAGGTCTATTATCACCTGGCGTAATCTGATCTCCTCAAAGCCTTGAAGAGATTACAGAGCATTGTATAGTTTACCTAGAGTTGTGGTCAGCACAGTACATTATCAGGATTAGCTACATTGCCTTATAAATACTCTGTGTGCCATGTGTATCACACCAGGGACTTCCTCTGCCATCATTTTATACACTTTTATGGCATATTAATTATTCACTTTCTGGCATCTGATTTACAAAGTTTCCTGAAGACTGTTTGAAGTGATAAGAAGTGTATTTGGGGTGTGGGGGAGGGGAGAGGACATTAGGTCCACAAAACTTATTGGAAAGAAAATCATATTTTCTTACAATTTGCTGTGGTAAACATTTTATGATATTCTCCACTACAGCACATCAGAATAATCTTTAATAAAGATCAGTTGCTGCTTAATACCTATGTCAAGTGCAATGAAAAGAGGATTGATTGTGACAAACTGACTGTTTTGGATTATAACTGACCTGTGGTTCAGTAAACTACAATATCACTTGTTCCATCTATAGACAAAATTTTCCGCTGTCTTCAGTGGGAGCAGGATCAGTCCCCCTACCCCTGAATCTGTGGACAATGACTGGCATTGAGATGTGATTCTGATAAAAAATCTCCCATGGAAGTGACAACCCTTATTATAGAGGGAGTTTTCAACTGCTGGGATCAGTAGCAATTATATTACACTGAGGGAATTGAAAGGGGGACAGACGGGGCAGTAAAAGAGATGAGAAACTACTGTATGTGAGAACCCTTGGGATACCATTTACATGAGCCAAATAAAATGCTTCCAAAACTTATGAGAAGGAAGCTATACCATATGCAAGTGCAGTCATTTTCATAGCTGTACTACCCTAAATAGAACTGTAGTCACTGAACCGGAATCATGGGGTTATTTGCTTCTAAGGGTCATAAGTTAGACTCCTATCAGTGCTGTCTGAGGGGAGGACCTCATGCATTAACGTTTTAGATTTGGGTCTGAGTTCACTCCCATTCCCGATTCATTTTAGTCAGCTCTCATTATAGGAGGGGTTAACAGCTGTGGTTAGCTGTTGCATTATTTGAAGCAGGTGCCTATTGCTGCCTCTGACCTTGACATGCACAGCCTACAGAGCAATGCCAGTGCTAGTGTTTCTAAGCAGGAGTAACCATAGGAGTGGCTAGATTCAAAGGGGATTGAAGATTTAGACTACGAAAACAGCTTTCAGATAGACTAATCTGGTAAAGTATTACAATGAACAAGGGCAGCAGGAGTAGGTGTTCACCTGTCAGTCTGCGGCATGCAAGACAAGAGCCTATCTCCACTCTCACATATACTGACTTTAAAAAAAAATCACATAAAAAACAACATCTTTGCTACAGAGACATTTTTAACAAGTATTCCAGAAAGAGCACCAGCTATCAAAAAGGCTGCCAGGACCAGAAGGAGCCATCAATCGAACAAGTTTACATTTCAAAGTTTTTTCAAGAACAGTGAAATATCTTTATCCTCCTCGATGGGAAAACTGCAGTGCTATAGTAAAGTAGCTATTTGCTGCTTCTTAGTGAAGACTGTTCCTCTGAAGTGGCCCTTTAACCCTTAGAATGGTGCTAGACTATATATATATATATATATTGGCTCTCTTGAGAGTTTTGCTCTGAGAAGCTTCAAGACTGTGGAGTCAGTCTGCTGTCTTTTTCCTTTTGTATATTGCATTGTTCAGTTCAAGAGCTTCTCTGTAATGTCTGAGATTAAACTGGTCAATTTTTTTAAACCTTTCCTAATAGTATTTGAGACCATGGGAGGCGTCTGTCTGTCTAATTTAGACATTTATCTGGTAATTCAGTCAAGTTCCCTCATGCGACACAGCTTCATTCTCCATAAAAGAACCGAGTGCAAATAAAAGGTCATACCATACTGCATAGTGTTGCTGCTCTTGGACATTTCACAAACTACTATACCTATACCTATGCTATACCCATGAAAAACAGAGGGCTGTGTAAATGGAGTGATTTTCAACAAGCTGCACCTTCTGATTCTGTATTCCTCATTTCAGCTCTGTGTTTAATTTTTCTGAGTCATTTGAAAATGATTAAGCAGTTCAAATAATTGTTTCCTGGGTATATTAGTGGCATTTAATTGTCCTGCTTACAGCTAAAGATGGTGTAGAGACTGTAGCTTGCTTTGGAATATGCTAACTCCAAATAGACAATAACAGCTCACCGATAAATCAAATATTTTGAAACTTTTATTACCAGCTTCCCTCCCAATTCTTCTTTATTTCCCTGACTACACCGCATAGATACTCAGTTTTGACACTGCTCTTCATTACCTGAAGGCACTGCTTGAACTGAGGATGGAAAGGTTGCACTCTAGGGCCCTGCTAGCCCTTGGCCAGGATCCTACAGCCATTATGATACACAGGCTGTTGAAAACTCCTCTCTTCTGGGTGGGGAGGGTAAATGACAGAACCCCACTGTCTCTGCATACAGAAAAAAAACAAGTGCCGTTTACTGTAGTTGTGATATATAATTTGTGAGTACAGTCACAGCCTCAGACCGTCTTATTGATATAAATGACACTCATTATAATTTATTTGGAAAAAATATGCTATCTGTTACCATGCCAACATTCTTTGTAAATACCATTGGTTCTCAATGAACTCCTTCTGACCTCCTGGTCTGAGGTTGTCACTGTGTGATGTACATAATTCTCTCAACACTGATCCATTACTTCTGCTCAGTGTTGAGGGTCATGCCTGTAGTGTAAAGTCAAAGATAATTAGCAGTCCTATCAATAACCAGCTGCAGGACTGCAGCCCAAGTGACAGGCCAGGAAAATCCAAGGAAAGAGGAATAAAAAGTGGAGGAACATGCCTGTTTATTCTGTACTTCGAGCAGCTGCTGCGGACTATCAACATCATCAGGAGACCTCACTGCATTAGCATAAATTCAAATGACAAATCCACAGTGCTATTCAGAGACTCATTAATTTGCAATAGGTGCAGTGCTCATGACATATTAGTGAAAAATTCAAATGTCTTTGTAGCATTGTGAGTTTAGTTGTGGGACGTAAGTCGCTAAAATGAAAATGTGTGTAATTTTTTTAGCAGTTTATTAAATTATGAAGTGTGATGACTATATCTGTGCATCTTTTCAAGCAGATAAGGTCCAGTGTACTCCAGCACCAAATAGCCTGGTTTGGGTAGAGATTTTCCTGTCAGACTATTTTCAATCAGGAGACAAGATACCAGACTGTCTGCTGTGCTCTGCAGCATACAGGCTGATAGCTCCCCCTTCTGAGTGAATTGTGTTGCCACTTGAATATAGAAGGAAAACAAGACTGCTTCATGGTCTATGCTTTTGTTGTGTCTATCTTTTTTATGCTTTTAGCCCCAGATTTTGATGCACAGTGGTTACAGCGGTCAGCAACGGCAAAAATAAAATAATACAGTATGATTATACATGAGTTTGATGGCTTCCTTTGTGATGCCATATTCATCCAGATATGAGGAAGACCATATATAACTCGTGTGCAGGATATAAAAAGCCTTAATTATGAGTATCTTGTTTTAAGCAATTGCTTTGTTTATACACCAAAAAATGGAGAGAGAAAGGGTTTAAATTTTTATATTGAGAATAACTTGGCCATAGTGCTCTTTCATAATGTTGCGATCAAGCTTATAGTTATAACTTACAATTTAAATATGCAGCCCTATAAACTATTTTTAGGGCTTGATTCTGCCTTTTGTGCACAACTCAGAGAAGTAGGTATATCTTTCTCCTCTTTAGGGACAGCACAGCTTGTACCAAATATTTCTATTTGTTTTGGCAGAGCTGGTTTTGGACAGGGTTCTGGTGAAAAATGTGTTTAACCCATACCTGTATCTGTATATGGGTTGGGGTTCTCTGCCCACCATGTATCCCATGCTGGATGCCAGATCCAGTGTGGGCTTCCTAGCCATTCCTTTACCAGCAAAATGTACATTAGGATAGTTACTTGCAGTATATGAGAAATAAAAATCTTAGTTTGAAACTTCAGAATACTGGCTTAAATTTTCATGATTACTGATTTTTAGGTGCCCCACTTTTGAGAACCTTAAAGAGCCTGATTTTTAGAGGGCAGGGGCTCAGTTGCAAGCTGCACATCCAAAATCATTAGTCACTTTTGAAAATGTGGGCCATTATGTATAACCAGATAATATTATCACATATGCCGTGTTTGGGTACTACAATCATAAGCACATTAGAAATACCTTCAAGAGATATACACCAAGACAGAAGTATATTTATATTGTATATGTGGTAACCCCTGCATAGCTTTCAGATGCCCACCATTTTTATGCCACAAGTGCTTTTATTTCCTCATAAATGTGGTACTTCCCATAAAATGTGCAATAGTCAATAGAATGTATTTATTTTACCAATACGCTTTGCCTACTTTATTTAAGTAGAGATGGAAGCATCTTACAGCACATGTCCTGCCTCTGGATGAAGTGAAAGCCATTTCACATGCTGGCTTCTTGACTGTGTCATGCCACCTAGGACACGGCATGTTACAACTGAAAAAAAGACAGTTCCATGCCTTACACATCACTGAGAGGAATGCCACATGCTAGAACATGCTTCCAGACCCCCCTCCCATTTTGTCAGAGCAAACTCCATGCTATTCTCTTATACAGTTTGAGTTTGCAAAGTTCTGAGTGCCTCAGGGAGGTGCTGAGCATCCCAGATTCCTATTGCTTATATTAGCAATTGGTACTGAATCAGCTGGATGGTCCAGTGGTTAACATGCCACTGGGACCTACTCCTGACTTTGCTACAGGCTTCCTATGTGACTTTGGGCAAGTCACTTTGTCTCTGTGTATCTCAGTTGCCCATTTCTTTAAATACTGTAGGAATAATTGTACTTCCCTACCTTACAGGGATAGCATGAGGATAAATACATTACAAATGATGAGATAGTTACATATATGGCCCCCCTCACCATAGGTAAGGTAGACTTCATTTCTGAAAAATGAGTCGTATTACATATGGCAAAGAAGAAAATATTCACCTCTGAATGAATATAACCCCTGCTTGGATTGATGGACACTATGGCCTTTTTGGTTTGGCTTACATATATGAGGTGTCTGAGTAAAAGAATTTACATTTGGATCACTGGGTGAGTCAAAAGATGTGTAAAATCATATGCTCCCTGACAGCTCCCTATTGATTATGCATATGAGAAAGCTCATGTGCATCTTTCATTCTGGCAATGTTTGGAATGCAGCAGTACGTTTGTTCCCAGTATGCCTGTTTCATTGGGACACATAAATAAATGGGTACAAAATGGCTAAATCCTGTGGATGGGTGGACAGGTAGGGCAGAATAAAACCTCAGCATTTAGAAAAGGAGGCCTCAAAACAAGGCTCAGAGGGATATGTAGGATGGGACTTTAAAAAGCTCTCTGCATTGACCTAACTCTGCTCCCATTGAATTTGGTGGGAGCTCACTGCTTTTGAATCTCCCATCCCTAAACTTTTTAATCCTTAACCAGAGTGAAGCAAACCTCACAATCTTTTCAGTGCCCCTAAAACCTTGCACATGTGGTCAAGAGACAGAACCCAAGACCCAGAGCCTCAAAGCTATTCTGAAGTCAATAAAATTTAGGTGCCTAAATACTTTGAGGATCGGGGCTCAAATACTTTTCTGCCACAGAGTGGTGCATTGCAAAGGAGGAGTATGTGTGGGTGTCTAATCAGTGTGTTTAGATGTTAAGCCTAAGGTTAAGGTCACATGCTTCTAGCTAATCCATATCTCAGACCCAGGTAAATGTCCATTCATGAGTTTTAAAAAAGCACAGCATGCATTGTAACATTATCCATTTGGTGATCTTTACGGCCATGTTAGGAGGAAAAGGAGAATGCCAGTTCAGGCAAACAAGCAATGGGCCTGCGTTCATAGTGTAAAGGTGCACAGAACATTTCACCAATGGTTTTTCATTTGTTTGGATTAGTAAGCATTGTGTTGAGAACTTTCAAGCCTGTTCTTCTTGCAATATATTTCTCAGATTGGCAGTTTTTCCCCAAAGACCAATTGTCTGGGACTGTGGATCTGTGATATATAGTCAGGGTACATTTCCCAACATAGAATTTGCCACAGAGAGCTGAATGTCAAACAATATACCAGTGCTGAATTACATTCTACCCTAGGATAGATATATGAGATTTAGGGCCAGATTCTTGGCTCCTGTTCTGGCCACACAAATCAGCCAGAAAGCTGTGCTGAAGGGACAGCTGAGGATTCCCCTCATGTAGAGGAATCCTTTAGTGGAATAAAACCGGCATAGCTGGCTCTATGCCACCCATTGCCTCCCCTCCACAGTGGGGATGGGACTTGAGTGAACAGTGCTGTGGCTGATCAGTCCTTATAGGTTTGCTGATGTCAGGAGAAGCTTAAAACAGTTTAAAAACAATTTCAGCCCCTAGCAGCAGGGCCAGCTCCAGGCACCAGCTTAAGAAGCAGGTGCTTGGGGCGGCCAAAGGAGAGGGGCGGCACCTGTGGCAATTCGGGGGCGGCAGGTCCCTCACTCCCTCTAGGAGCGAAGGACCTGCCGCTGAACTCTGCCGCCGATCGCAGCTTTTTTTTTTTTTGCTTGGGGCGGCAGAAATGCTGGAGCCAGCCCTGCCTAGCAGAATTTCTGTTTGTATTTACCTCTTAAAAGCCTAATAAAAGAAACAGTATGTGAAATTATTTTAATCCAGAAACAATGTTCCTCTGTTTTCCTTCTGAAGAACAATTTTGGTTCATTAGCAGATAACAATGCTCACTGTGCGCCACCAGGATTACTTGGAAGTAAAATTATCTAAACTACGGAAGTTGATTGGAACATATTGTGTATTTGTGATCAAGTGTACTATAGGTGTACACATTCATGTGGAAACGTTATAGCACCATGAACCGGCTAAAGAACTTACTCCAGAGAAATCTACAATGTGAAGAAATTATTTTCAGTTATTCCACCAGAACAGCATAGGGCAGGATTTAGCCCTTTGAGTTTTAGTTCAGAAAGGCCTAACTATGTTAATTTTTTTTTACTTTACATTCTGCAAGCTAAAAGTTGTTATATCTGCATGACTTTGAGGTGGTTGTGGGAACATGTCTTATGAAGTGGCATTTTGTGGTGGTCTTGCTAGCAACAGAGCTTGAATAGGCAGTTACCCCTTTTTTAAGCCTTTGAAAAGAATTATTACCTGTGGAAGAAAACTGACCAGGACCACCAGGAGACTTTGATTAGAAGAGCAGATGACAGCCTTATCAAGCCTATGCGCTGGTAGAATCAATTAAGTCCCAAGCAAAATAAGAATAGAGGGTAAAACTCTGCTCTTAATTACAGCAGTGTAAATCCAGTCACTCTTACTTTAAGAGCAGAATTTGGTCCAAAGTAGTTAAGGAGAAGGTAACAATGTTATTAAGCCTAAGACACTGTTTGTGCTAATATTTTCCTTGTGCGGAACGTGTTTGCATTTCAACTGGCAAATTATTTACAATGGGACTAGATATACTCACCACCTAGGGCAATTAATTCAGGGTTATAAAGTTTGTATTTCAAAATCAGTATGAATAATTCAGTGTTAGGTTGTTTAAGTGCGTTTTGTAATGTAAAGCTGCTGGTTTGGCTTGTCATGAAAACGTTGTGGCAAATGTGATTCCCATCCCCCCTTCTCCCTCAAGGGAGGAAGTAGTGGCGTTACAATGGCCCACGTTGTGACCTGCATTCCTTACACAGCCTACACTGAATTGAAAACATTAAAAGACTTAAAATGGGAGGCTTGCATGTGCAAGGAATATAGGATTGGCCCAATCACGGGGTGGCTGAATCAGCCAGACAGGTTGTGGTGCTTGATGTTTCTATTCTAATTAGTATCAGACTTACAGAAATGTGGACTACCCCATGCTAATAAAGTCAATTATTTAACATATGATTTATAAAGAATTATTTTCCATTACATTTTTAAAATGTAATTCTACCAGGAGGTTGGATACCTTGGCTTCTGTGTCTCTCTACCTCCTCTTCAGATGTGCTTGGTTTATAAATGATGTCATCAGCCACACCTATGCAACCATGTAATCTCCAAACTATACCCTAAGTTCCACTTGTGAAACCCCATTAGCCTTTGATGACACTGCGTAGGTATATTATTTGGAGACAAGGGGATTTCATAGATATGACTGAGAGCTTAATTTGGCCTGCACAAACTTTATTACTGAGAATGATTGGCTCTCAGAGCCCAGAGTGAGTTGCAGGGCTGGCAATTTGAAGTGGGGAATCTTTCTCTTTATAATTGATCAAATCTTTCATAGTCTCAGTCAGGGCTTGAATTGGACTGGTTTGCACCAGTTTAGCAACCTGGCACTTTTTTTTTTAGTGGTCACCTCATTCTCCAGAATCTCAGCTTTCATTTTTTCAAAAAGGTCTCTAGCCCTCTGGTTGCAAAGAAAATCTTCAAAACACAAAGAGAGTGTAACCAATGCAATGAGTTTTACCGGAGTCAGTAGAAATCATTAAACTATATGTCTGAGGGGTGTGGACTGCCTCATTCAACTCCCTGGGATGTTAACTCAGATCACCAGTGATGATGATATAAATGTCACTTAATGTGGCATGTGGGGGCAGTTTTGTAAAGTGCCACTACTTTCTTTCCCTCCCTCTCCTTCCCCACCCCCCAAATCAAGCCCTGGAATCAGTGAAACAAACAGAACTCCAGTCCTGCTGATCCTGTCTCAAATACATTTTAATTTTCACACATCTATAACACAGCAACAACTCCTTCTCTCTTCCCCCAAGACCCAGAGTTCTAGTTCATAATGGTCTCCATACAATTTCATTGTTCAAATATGTGGCTGAAAACTAAGCAAGTTTGAATTAGTAATGTAGGGGGACAGCTTTGGTTTCTTCACTTTGTACCCAAACCTGCATAAAATGCCAAATCCTCATGGTTGCGCCCAGACCCAGGGGCTGAGCTGAGCACTGGACACCTGCACGCATAGGTACAGGGGTTTCCCTTGCAGGCTGGGGAGCCACTGCTAATAGCTGAAATAACCTCTGTACCCTGAAATGCTCCACCACAGAGTAGAGCACAAGAGGATCTATGGAACAGCAGATCATCTGGCTTTTTCCCTGCACCCCACCTGTGTGCTGAAGGGTTGGGAGCTTCATCAGAGCAGAGCATGGCATGAGTATACCCTATACAACTCCCAAAAATCTTATTTCTCTGGTGCAGTTCTGGTTCCTGGGGGCAGAGACAGGATTTGTTCCCAAGAGAATACAGCCTATGGAGATATTTGGAAAGTAATGTGCCTGGTAAGTCAGTTTTGTTAATATAGTCTCACTATTCCTGGTAAAATAACATGGCGGTAGTCAGGGGCAAGTTTTATCCTCATTTCCCACTGGGAAAAGAGCAAATGGGAAAATCTATATTGAAATATTTGCAGTCAGTTGTACAGCTTATAATATGCTATCTGGGAGGTTAGTTTGATTAAAGGTTTTGATTTAAAAGGAAACAAATATCATCCACAAACCTGAAACTTTGAAAAAATTATTCCATTTAAATATATGCACCAAGAAAATACCCCATTAATTTTTGCTTCCCTACTACTTTTTGTCAAAAGATTGATTTATCATTCGCCCTGCAGTGATGAAGTTCTAACAAATGCTTAGATATCATTTTGGGTGACAGTATTTAGCAGGCTTGTTTTCTTGTTAGTCCTGTACGACATTTTTCTTCATTTGTGCTGCCACTGTGAAAGGGAGTGAGTAAATTTCCAAAGCAGAACCCAAAATGTCACAGAATCACTGGCTTAAGAAAGCATACATCAAGTGTAATGCAAGTGTGGGAAGGGAACAAATTGACAGACAGCCAATGGGAAACAGGAAAAGAAGGCATTTTTATTGCACTGTGTTTACAGCTTGTACTTTCTCAGATTCTAAAAAATCCATTGTTTTGCCTACCAGTCTGCAAATTTTTACAGTTGGACTTGCTAGAAAACAATCGGTGTCAATGCACTTTTATTAAAGTACCAGCTTTTATGTGCTCAAATTCAGAATTAGTGAGATCTAGGCCTGTAAATTCTGGCAGCATGGGCCAGATAATGAATAAATCTACAAAGTACAGTATCTGAAAAATGAATGTACAGCCTAACTTCTCCCCATCCCCAGAATTTTCATGTTTGTGTTTATCTTTCTAACTTGAAAAAGGATTCTCAGTCTGGTATTACACTAACATGAAATCTAGATTTGGTGTTTAGCACTATGATGGGATCACCACCCCACACAGGACTGAAAGGGGTTAAGGTGGTCAGACAGGCCAATTAACTCCATAGGCTGCATCTGGAGGAAGAGTCAGGGAGCAGGGAACTAACTGGAAGCAGATTCAGCTGTGCAGGAACAGGCAGGGCCTGTATAAAACCAGGTAGCTGGCAACAGATGGGGATGGCTAGGACAGGTTGCAGGAAGTGGTCATTTCCTGGGAGGATGGTTTTGGAGCTGGTGCGCACATGCACGCACACAAGGAAGCAGTCCAGGGAAAGAGCAGTGAGAGCGGAAAGCTTGGAACTGCTGAGTTGAGGGTCCCTGGAGTAGAGGGTGGGCCCAGGTTCCTCTACCAGCCATGAAGGGAATGGCACCATGGGGCAGTGAGAGGGAAGACTGCCTAGGACTGCTAGGGAGAAGGGACTTTGCTACTCTGGAGGTGGGGGAACACTCAGTGACCTGGCTGGAGAACTGAGTCATGAAGAGGACACCGAGGTTCTTGGAGCAAGAGAGGGTCTGCATACTAGATGAAAAGACAGAGCAATGGCGTGCAAACTGTGGAAAGGGGGCATTGACCTCAAGAGTTAATCCCCAGAGTGAGCAGGGAAAGGTGCCAGCCCAGCGGTGAGTGGTGCACCCTGTGACAATTTGGTATAGAATGCAGGCACATAGTCGCCCTGGGTTGAGAGACTGTGGTGGACTGTGAAAGACTATATAAAGCTGTTACCCTGATACAAGGGAAGTAGGAAAAACTGTTGTAGAGACATTTTTGGCAAAGAGACAATGGATCTGCAATTGTAATTCCAGAGTCCCACCCCCTGCAGAGTGGGGTGACAGTCAGCAGGGACAGATCCAAGTCCTGCTTCGTCAGGTGCTGAAGAACCCCAGCAGAGACAGTGGGAGGCACGTTGATACCTGTAGAATTACCTGGCGCAGCTAACTGAACAGCGGCTGGCTCTAGTTAATCTCCTGGAGGAAGAAATTAGTAGAGGCTGCAGGGAATGAGATATGAAGGGAGGTACCAGGGCCAAAAGGCCCAGCCAAAGGAGTGTTATGCCTGTGGGTTACGAGGACACCTGAAAAAGGAGTGCCCCTACCAGGATTGGGGACAGAAGCCTCACCCAGAAAGTTGGAAGAAAAAAAGCCCAAAAGAGCCCATCCTGTGGGGAGAACAGGAAAAGGAGGGGCATGTTTTGCCAGTGGGCAGCAGGGGTACCTACAGAGGGGATGCCCATACATGAGTTTTGAGATAAAGGCTAGCCCAGGGAAAGGGGCTGGATAAGGCAAGGAAAAGAAAAGGGTTTGCTTTGGGTGCCATGGGGTTGACCATATAAAAAGGCATTGCCCCCTTAAGAGAGGATGTGGTAGCAAAAGGGAAGACATGGATGCCAGTGAGGCAGAAAAAAGGAGGTTACAAGATAAAATGATTAGGACATAGGAACAACCACAGAGGGGAAGCAGACTGCTATGGGGACTCAGACCCTGACAGAAAGGGTATTGGAGGAGTCTGGGGAAAGTGAGGGAGCGCCAGGGGAAGCTAGCAGTTGCAGAGCAGGCCCTCTGAGTAGCTGAAGAGGACCTGGAGTTCCAGAGGGAGAAATTTGGAGACTCCATGGAGGAGAATGGCAAGTTCCTCCTCATAGACCTGAGACCTGAACCATGAGTGGGATGACCTGCAGGCCCAGTTGCACCAGCTCCAGGGGAGAAGGTACCTGCCCACTTGAGAGTTGCTGTCTTGAGGGGGAGGGTATGTGAAGGGGTGACTTAACCCCTTTCAGTCCTGCGTGGGGTAGATGGCTAGGCAGACCAATTAACTCCACAGGCTGCACCTGGTGGAAGAGCAAGGGCACAGGGAACTAATTGGAAGCAGGTTCAGCTGTGCAGGAACAGGCAGGGCCTGTATAAAGCCAGGTAGCTGACAGGGACTGCTAGGAAAGGCTGCAGGAAGCAGTCATTTCTTGGGAGGAAGGTTTTGGAGCTGGTACACTCAGAGAGAGACAAGGGGACCCAGGTGTGATAGGAAGCAGTCCAGGGAAGGAGTAGTGAGGGCTGAGAGAGGAAAGCCCAGAACTGTTAAGTTGAGGATTCTTGAACTGGAACCCAGAGTAGAGTGGGCCTGGGTTCCCCTACCAGCCACTGAGGGAGTGGCACCATGGAGCAGTGAGGGGAAAGATTCCTGCAGCCCCCATTGGCCTGGAGCGGTGAACCGTGGCCAGTGGGAGCCGCGATTGGCCGAACCTGCAGATGCAGCAGGTAAACAAACCGGCCCAGCTCGCTGGGGCTTTCCCTGAACAAGCGGCGGCCCTAGTTTGAGAACCACTGGACTAGACAGCCCTCTAAGCCAAAATATTGTTTAATTTCAACAGTGGGAACAAAGCATTTAGAGAAAAAGGATTTTAAAACTATGTGCATGTCTTTTCTCCAAAGGGAGCATCCTGGATGGGGGCTAAGGCAGAGGCTTCTTCAGATACCCTGGTGGGTGCTTGTGTCAGCCTCGTTCTCCACAACCACCTCCCTGCTGGAAAGTGTCTCTTTTCATCCTGCCGGAGTTCCTTTGTTCTTGTCAGTTCATAGGCTTTTGGACCTGCTTGCCAAAAACCAGTTTGGTAGGCTCTGTACGAGATTGAGACAGACTCCTCAGATCCAATGACTCTACCATTGTCCTGTAACAGCATGCAAGAGTTTGCTGAGGGATGGCTTTTCTCAAGCTATTCTTCTACTTCCTGATTGTTTTCCTTACACTCCCATATTTAACTAGACCAATATATTCCTACAGAAAACATTCAATAACTAGATCAACATACAGTATTCAGAGCAGCTCCACCTCTGTCACGGGGTATGAGGATTAAGGCTGGGACAAACTTTGCTGCTGCAATGACATCTAGGGGACTATTTCAGGCTGACATATTTTAGAATAGCCCCATGATTGCTCTAACTGATGCTGGGAGGTAGAAAGGTGCTTAGAGCTACCTTTGCTATCTCCTTGGCATATATGAGAATTAAACCCCTAGTGTTTGATTTAGCTCAGTGTTTCTCAAACTGGGGTCGCCGTTTGTGTAGGGAAAGCCCCTGGCGGGCCGGGCCGGGTTGTTTACCTGCCCCGTCCGCAGGTCCGACCGATCGCAGCACCCACAGGCCGCGCGCTGCTGCAGGCCAATGGGAGCTGCTGGAAGCAGCGCGGGCCGAGGGACATACTGGTTGCTGCTTCCAGCAGCTCCCATTGGCCTGCAGCGGCGAACCGCGACCAGTGGGAGCCGCGATTGGCCGGACCTGCGGACAGGGCAGGTAAACAAACCGGCCCGGCCTGCTGGGGCTTTCCCTACACAAGCGGTGACCCCAGTTTGAGAAACACTGATTTAGCTTCACACACAGTTTCAAACAGTGGCTTTCTCTCATTTTTTGTCTTTAAAGATTAGAGCTTAACTGGGTCTAATCTTTAAAGTCCTAATGGTTACAAAATGCATTCAGGAAACTTAATTTATACCCACATGCACATAGGGCATTTCCAAAAATGAATTTATGAAGTGTTAAATTAATGTATTAGTTGCATCCAAACTATTGATCTTCAACTTCCTTAGAACACTTTTACTATCTGGTGGCTTATTTATCTGTCTTGATAACAGGCTTATCAGCCCCTGTCTTTCTAACAAGGTCATCTCCTGTGTTTTCATTACACCTAATCACTGTATTAATTACTTTGTTTGTTCTTTATCTTCCCTTTACTGTTTACAGACTGTGCTGTGTTTTACATCACAAGAAGTGTGTGAAATTCTATACATCTGAATTGTAATTGTCTTGTTTAATCAATATAAACCTTGAGAAAATTTGGACTAAAACTTTTCCTAGTCTAAAATATATGCAGCAATAGATGACCGGGAAAGAAAATATTATATTTAACATACCTCTAGTAACTCAAAGTAAACATTATAGCATTTAATATTTGAGCCTTGTGAAATATTTGCAATATCTACCATTATTTGTCATGTTACTGGAAGCAACTGCAGTGATATATTAACTGCAATTTTTATTAATGTATTTAAAAAAAATTATGGAATATAAAATTAGACAGAGTAACCATACTTTCACTTTAATAAAATTAGTCCTATCTTATTTTTCAGTTAATAAGCAATAATAAATCTGCAGATCAGAAATGTTCAGAGACTGATTTGAATTCCTGTTAGGCTTGGTCTATACCCAGATTTTGTACTAGCATAGCTATCTTAGGGGTGCAATTTGGGGATTTTGGTTTATTTGTTTTTTAAGTTTTACCAGGACAGCCCCGCATACTGACACAGTTCTACCAGTATAAAGGTGCTTAGTCCCATTCCCTCTTTACTTCACTGTGTCCATGTTAAAATTTTAAGCTCTTCAGGGCCTGGACCTCTTCTATTCGTATTGTGATGCACTTTATACACCAAGTGCTGCAAATTAAAAAAAACCCTGTTACTAATCTGTTCTGTAACTGTTGTTCTTTGAGATGTGATGCACATGTCCATTCCACTTCAGTACCCTGAGCATGCACACACTTGGTGTGGGAGATTTTTCTCCCCGCAGTACATGTCCCTTGCCCCTCTGCTGCTGCATGATGGTACAGAGGGCAGAGCTGACCTTGACACCACTCAGTTCCTTCTTACCAGACAGACTCTGAAAAAGAAGGAAAGGAGTGTGGATCGTGCAATGGATATGTGCAACACATTTCAAAGAACAACAGTTACGGAACTCTTTCTTCTTCTTTGAGAGATTGTATATGTCTATTCCACATCAGGAGACTCCCAAGCAGTTTGATCTGGATGTGGGATCAGAATCTAGCTGAATAAGAGATTGGAGAATCACATGTCCAAATCTGGCATCATCTCTATATTGCTGAGAGATGACATAATGTGATGTAAAAGATATGTACTGAAGACCAAGTTGCAGCTCTACAACTGTCAACAATAGGCACATAGGCTAGAAAGGCTGCAGAGGCTCCATCTGATGTGGCTGAATGAACTAGTACCCCCCTCGGTGGAATTACACAACCCATGTTGTAGCACAAATTTATACAAGAGGAGATCCATGAAGAAATTCTTTAATGAGACCGGAAAGCCCTTCATCCTGTCTGCAACTGCCGTGAACAATAGTAAGGGGGATCTAAATGGTTTAGTCCTGGCCAAGTAAAACACGAACACTCTCCTAACATCTGATGTGTGGAATCTCTCTTCATCCCTATGAGCATGAGGTTAAGGCAAGACAGTTGTTAACTATATTGCCTGATTGATATGAAAGTAAGAAACTACTTTGGTGAGAAATTTTAGATGAGGGCATAGGTATACTTTATCCTTGTGGAGGACTGCATATGGAGGGTCACCCATTCTCCTGGCTGAGGTGGCTGACCACCGAATAAGGCTATTTTCACTGAGAGATGGAGCGACAAACATGTAAACAGCAGCTCAAAGGGAGGACCCTTAGGTTTGTTAACACCAGGTTCAATTCCCAAGGCAGAATAGAATCCTCTACTTGAGTATATATCCAGTCCAAACCCTTCAAAAACCAGAGTGACGTGGGATTGGAGAAAAGTGATCATTTATCAATTTGAGGGTGGACAACCAAGATAGCTGCTGGGTGAACTTTGATGGAACTAATGGCAAGCACTTGCTGTTTTAGGTGAAACAAATAGTCCAGCACATGTTGTAATGGAGTCCAGACCAGGAAAATTCTCTTTTGATGGGACTAGATGGAGAATCTCTTCCACTTTGCCTGCTAAGTATACCTGGGAGAAGGTTTCCTATTATTCAAGTGGATTTCTTGTACCTCCTTGGAACAGGTCTCCTCCTGAGATGTTAACCAGACTGTCTGGTGAAGGGCCTCCAGGTTGGGATGGAGCAGATGACCATGGTCTTGTGAGATCAGGTGTGATGCTGTATGATTGAAACATGACTATTTACATCATTAATATTGCCACTGTTAAATAATTGTAGCAAATCTTGTACAAAGGCTTTGCCTACACTACACAGCTTTTAGAGACATGGCCGTGTCGCTAAAAGTCGGGCAGTGTAAACGCTGTTTATCTGCACTTTTGCTGACAAAATACTTCCACCCCCTATGAGCGGGGTTCACGTTGTCGACAGGAGAGCGCTCCTGCTAACAACGAGCTGTTTACACTGCCACTTGCCATGGCAAAACTTTTGTCTTGGATGGAGGAGGAGTTTTTTAAAGCACCTGTGAGTGACAAAAGTTTTGTCGTTCAATTGGCAGTGTAGACAAAGCAAAAGTATACAATGTAAGATGTCAATGGAAAAGTTGTGTGATTTGCTGAGTATGATTATCCTGTTCATATGCATGTCATTTTTGTATCAGTCAGTATTTATAACTTCAATGGACTGGCATCCTACATATGTGCCGTATTCCTGGGTATCACCCACCAGGTAAAATCTTACATCGAAGCCAGACAGCTTTGCATTAATTGCCCATTAAAGGCAATTAACTCTCACAGTGGGCCATCAAAGAAACTCATCCTGCCCAGCAAGTCTTCTTGTGGACACTTTAGCCAGAATATGGGTAATGGCTGCTCCTGTGAGTCAACAAAGCATGCAATGGCATGTGACTTGCTCATGTGATCCTGGACTCCATCTTGTGCTTTTAATTTTCCACAAACTAAGACTGAGAGCAGTCCCTCCACATGGGAGAAGTTATAAAGGATCCTGGAAGCATCTCCATTTTGCCTCTTTCCTGCTCTGATCTCTGGACTATGGACTTAAACTAAAAAGAGCTTATTGACTATGGACTGAAGATCTTCCAATCTTTTGGAAGTTATCAGAGACTTTGTAAGCCAGCAGTCTGTAACCTCACTGCTACAAACCTGTTCCAAGAACATACCAAGATTGTATGTATATGACTTCCTTAACCATTTTAAAACTCTCCTCTTTCTTTTTCTCTTATAAATAAACCTTTAAATATTAGATACTAACGGATTGGCATCAGCTTGATTATTGTGTATATATTGAGTTATATATTGACTTGGCTATGGGGATGATCTCTTGGGATTAGAAGGACCCTTTGTTTGATTAAATTGGTTTTAAATAACCACTCATCATAAAGTCTGGTGTCTAGGGGTTAAATGAGTGCTGGAATGCCTAAGGAGACTGCATTTTTGACTTATTATTAACCAGTGTGATGAGACAGAAGTTTACTTTTGTTACTGGCTTAGTAGATTTGATGGTAGAATAACCACCATTCTGGGGTGTATCTGCCCTATTTCTCATCAGTTCACCCTGAATTTGGCATCGTCCACTATATGTGCCGACCCTGTGGGTGCTCCGGGGCTGGAGCACTCACGGAAAAAAAATAGTGGGTGCTCAGCACCCACCGGCAGCCCCACCAGAGACCTGGGGGGAGAAGGGAAGTGTGACAGTGTACCCCATAAGGCTTTATGGGGAGGGGGTGCTTATAAATGTATGTATGACATAACTGGAATATGTTTTGTGCTGCCTGTGCCAGGTAACATATCTCCGTAAAGGTTATGGTCTACTATATCTATTCATCCTATTTGTACATATATATATCATTTTCTACCTGAGGTTAAGAATATGGGCTGTATGCTTGCTTGGTTTCTAAGTAAGCTTTGGGAGGCATTTGGTCAGCTTCTTTAGGAAGGAATTCGCCAGGTTAAGTACCTGATCAGGAAACACTTGGGGAATAATGCATCTTGGAATGCTCCAATACACATAAGAAGTCTTCCTGGAGACATGCAAGATACCATGTGGACAATGGCTTCAGCCTGTAAAGGCAGGGACATGTGACTTGCCCAGGTGACTCCAGAACTCCATCTTGGAGCTGGACTTTGCATAGGAGGGAGGAGGGGGGTCTCCTCCCACAAGAGAGAGTCTATTTAAACCTGGGGGAGACCCCTCCATGTTGTCTTCAGCTGGCTAAAGAAGGAGCCTCTCCACCCCCCCAGGATACTTGAAGGAAACTGAAACAAAAGACAGTAACTACAGGGGTTGTGAGAGATTGCTGGACCCAGGCTAAAGGGAGATTAGCCTGTAAAAGGGAGCATTCTGGAACTGGTGAGGAACTTATCTGTATTTAGTTTGATTAGACATAGATTTGCGCATTTTATTTTACTTTATTTGGTGACTTACTTTGTTCTGTCTGTTACTACTTTGAACCACTTAAATCCTACTGTCTGTATTTAATAAAATCACTTTTTATTTAGTAATTTACTCAGAGTATGTATTAATACCTGGGGGAGCAAATAACTGTGCATATCTCTCTATCTGTGTTATAGAGGGCGAACAATTTATGAGTTTGCCCTGCATAAGCTTTATGCAGGGTAAAACGGATTTATCTGGGTTTAGACCCCGTTGGGAGTTGGGTATCTGAGTGCTAAAGACAAGCACACTCCTGTGAGCTGTTTTTGGGTAAACTTGCAGTTTTGGGACAAGTGATTCAGACCCTTGGTCTGTGTTGGAGTCAGACAGGAGTGTCTGACCTAGCAAGACAGGGTGCTGGAGTCCTGAGCTGGTAGGGAAAACAGAAGCAGGGGTAGTCTTGGCACATCAGGTGGCAGCTCCCAAGGGGGTTTCTGTGATCCAACCCGTCACAGGAAGCATAAAAATGTTCACACCCCTGTGAGGATACATTATACCTCTACTCAGTTTCTTTTAGTTGTAGGCAGTATGGAGGAAGGAGTTTGCCACAGCACTTCAGTGGGTTCCAGAATAGCCTCATTTTGTAGGGAGCATCGCTCAAGAAGGTCCCACAGATCCCAAATATCCACCAATCTCTGTGACCTCTCCTGAACCTCTCCCACCTGAATATCTAAAGCAGAAGCCAACCTCTTTAGAAGGTGCTGGTGGGTTCTGTAATTGTCCAGTAGAGGTGAGGAATCCCCACAACACAACTGTCTCATCCAGTGATGAGGAAGAGGAAACCAAGGCTTGCTTAGGTGGTGCTTCCTCCAATTCTTCCCAGGGAGATTCACTGGAGCAGATTGCTGCTATTCGGTACTGAGCCCAGTACAGGAGCATCTTGCAGCTCTTGACGGGGGTGATTGTGACACCTACTAGAGGATGTAGTGGGTGCAAAGACAATTTGGAAACAGGTGGAAACCACTGAGAATTCCAATATGACCATTGATATGGTCCTGGAGCTCCATTCCTTCCTGTCCAAGGGTCTACATCAGCCAGCCAACGTGGAACTTCTGCTGCAAACCAGGGGTGGAACGCCCTCAGAGAAGAGTGGTTAACATGATGCAGCCATGACAAATATGAGCCCACTTCAGACTGATGAAGAACTGAACTCCTCCAACCAAGAAGGGGAGGCTCCTGTTAGTGCCAGGGATCAGTGTCAGGAGTCTGGAGTGGATGGCATTGATGAAATCATAGCTGGTTTGCCTCTTGACAGCACTGTACAAGGAGTTACTAGAGAGGCAAGAGGTGCCCACAGTTTCAGGTGCTGAACTCTACTAGTCAGCAAATCCTCATAAGTAACCATCAGTAGTACTGGGCGAGGTGAATTTGGAATCACTGGTACTAGAGAAGCCAATACCAAGAGGCTGAGCAGATCACATGCCCTGGCATATGCCTCAGGTGTTGCTGGCACTGAGTCTCTTGCTGCTGCTGAGCCGACAAAGACATTACCATCGAGCCTGAAAGTGCCACATTAGAAGGCCCGGCTTGTTCTGGTTGGGATGATTTAGTTGGGGTTGGTCCTGCTTGGAACAGGGGGTTGTACTAGATGAGGTCTCTTCCAACCCTAATCTTCTGATTCTATGATTCAATGGGGATGATACCAGTGCCAGCATCCATGACCCTGCCTGAGGTGCTATTAGTATCAGGGAGCGCATCGAGTGCGTTCCACCCTCATTCCCTGCTTGCTTACTGAACTTCAGTGCCAGGAGACCTTGATCTCCTGGACACCAAGTCCTATGTCATTCTTCCAGTACCTCTTCTTTGGTACCACAGAAGGAGATCAGTGTTGAGACTCTGTTATTCAGGCAGAGTGCTCCTAGCTGAAGCAGACATGCAGTGGGAGGCTCTGATGATGGACACAGGGCTGCCTCCAACAGAAGGAGATTTAGTCTGACGTCCCTGTCATCTTTAGCTCTGGGCTTAAAGTCCCTGGAAATTTGGCACCCGTCTCTGATGTGGGTTTCTCTTAGGCACTTCAGGCACTGGGCATGCGGGTGGCTAACCAGCATCAGCTTCTTGAATGCAATGCCAGGCATGAAGCCTGGGGATCAAGGCATACCCCTGCAATGGGCACCGGTACCCAAACAGTGGGAACTGAAGAGTACAGAAAATACCCCAGTGAAAGGAAGCCTAAAATTAAAAAACTGAGTAGCAATTATATACAACATCAAGAACAAGGGAAAACACACAGTACCAAGGAAGAACATTCCAACAACTGTCATGAGGCTTGGGGTGGCTCTCCCCTTTACACCATCATGCGGCAGCAGAGGGCACATACACCACCCCAACGACTATCACTGAGGGAAAAATCTTCACCACCAGCGCTCTGGGTGCACACACACCTGCAGTGGAATGGACATGTGTAATCATTCAAAGAAGAAATAACTTTTCTGACAACAGACAGGGGTTCCAAACCATGGCTGTGCTTCAAATACTTCACACTGCTCTACCTGCTCAAAGTGGCCATAAACCTGAAGGCTTTCACCTCCCATGTACAGTTATCTGTTACTGACATAGAGCCACTCTCATGGTCCCTGCAAAGTGCGCCCCCCCCCCAGTTTCTTGGAGCAGGGAGTGTGCCCGGGACTCTCCTGTGACTTGGCTATCCCTCGCTGTTATAGTGTCCTCTTGAGGCAGTTAGTGTAGGTCAGAACTACTACTACTTGCTCTAACCTGTACGTGGGAACCACCATGTCACGTACATCTTGTACACTGGGGTGGCAGGGCTGCTACTGGAAGGTCAGGCTTCTGTAGCAGAGATGGACAGGTTACTGAGCTTCCTTCTCAGAGATATGCAACAGCTGTGTTTACAATAAGATCCTTTAATATTCTGTCCGGTATGGTTGGTGTTAGCTTAAATAAGGTGTGTTACACACAGCACCTTGTAGGGGCTGAACTGTATAATACAGTTTAATATTCCACTACAGACTACACAGCAGCCTGAAAATCAGAGTGTAAAGAATACCCTTGTCTGCCCCAGCCTCATCAGCTGTGCCTTAGTGCTTCTCCACTGCAGTTCAGGATTTACCTTGCAGGAGAGATCATTTCTAAGGAGGAGTTTTACAAATGTTTTCAATAACTGTGTAAACACAGAGAACTATGCAA
>NW_020664420.1:49059684-49159259 GCF_002925995.2 Terrapene triunguis
TTTTACAAATGTTTTCAATAACTGTGTAAACACAGAGAACTATGCAACTAGCAGAGATACATTTCATACATAGCTCACATTTCATACATAGCTCACATTTCTTGGGAAAGTTCTGCTCCCAATTACACCAGTGTTAAGAGTAATTCTTTTGACTACAATAGCAGAATTTGGCAGAAAATAAAACAGGAGGTGACAGTTCTCAGGCCTATGGCTCATATCTGTTGCCATCAGGGAAAAATATACAAAACTGCATCATGTTAAAGTCATTATCTTGTCACAGAAATAAGCATCATGTATATAAATATCATAAATAGGGCAGTTCTTTAGAGTTTCTGACTGTGTTGGGAGGAATAATTCTATGATAAATAAAATACTCAATATCTGTTATAAAGAGACTCATTAAACACCAACAGTTTAAGACAAACTTTCACATACATATTTGTAAAAGCCTTGTTCATATGGTGTTCCTTATCCTTGAGAAGGATTTAAAACCTTGTGCACAAAATGGTAGTGGTATGGCTGGTGATCATCATGTGTTCCCCAAGGGCAAATGCCTTCCAGCTGCCTAGAAGTGGGATTGTCAAAAGTGATTTAGGAGCACAAAGCCTCATGATTCTCAATGGAACTTGTGATCCTAAGTCACTTAAGTGCTTTTGAAAATCCCACTCTAAATCCTAGTGTTGGGTTGCCTCATTGCCAGCGGAAAAACAAACCAAAATGACCTCAGTATAAAAGCAAGTTCAATTACATGTGAAAAAAACATTCTAATATTAAACTCATAAGGCCAGATCCTGGGCAGAGCTTTGGACAGGCTTGTATTATTCATCTGACACAAACTGCGGTAAAGCCAGCATAACCAGTGCCATAGAGCTGCTATAACAACTCCCACTCCATCACTCTCCCTGTGGCCACATAGTGGGCATGCTCCCAGAAAAGAAATCATCCATGGAGTGTCCCTAAAACTCAGCAATCATTAACTGCCCTAATGGTCTCTCATGACCATTGGTGTAAGCTAGCATTCACTCAGATTGCTCTTACTCATTATCCTTCCAGCTCATGACTACAGGAGCACAAAGGCAGCTTTCAGCATACTGAGTGTGCAGGATGCACTGCTGCTTTCTGTTCTGTACCTATGATATCTGTCTCCATTGGGAACCATTGGCAACCACCAAATGAATAAAACCCTAGGCAGAGCAGGACTGGATAGGTTTCTCCTAAAACAGAAGAGATGAATAGGCAACGTCTCTGTCCTATCTCTGACCAAAAGGACTGAGGGATGGAGGGGAAGGAAGTGACATGATTAACAGATCTTTTTCAGGAATTCTAGTCTCATGGGCCTGGATGCACAACAGGATTTAGGCAGTGTGATGCTGAGCATCACAGAGCCTAACTTTTAGGCACCTAGAAAAATCACTGGGATTCAGAAAGCCTCAGTTAGGTACTTAGTCTCCCTATACATTAAATGGCCCTAAGACTGCAGTTCTTAAAAGCTAGTATGCTGGGCAAGGAGCTGCCTAAAGTTAGCCAATGGGAGATGCCAACCAGAGAGGTGTCTGCTAAGACCCATCCCTGTCACAGAGATAGGCACCTAAATCCAGGCTGCAGGGAGGCACCTGTCTCTTGCTAGCAATTCTCAGCTGTGAACCCTCTCTTGGATTTAGGCATCTACAAGAGTTTAACAAGGAGGAACTCCCTCATAACTTTTAGTTCAGTGGTTAGAGCACTCTGCTGGGATGTGGGGACCCCCCACACACACACCCCAGGAGGGCCAAGGGATTTGAAGAGGGATCTTCTCTCTCAGATGTATATGCTAACCATTGAGCTATGAGATATTCTGATGTGGGAGTCCCTCTGTTTTCCTTGTTGAAGCTGTTGCACTCTGAATAAATACTTAAAGAGTCATTTCTGCTACAGCGAGAGAGAGCACAAGCATGAGAATGATTCTAGAGCCTGGTGAATAGCTTACTCAGCCATGATGTGGGAAACTTAGGATCCAATCCCCGCCATGTGCCTAGGACTCTTAAGTTATTTATCCCTAGTGCAACAACTTCAACAGGAGACACTGAGGGAGCCCCACATCTTACTATCCTAGAGCCCAGTGAATAGGGCACTCACATAAGAGATAGGAGATCCCTGTTCAAATCTTCCCTGTCCCTGCCATGGAGGGAGGACTTGAACTGGGAGTCTCCAGCATCCCACATGAGTGTTCTAGCCACTGGGATAAAAGTTATGCGGGTGGGCCTCTTTATTTGCTGCCTCCTCAGCTGTTTTGTGCGAACTTGCTTGAGGGGCCTGATCTGGTAGACATGCTCAGTGGATGCCTATCTGATCAGGCCCTGCACATGACTTTATGTGACTAAACATCTATCTTCCCTTGTTTGTGCATTGTTCTGGGTCTTAGGCAATAGACAGGCATCTGGATGCCTATAGGGAGGCACCAATGCGCATGCTCAAAGGCAAAAACATAGGTGCCTAGGGAGCTTTCACTACAAAAACTTAGGCACCAAGTGAGTTTAGGCACCTACAGACATTCAGTGGGAGCTTTGTGCATTGCAATGGTCTCAAAACTGGGACCATTAGATACCTAACTCCTTTTATGCATCCAGGCCATGATGTCTTCCATCTGTTCTCTCATTCAATTCCTTTTATTTGTTTGTTTTGTTTTGTTTTACACCCAAAAGTCACATGATAGCAAAATATTGCGAGAAGACACTAGTTCATATAATAGGCCCTGCTTTTTAAACTTTCTTGAAACAATTCTTGATGAAGAGATGCAGAAAAAACTGAAGAAGTCCACCAGAGTGTTAAATTTTAACTTAGAACTAAGATATTGAACATGATAGCCAAGATTTGCAAAGAGTGGGTAGTGATTTTGGGTGCCCACCTACTGAAAATTGAGCCCACTTTAGTGATGTTGGGTGCCCAACTTGAAACACCATAAGTGGGCTCAATTTTCAGTAGGTGGGCACCCAAAATCACTACCCACTCTTTGCAAATCTTGGCTATCATGTTCAAATGTTCAAAGTCACTAGTCACTTTTGAAAAACTTGGCTGATGTGTCTGCCTTCCGTGGGCTAAATATACAGCAGAGACACTCTAAGCTTCTTGAGCTTCTTCTCCATTGTACATGGAATGCATAATGTTTGGAGGCACAATATATTCTGAGAGAGGCTTGATAACACTGCACCCATCAAATCATGTTAGCTGTT
Source organism: Terrapene triunguis (assembly GCF_002925995.2). Lineage (NCBI taxonomy): Eukaryota > Metazoa > Chordata > Testudines > Emydidae > Terrapene > Terrapene triunguis. The sequence goes on from NW_020664420.1 coordinate 49,062,894, forward strand.
TTCTTAAAAGCTTCAGAAATCATATTTGTGACTTAGTGTTAGCCACAAACTTAGAAATGATTGAATATGTGTATATTTGCTATTTGTAAGAATCACTACAAGTAAAAGAGAGAATGGAAAAATAATGATAAAAAAGCTTAATCCATTCTACATTACTGGGCTGTTAGTTGTCTCATGAGACATAACCCGGTGACAACTGACATTTTGTCCTCTAACCCTACCTAAGTCGTCAGTTTCCCTTGAGCTAGGCAGATATAAGCTGTCAATTAATAGATAATGTAAGTTTACTTAGATGTCATGTAATGCTGTTATCCATGTGGAAAGACATCAAATGTCCTAGTTCGCTCTCAAAGCTATGGTGCTTAGTAAAAATCTTCTCCCATGGGAAGCCTAGGCTTGACAAATGCCTGAGGATTAGTCCTAGTCAGCCAGCTCTTTGTGATGCAAAATGACACGATCATTGACTTTTTCAAATAGTATTACACTTCTACTTTCTCAGAATAGAGAATGCAATCCCAGCATTTTTAGATTATATAGACAAGTTATAAATAGTGATGTCTTGCTAAATCAGAAACACTGTGGAAATCTGATATTTTACATAATATCTTAAATTTCATTAAACTTAGGGATGTTTATAAAAACAATAGTCTTCCATTCAATATCATGCATTGTAGTTCTACTTTATATTGGATTTCTCACCGTGTAATAAATGCTTTACACCATTCTCTCTTAAGAGAACATGGTTATGGGCTGGATGCAAGTTTACACAATACATGTTCATTATCATTTTACTGCACTGATTATTTGTATCTTACTGGGGGAGGGGTTAAAATTGTTTTTTAAGCAAAGTATGGCACTGTTAAATTAAAAAAATAAATTTTTAAATAGGACCAAAACTCAATTAAAAATACTTATTTTTCCTAAATCCCAACATCCAAAACATAAGGGAAAAAATTGCCTCTAGGTATTGAAAGTTGTTGCCTTTATCACACTGTGCATCTGAATTCCCAAGGATGATTGATTTAACGAGGTTTGCACATTAAAAGTCTTTTCCATTGTTACAATAAGAGGAAATCACAAGAAAGATTAATGCCCTCTGCGTGGTGCCACCGAATTAAAATATCTTTCAAATGTCTTCACTCCAGGAACACTCCACTATCCAAGTCTGTACTTAGTAAAGCTTTTCTCAGTGTAAAGAATGTATTAGTCATGGCTGATGATGCTGGTGTGCTAGAACATAAATACCTGGAATATGCATTTATTAGGACAAACTGGTCACTATAAAAAGCTTAAAATAAGTGTTCATTTTTACTGATTGGTACAAGGAGATTCCCAGTCAGAAACACACAAGACCACCCAAAGGCATGACATGCTGTCTTGACATCTTGTCACATTGCAATGGTGTTATCAGACATGAAGCAAAGCAATATGCTCTCCCATTACTTTAAAACTTTCCTACACTTAAAGCCTTACTAGCTTTTTATCTGTCTAAACTGACAATGTTTCACCCTAGGATATAATGTATTAATACTAATACAAAAGCTATTTCTTACTTCATCCACTCTCACAATCACTAAGAGGATGGTGCTTACCCCAAGATTTTCCCCCTTCTTCACCTACAGACTTCAAAAGTGGTAGCCACATGGACCTGAGCTGGCTATTAATAGCTTTGGCTTTCCTAACCAAATAAGTGCTATCATATTAATCCCTTGCATGAGAAATTAATTCAACTGTTAATTTAGCCAACATTTAGTGAAGCAATAGTCCGCATGTAGGCATACAGATAGGTTATTAAATATATAGTACACAGTCACATTCAAGTTACGCATAGCAAAAATATGGTGGTCCCCAAAGAAACATGAGAATGTAGCCATGGATTCTGTGAACTATATGGTTCAGAAGATGGCTGATCCATGCATGTGCAGGACACAGGATGCCAAGTGAAAATATACACCGAAGAGCACAAAACTGTTGAAAAGAGAGATAATATAGGGTTTCATGCTGTAGTGTGAGTTGGGAAGTAAAAGACAATAAATATCAGGAAACAAACTTAGAAATGGAAGTGTCACCTCAGTGATAACTATAGCCTCGCCAGACCAATGTTATAACCTGGGTCCACTGTCCTAGTCACTATTATTAGTAATTATTTGTATTATGAGCGTACCTAGCGGCCCCAAGCAAGATCAGGTTCCCTTTGTCCTAGGCATTCTCTGAGAACAGAATAAGCTACAGTCCCTGACCCAAAGAGCTCACACTCTAAATAGACAAGACAAAGGGTTGGAGAAAAGTAGTAATATCATCTCCACTGTACCTATAGGGAACTGAGGCATAGGGAAAGGTTAAGGGTAAAGTTTTCAAACTTGTTTAAGTGACTTAGAACTATAAGTTCTATTGACTTTCACTGTTGAAAATTTTACCTTACTTGCACAAGGACTCACAAGAAGTCTGTTGCAGAAGCAGAAATTTAAGCCAGCTCTCCTGAGTCCCAGTCCAGGGTCTTAATCACAAGGCTATTCACCAGTAACTCCTCACTTAAAGTCATCCTGGTTTCTTTATTAGGTTGCTGATCTATTAGATCAGGAGCACTGGGTGGGCGGAACGAGGCAAGCCCCGACCCCACTCCCCAGCTGGAACGCTGGGTGGGCAGAGAGGGGCAAGCCCCTGCGCCCCAACCCCACTACACCCCTGCCTCAACAAGCTTCACTATCATCATTGGTGAGTACAGTATTAAATTGTTTGTTTAAAATTATTTAAAACTTATACTGTATATGTACATAATGTCTTTTGTCTGGCAAAAAAAATTTCCCCAGATCCCTAACCCGCTATTTACATTAATTCTTATGGGGAAATTGGATTCGCTCTACATTGTTTTCCTTAAAGTAGCATTTTTCAGGAACATAACTACAATGTAAAGTGAGGAGTTACTGTACCACAGAAGAAAACTGATGTTAATACATGCGCATATAATTATTGAAACAATATCTCTCTTTTATTCTTTGTCTTTTTTCTTTTGAATAATTAAATTGTTTTTAACAAAAAATACAGATGGGCCCCAATGTGATATGGTGGAATGTATAGATGGCTAAATACAGTCCTGCCTATTTTATTATTTCTCAAATGGAAAAGAAACCTTTAAGAAAATACTTACTGTTTTTATAATCTCCATTAAATGAGACATTAAACAATGCTATTTTAATTTAAAACATATTACAAGTATGCAGAGAAAACAATGGATAAATCAGCTAAAAGCATTACATGTGCAATTACATTCGGTGGATAAATGCTAATTACAAATGTAAAAAAAAGTACAAACATGGCACTATTCCACAGCTGTGGGCCATGTAAGTGAAGACCTTTGTCTTGCAATTATCTTCACTCTTTGACTAACAAGACAGAGGTGTGTGAAGGGCTGAAATCATGCAGCTATTCTATTCTATGCAGGTTCTGAGCACCTTCCATTAATGGTTTAAGTGATCTGACTAATATCCATCACGTATCTTTCAGTCTCATCTCAACTAGCTCTCGGGCAGTAAGAAAATATCCTAAATAATTTGACCACCCATTGGAGTATTTTGTTATGCATCAAACCTAAGAGGACTGAAAATCAGGCAGAAATAGATCTAGGAACTTTGCAGCATAAATTATTATTGTGTGAGGTAGAATTAAAACCTCAAATTCTATGCAGTGGATCTTAAACTATGGGCCATGGGCCAATACTTTATCCTTTCTAGTGGCCCACAGAATGAAACATTTGAGAAGAAGCTAGTGGAGAACTGGAGAGGTTGATGGGAGAAATGGTCTGTATTTGGATTAAAAGGTTACCATAGTAACTGGTTCTTTGAGAATTGCCCATATGAATGTCATAGTCAGGAGAGGTACACAGCTGGTGTGGGAGTCTAGGAGCTTACTGTAAACAAAGTATATTAGAGCCATTTGCCCTCCCTCCCCCAGCATTAAAAAGGAAACTGGCCCTAAATATCCTTCAGCCTCTTCTACATACTCCGGAATCCTTAACATACCACTCTGAAAACTTGGGAAAAGTGGAACTATCTCCTACATGCTGCAGAAAGGGAAACATTTCCATTACCTAATGGATGATATCATAGCTTTCAGAGCTGCAGCCCTGTTAAGGGGAGGAAAGAGGTGGCACGGGAAGTGCAGGGTAGAGTGGCAGTTCACAATGTCATCGTGCTTAAAGAGGGCAGAGGCAAACAGGAGCAGCTCGGGGTCTTGGGGAGCAAATCCTGTGTCAGCCCTCAGCACCAGCCTCCAACTGCTAGTGGCTCTACTCCCTGTGATGTCTAATGCTGCAGGCAGTGTCCTCACACTGTATTTACACTCAGGGACCACAAGCAGAATTCTAGCTGTGCAGTTGCACAAGGGTCCAATGTACCATCTGCCTGCTTTGTGCATCTGTTCCTGAGCAGCCAGGATACAAACCTTAAGCAATAATTGTCAGGGAGAACATCATACCAGTTACTGACTGGCTAGAGGAGTTAAAGACTGGAGTTAACTGCCAGAAAATGCCTAACCCAGAGGTCTTTATTGCTGTTACTGTATAAATAGCAAAAATATGAAATTGTAGAAAAAAAAATAAGTAATTGCCATTTTGATGTATTGAAAAATAATTTGAACTGAGCCTTGATAGAGATACAGTGTTTTGATTACAATACTGATCATTGCACATCTGTTAACAACCGGTATAATGATCAATACAGAAACAGCACTTTTTTCTCAACATTCCAGTAGATTTAGAATTATCATAGTGTTTTATTCCAGCAAACTGTCAAACTGGAATTTAGAGAAAAATATTGCTTTTGTATGTCTTGCCTAAAAGCACTGACCACACAGCTTTGCAGGCTGTTTAATAATTCCATCTTTAAATAAGACATTATTGTGCCTGGATTGATTCCAGGTTACCTTTCGTGATGACAGTGATATCTAACTGCCCGTTATATGCATATTTGTAACTCTCGCTCATGCCTCAATCCTCAATGTGAATTGAAATACGCTGCCCTTAGGAACTACAAATGTGATTTGCCCGTTTCAGTACTGCTGCACATTAGTTGCTTCTCATGGGTGGTTTGTCTAATTGGAGAACAATGAAGCTGGCCCTCATGGCTCAACAACTGGAAAACTGCCATCCTCAGACTTAGATAAACTTGCCCCAAACCACAAGACTGAATCTTTGCCTTCCTATTAGATTGAATAGAACAAAACTTCTCATAGCTGAAAATGTATTTTGGTGGATAACCATATTATATATTTGTCATTAATACTGACAACCTGCATGCAACAGATAGTCCGTTTTTTTCAAATTTTGACTATTCATTGAAATTTGTCTTTTGCTTTTCTACTAAAACCCTAAACAATTTAAACAAATTTCATCAAATTTGGAAAAAAGTCATTTTTTTTACAAAAATTCCCTCTGTTTTACTATTTTTTAAACAATTCTAATTCTTACTTCTAAAGGTGGTCACTCTAGAATAGTTAATATATTTTGATGGAGAAGCTTATGCTATTACTGGCTGTGATGTATGTGTTGTGGCACCTTTCCTCAATATTACATTAATTCTTTAAAAAAACAAGAAAGTAGAAGGATGGGTGGGAATGTGTTACCTGGTGCCAGAAGGAAACATTTCACTGAAATCTACACTTTGAATACCAGAATTCCCCCTGTAAAGATAAACAGTAAGCTTTATTATGATTGCTGCAAACTTCAGTAGAGATGACAATGATGGCTCTTCAGGAGAAGTAGAGGCAAAGTGTATTGCACATCTTTGAGACACGATCCTGTGCTATCAATATTTATACAATATTTCAGAGGATAATAGATGAAGAAACAACAGCTCTAAAATGTACCTAAATTAATCTGTTTCAAAATGTTCTATGGCTATAGGAATTGTAAGATGACGACAGTGACTTATCTGAGGAGCAAATTCTTTAGTCCTATCCGCAAGCCAAATTTAATGCAAAATTGTAGATACTCCATTGGACTAAAGTTATATGAAAAAAAGTTGTTTTAAGATTCAATGAAATACTCTGCTTCTCACCAAGTAGCTACATTCAGTTATTTAAAGATAAGAATCATTTCCAGGAGATTTAGGATTAAATTATCAAGTGTTGTGAGATCAGTTGCACATACAACTGTGTGCGCAAAAACTGTGTTTGTGCAAAGTCAGTAACTGAATGCATAGATATCCATTTGCACAGGCAATTGCTTATTCATTCTTCATGTGCAGATTTGGGTTTGTGAAAACAGTGGATGCAAGCAAAACTTTTACAGGCATTAATTACAGCAACCTTTGAAAAATGTAGTCCTTAAAATGCACCCAGCTTTCTATTGTTTTTGTTACTTAATTGGGTCACACAAACAACCCACTGCTAACAACTAGGCAACTAATGCAAAGCTGTATTTTTTAATTAATAAAAACACTGAGGGAAGATCATTTATCTTTCAAACTGAATATATATGAGATTCAGGAAATCAATCTAAATTATGCCTGCATGCACTAGAACAATGCTTTGGATGGCCAATGCACAGCAAAATCAAATTCCAACAGTCCACAGGAAATTGGATGTGGTAGGCAAAAGGTATGGGGTGAACCTGCTGGCTCATTATTGGGCATAGTTGCCACCCATTTCAACATCCAGCCAGTAGAGGGCGCCATAAACTCCAAATAACAGGATAAGGAGGTAATATCCAGAGGTGAGCATGCTCAGCAGGAACCTAGACACAGGCACCTGCAAAGAGAGGACTGAATTGCAGGCAGCTGGGAAGTGGAACTGTAGGGCCAAAGAGATAGATTTGGACTGGGGAGCTTGGGAACTGGGACTTTATTCTTTTAAACCCCTGTAGTGGACTGCCCCAGGGGCTGAGTTAGGAACTGTCATTTTTATCTCTGTCTTATAACTTAAAGTCATTGTGCTTAGGGTAATTGCAACTTTTATTTCTGGCAGGGATAGTAAAGTAATCCTCTTATTTGAAGTCTGTATTTTGGGAAATCCACCAAGGGCTAGAGACTGAAGGGCCTAAGTGCTTGGAGTGCCTACAGTGCTTGCCTCTGAGTTTATGGTACGCCCAGCATGCTACCAAACATCTAGGGGGATTGGTGTTCTACAGCATTCACAGCAATGCTCTGCAGTCAGTTATAGTATTTTGGTTCAGATTAGTATCCAAATTTGGATGCCCATCTAAACCTCTTACATCTGCAAATTGGAATGGAAATTGTATGAAAATAGACACCCTCAGTTAGACCTGGACTGAAAATCAAGCTGTGGGGAGGGAATCAAACTTTTTTGTTAAAAATGTTTAACTGAAATTTTCTAACCAGTTTGACTCTCATGAGACTTCTAGCAGTTCCTGCTTCAAGTTGGAAACAACCTTTCTTGGGTTATTTTGTAATTTCCAGTTCCAAATGGAACCACAAAATGTCAAATGATGGGGTGGGGGATTGTTTGTTTGTTTTTAAAGCTTTCCAGTCTTTCAAACCTCCAAGAGGTTTAGTTTGGGTTTTTGATGAAGATACAGTGTAGTGCTTCTTTTATTGTTGGCAGTATTGTTGTAGCCATGTTGGTTCCAGACCTGAAGAAGAGGTCTATGTAGCTCGAAAGCTTGTCTCTTTTGCCAACAGACATTTGTCCAATAAAAGAGGTTGCCTCACCCACCTGGTCTTTCTAATACTTCTTTTAGTCAGTCCATCCTTAGTCCTGATACAGGAAGAAGCCCAAAGCACCCACTCATGCAATTATTTCCTTACCAAAATGGTTATATTTTACATATGACGAAAACCTAATAGTTTAAACCAGCTGGGGATTCTCCCAGTGTGGGAGAGCTCTCAGAGGACTGGCAATGTGCCAGGCTATTGTGCCATCTTCTCACCCAGCTGTAAGGTGGGCACCACCACCTCCTCCAACCAAGACAGGAGACTAACTCATTCTCACAAGAAACAACTTAGGTGTTAAAGCTGCCTGGCTCCAGGAGATGGGTTCCCAGCTGTGGATCGCAAGCACAGCTGGGCACCTCCCGGCAGCCTGGACTTAGGTGCCTATCTCTGTGAGAAGTGTGGGGCTTAGAACACATCTCTCTGGTCAGCATCTCCCATTGGCTAACTTAGGCAGCTCCCAGCTTATACTGCTGGCTTTTGTGGAATGCACTGTAAAGCACCTCTCTCTCCCCAGTCATTGTATAGGGAGCCTTAGAGCATAACTCAGGCTTTGTGGATTGCAGTGTTGTTCCTGTGATTTTCTAGGCACCTAAAAGTTAGGTGTTGTGACACTCAGCATCATAGTGCCTAAGTCCCTTTGTGATCCATGCTTTAGCCTCGCTATGCCTCTGTTCCCCATCTGTAGCATGGGGATATTAGTACTGCCCTACATCAGAGGAATGTTGTGAGGATAAATAATTCATAAATAGTGAGATGCTCAGACACTGTGGTAATCACAGAAATGTAGGGCTGGAAGGGACCTCGAGAGGTCATTAAGTCCACCCACCTGTGCTGAGGCAGGACAAAGGAAACCTAGACCATCTCTGACAGGTGTTTGTCTAACCTGTTCTTAAAAACTTCCAGTGATGGGGATTCCACAGCTCCTTCCTTGGAAGCCTACTCCAGAGCTTAATTACCCTTATAGTTAGAAAACTTTCCCTAATATCTAACCTAAATCTCCCTTGCTGCAGATAAAGTCCATTACTTCTTGTCCTATCTTCAGGGACAAGGAGAACAACTGATCCACCATCCTTTTTATAACACCCTTAACATACTTGAAAACTGTTATCAAGTCTCCCCTTAGTCATCTTTTCTCAAGACTAAACATGCCCATTTTTTTAACCTTTCCTCTCAGGTCAAATTTTCTAAACTTTTTAGCATTTTTGATTCTCTCCTCTCGACTATCTCCAATTTGTCCACATTTTCTTAAAGGGTGGTGCCCAGAACAGGGCACAGTACTCCAGCTGAGGCCTCACCAGCGCTGAATAGAGTGACACAATTAACTGCCTTGCCTTACATACCACACTCCTGTTAATATAGCCCAGAATGATATTAGTGTTTTTTCACAACGGCATTACACTCTTGACTCATATTCAATTTGTGATCCACTATAACCCCCAGATCCTTTTCGGCAGTACTACCACATAGCCAGTTATTCCCCATTTTGTAATTGTGCATTTGATTTTTCCTTCCTAAGTGTAGTATTTTATTTAATTTCATCTTGTTGATTTCAGAACAGTTCTCCAATTTGCCACAGTTGTTTTGAATTCTAATCCCACAATCCAAAGCACTTGCATCCCTTCCCAGCTTGGTGTCATTTGCAAATTTTATGAGCATACTCTTCACTCCATTAAATAGTAATAGACCCAGGGCTGACCCCTACAAGACCTTACAGGATACACCCTCCCAGTTTGACACTGAATCATTGATAACTATGAGTATGGTCTTTCAACGAGCTGTACACCCACATTATAGTAATTTCATCTAGACCACATTTTCCTAGTTTGCTTATGAGTATGTCATGTGGGACTGTATCAAAAGCCTTACTAAAATCAATATATATATCACTTCTACTTATTCCCCTTAACCACAAGACCAGTAACCCCATCAAAGAAGGAAGTTAGGTTGGTTTGGCATGATTAATTTTTGACAAATCCATGCTGGCTATTCCTTGTAACCTTATTATCCTCTAGGTGGTTAGAAATTGATTGTTTAATCATTTGTTTCAGTATCTTTCCAGATATCAAAGTTAGGCTGAATGGTCTATCACAGGGATCGGCAACCTTTGGCTCGTGGTCCGCCAGGGTAAGCACCCTGGCGGGACGGGCTGGTTTGTTTACCTGCCACGTCCGCAGGTGCAGCCAATCGCGGCTCCCACTGGCCGCGGTTCACCGCTCCAGGCCAATGGGGGCTGCGGGAAGCAGCGCAGGCCGACGGATGTGCTGGCCGCCACTTCCCGCAGCCCCCATTGGCCTGGAGCGGCAAACCGGTGCCAGTGGAAGCCGTGATTGGCCGAACCTGCAGACGCGGCAGGTAAACAAACCGGCTGGCCCACCAGGGTACTTACCCTGGCGGGCCTCGTGCCAAAGGTTGCCGATCTCTGGTCTATCATTTCCTGTGTCCTCTTTGTTCCCCTTTTTAAAGCTAGATACTATGTTTGCCCTCCTTCAGTCCTATGGAACTTCTTCCATCCTACATGAGTTCTCAAAGATAATTGCTCACAGTTCCGCTAGGACTTAAGTACCTTAAGTATCCTAAGATGAATTTCATGAGATCTTGCTGACTTGAATACATCTAATTTATCTAAATGTTCTTTATACTGTTCTTTCCCTATTTTAGTTTGTGTTCCTTCTCCCCTGATGTTAATATTAATTGTGTTGAGTATGTGGCCACCATGAATCTTTTTAATGAAGACTGATGCAAAATAGACATTAAACACCTCACCCTTATTGGTGTAATCAGTTATTAGCTCAGTAAAGGGCCTACACTTTTCTTCATATTTTTCTTCCTCCTAATGTATTTAAATAATCTCTTCTTATTCCCTTTTATATCCCTTGCTAGGTGTAACTCATTTTGAGCCTTCGCCTTTCAGATTTTGCCCGTACATGCTTGTGTTATTCTTTTGTACTTTTCCTTAGCAATTCGTCCATATGTAAACTTTTTGTAGGGTTTGTTTTTGATTTTCAGGTCATTAAAGAGCTCCTCATGAAGCCATAATGGCATCTTACTACTCTTCTCTTTCCTTCACATAAGAATAGTTTTCAGTTGTGTCTTTAATATTATCTCCTTGAGAAACTACCAGATCTCCTGATCTTCTTTTGTCCCTTAGTTTTTCTCCCTATGGAACCTTACCTATCAGTTCTGAGTCTGATGAAGTCTGTTATTTGTTCTGGAAATGCCTCACCCACCTCCTCTCATGATTTGGTGGTCCATATTAGACCCTCTACCATGACGTCAACTCTATTTTTTACCCCTTTATCTTTACCCAGAGACTTTCAATTGGTCTAGCTCTTATCTCTTTCTGACCTCAATACAAGTGTATATATTCTTGATGTAGAATTCAACACTTCCTCCCATTTTATCCTGCCTGTCATTCCTAAACAAGCTATACCGTGCTACACCAATATTCCAGTCATGAGACTCATCCCAACAAGTCTCTTTTATGCCAATGGGGCCATATAACTATTTTTCTATTTTTAGCATGCTAGTTCAATCAAAGCTAGCACACACATCTTCCCACACTGGAAGGTATATCACACACCCTTAGATAGATAGATCATAACCATGAGAATCATAGTAGGCTTCCTAATTGACCCCTTCCCAGCAGAGCTAAGTGGAAACTCATTGAACCAAAGAATCTGTGACCTTATGTCTCTTGAAACATTTGTATATCAAAGAACTAAAACACTCTAATTAATATAAAGAAGCTTCACAAAATAGTTCAATACAGATTATGACTCCCGTAAGGTCTCGTTATTATATGAAAATTGCATCACTTATTGGGGTTGTTCCACAGTCTCTGTAGATCTTGATAAACAAAAGCCTTGTCTTCATTCGTATTAATTACAAGATATTCAATTAATCCATTTTAGAGTCTGTTAAGCACATGGATATTAATGTGCAGTTTGTTCTGTGGTGGCCTCAAAGTAATTGCTAAAGAATCAACAACATGAGAAACAGTATAGAACAATTGTTGGAGACTCCTACTTTCTCTTACATTGCTAACATTCTCATTCAGGATCTAATTCTAGGGTCAGTAACCCAGCTCAGTAACCCGGCTAGACAACAGAAATTCCTACAATCAAGAGACTGCTAGGGCACTGAATAATAATGTACACAAAGGCTCCTGTTAGGTAAAGCACTCAAACACTTGCTCAAGTCCATTCCATCCAGCAAGGTGCTTAACTTGACTTCAATGGGACTTAAGAACATTCTTAAGTGCCTTAGGAAATGGGGTTTATCTAAATAGGTTTATCTAAGCTAGTTCAGTCCCTCAAAACCAGAGCTTGTATGAAAGAGAATGGGCTATGAGCAAATCTTGGTTAATATAACAAAATTAAGGTTATAAAACTGTTTCCGTTATCATCTTCTGTTTTCATGTGCCCATAACCTTCCAAAATGTTGAACTCGGGGCTTACATTTTCTATAAGCTTGTTTACATGGAGATTTAGTGTGTGGCCAGTTGGGGTATAAATCTACAGTGCACTAACTTGATGCACACTCATTGCCTATGTGGAGTCTGTTACCATGCACTGAAAGTTCCATAGCACATTTTGATGTACAACTGTTTGTATGTCAAAGCGCACTATGGAACTTTATGTGCACTGTAGCAGGGTCCATACAGACACTTAGTGTATGGCAGACTAATGCACTATAGATTTACTGCCCAGCTTGCCATGCACTAAGTCTCCACACAGACAAGCCCTATCTTAGTCTCTGCCTGAAATTGATTTTTTTTAAAGCACGAGTAAAAGTCCTTATGCTGTTTTCGAGCTTCATGGAAGTAGGTACGAAAAGTATTCTAAAACCCAAACAAACCAAAAAACCAAACACTAAGAATTTGGTTTTAGACAAGGCTACCCTACAACAAAAAACACTTAAGTCTGAGGCTTAGAATGGACATAGCCATGTTGTAAAGTGGTGTCTTTGATCGGATTACCGAAAATTCTTTTAAATAAATGCAAGATTTGTAGCAGAGCCTACTAAAGCCACACATCTTTTGTGACATCACTGCACATTCTCTCTGAGGCCATGTCTACACTAGCCAAATTCAAACCTACAATTCACAACCTGCAATGCTCTGTTGATGGTGAAAATGGTGGAAGTGTTAGTGTAGAGAGGGCTCCAGAGCTTTTACCATTGTGTCACCCAGCCCTGCTCAGAGATGCTATTTTTGATTGACTAGAGAATTTTCATTTGATTTTCATTACGATGGTTGCATCTGCAGTGGAATACATAGAAGTGTCTTTTTAGCAGAAGTTCCAGGAGTCAGTCAAAAGTGCAAAAATTCCAAAATCACAGGCTCAACTATTTTTACACTCAAGATTCCTGTTCCAGAAATTAAGGCAGGTTGGTTGAGAGTTTTGCAGAATTTTGCTGAATGTGACTCATAGCAGCTCTTTAGTAACCAGTCCTTCTCTCTGCCTGAATACCCTGGTCGGGCCAGTTAGGATTAATCTACACTAGAAAAACTGGATCGGCAATTTGCCATTGGTACTAGCAATGATAGAAAGGCTAACATAGACTGGGCCCAGGTCTTCTACTATTGGGTTGTCTAACTCTTCTCTGAAAATTTTGTTGTGAAGATACAGCCATCCCAATGAAATCTCCAGCCAAACAGAAAAGTAGCAGCAAAGATGGGACATCCCCTTCTTTCACTCTATTCTCCTCAATGCAGTATGGGAGAACATCAAAGCCTGGCTGCAATCAATCAGCTGTTCATATCATTAACTACAGGCCACTTCTTTTTCTTCTGTTTTGATTTTTTTTAAACCAAGGAAATTAAATGTCAAACATTCTGCTAATGTACCACTAAAGCTGCAACAACAGCAAAGCTTTTTAACTTGAAGATGTTCCTCCACACATATTACAAAAAATATAAGGTAATGGCAGTAAAGAAGTGCAGTTCTCCTCTCCTCCTTTCTCTTCTCAGTACAAACCAGAGGGAATGAGGAGGGGGAGCCTAGCAATGGCAGCCCATGGCCTTCTACCAGCAAGGATCACTCAGTCAGCAATGCAATTAACATGAATGTAGCTGTGTTCAATAATCTACAGCAAAAATCTTCTTTTTTCATATAAATCCTCCAAAAACTGCCCTTAGGTAGGAAGCAAAGAATCTTTGGAAAAAACCACCACTCTTTTTTCCAGGGTGGATACCTCAGCCACAGTTCAAAGGATTTTTTTTCAGTAGCTTTCCCAATATGTAGTTTTATACTGATGTAACTTGCATCACTGTAAATTATATAGCATGTGTCAGAATCAAATGCTCTTAAAATACTCTCAAAGGGTGCTAAATATATTTTGTACATTCTTTTCTAACTCTATGTTACAAAGTAACTGATACACAACCCACAAAACAGCTAAAAATACCCTTGCAGCCTAAGAGATGCCTACAATTTCATCTGCTTTGTGTAGTTGTGGACCACAAAAACCAATTTGAAAATCCAACTATGGTACCATTCAGGAAGTTACAGATAGGAAACCACTTTCCACAACTCAAACATTTGCCTTGTTTTCCACTAGCTGCCAACATGTCCAGGCTGCTAAGGAATAGAATCAACCTAGAATAAATGTTTATTTTTTCTATGTGTCTTAATGCTATTTTTCTAACTTCATTAAATAAGATGTAATTAAAAAATGTGTATCTGGCAAGTAAGAGATGAGGGGTTTGCTATTTGTTTGTTGGAGTATGTGGTTTAAACAAAGCTAATTCATTTCAACCTGTATACCATGTATCAAGAAATGTTAACATTTATTTTTAATTTGTGTTCTTCCATGACTTATTTATTGCTTTTTTCTTTTCCTTCTCTGTGCTGGTAGAGACCATGTATTCATCTCTACGAACCTGCCCAGTCTTAAATTTGTAGTGCAATATGGAGCAAAGACCCAAAATGAAGGACTGTCATAGGGTGGCTGGCCCCTATAAATGAAGCAGGTCCAGGGCACCTGTACTAGAACAGGTGTTCTCAGTTGGCCAATTAAGAGGGCAGGGCAGCATATTGGAACTATAAAGGACATGGGAGACTCTAAGAGAAGAAAACTAGGTGAGATGTGGGGATTACAAGAAGGTTTCTGCAAGCTCTTCCTAAAAAGAGGCAGGTATTATTGAGCAACCAGCAGAGAGAATAGCCTGATGACCATCCTGAATCAAAACTATGGGAAACTAAAAAGGGCTGAGGGCTTGGAAACTAGGAGAGGGGCTAGTCTACTGACCTGCTGGAGCTGGAGAGGGTTGACGGCTGAGGCCTTAGCTACACTCGGGACTGCACAGCGCTGCCGCGGCAGCGCTGTGAAGCGCAAGTGTAGTCGCACCGCCAGCTCGGCGAGAGAGCTCTCGCAGCGCTGTATGTACTCCACCTCTCCGAGGGGAATACCTTGCAGCGCTGCGCATGAGCGTGCAGCGCTGCAGGCTCTGATTACACTGGTGCTTTACAGCGCTGTACTTGCTGTGCTCAGGGGGGTGTTTTTTCTCACCCCTGAGCGCAACAAGTTGCAGCGCTGTACACCGCCAGTGTAGCCAAGGCCTCTGAGAGGCAGTGGGATGTGCCTGCTGGCTCTCTGAATCAGAGAGGGCTGGAAGTGGGGCATGGTGAGGGTCACTGGGACTCTACTTCATATACTGTCTGGACTATGGTTCTGGTGTGGGACTTGTTTTATTATGGTTTATGTGTATGGGATTTTCTTGGGTAATTAACCCTGTAAGGGATATATACATTCAGAAAGACTCTGTGATTTCTAGGGACTCTAAGGGTATATCTCCACTGGAATAAAAGACCTGTGGTATAGCTGAGGCTGGCCCAGGTGACTGACTTGAGCTCAGCAGGCTCAGGCTATGGGGCTAAAAATAGCTATGGAGATGTTTGGGCCTAAGCTCCAGCCTGACCCTGAATGTCTACACAGCAATTTTACAGCCCCACAAGCCCAAGCCTGAGTCAGCTGACCCCGGCCAGCCATAGCTGTCTAATTGCTCTGTTGATGTATCCTTAAGGGTAAACTGAAGCAGGCACACCTATTTTGATGCAGCCTGCCACAGGAAGACTCTCCAGGCAGCCGTGGGTACCATATTACAGGGAAACAGAAAATATATTCCTGCAGACTTAAAATTCTGTGGGGTTCATTCCTTTAACAGAAGTGGTTCTTTCTATAACCTCAGTTTCATGATCTTTTATTTGTTATGAATGGTGGTTTTGTTGTTGTGGTTTTTTTTTTTTTTTTTAAACTAAGGTGATACAAGCTGTGTGGAACATGATCAGTATATCTAGTGGTCTGAGACAGATTGTCTTTATTTTTTACTCAGTGTTTTAATTCCAAATTCTTCTAATTCTAACACATAAGTGCTAACCAGCATTTCTTCCTCTGCCTGTAGGGCATGCAAAAAGCTGCTTTCACAAGCTGATATCTTGCTGTCTGTGACAGATGTAGTCCGCCTTGGCCTAGTAAATGAAAATCACAAGTCAACTAAACTTGCAACCCATCCCATATGATATAAACTTCCACTACCCTGATCTAGGGTAAAATCATTATAATTACACTACATAAACTTGTTGTTTACTTCTGCTAGATCACTGATGAATTGAAGGGGGCTCATGACTGCTGATGCAAGCCCCTTGTTAACAGAGCTTGCCTTTGTTCTTTTTAAAAGAGAATATCTGTTTTAATCTTTTTTGAAAAGTCTGTCTAGCCCTTTTCCTTCCAGAGGGAGACTTCTGAACCCGTGCAAACCGATCACTAAGGTCAAGAGGAATATGCAGCTGGGTTCTTTAGACTAGGGAGGCTTAATGATCTTCTGTGACTGCCCCCCTCCCCACACACTTTATATGGATAAATCAGTTACATTTGAGAGTTGCACTTAGGAATGACACCCATGTGAACTGATCCATGTCTGGGAGGAAGTGAATATTATAATTTACTCTTTTTAAATGTAAGTAAGGTAAAGGTACATAAGTGAGAATGAAAAATAATGGAAAATAAAATGCAAACATTATGGGAAAGGAGTAAGAGTCCTATATTTTGAGTCCTGAAACAATATTTAAGTCATATTGAATTATGGGTATGGAGGATGTCTCATGACAAGTGCCTCTAAACACTCTATGTAAATCAACAGGCATGACCACTTGTCCAGAATGGTTTTGTTACACATCTTTTTCTCAGCCTTGTTGCTACCAGTTTCAAATGATGATACAAGCTCACTGTTTGTTTAACAGAGCTAGGAAAAGGCTGTAACTTCATTAGATTATCTCTCGTGGAAATTTATCTTAGCTCACTAGACGCCACTAGCCATCAGCTCAACTATCCTCTCCTACCCCTTTATCTATCAACCAGACATCCAGTCTGTTCTGGAGATTCAGGTTAAAAGATATCACAGCTGATGTCTGAACAATGGATGCCATCAGGGTTAAATAGGCAGGGCCAGTCACACTAGATAACATTATGCATAATGATCTCGCTACCAAACCTCTCAGTTGACCACTTTCCTGACCCTGTGCCCCATGGCAGGTGTCATCACCTCAGCAACAACTCCAACCATCTGGAAAATCTTTCTTGAGTTCATTCCAGTTGTATTTCAAATGCTGGCTAAAGAGCCAAGCTGAATGATAATTGCATCTAGACTAGTGCAGTGGACTCTGGTCATGTGTGAACAGGCCTTGAGTCTTGTTATTATGCCTCCCCACACGTGTATTCTCAGACTTACAAATATCTAAATGTTATAGTGCAAAGCAGTCATTTTCAAATGAGAGCACCTAGCAACCCTAGATGCATTTAAGGGCGATCAACACAATAATGCTGAGGCTTGAAAAATGTACAGGACAAAATCTAAGTTCCTAGCTGGGGTGAATTGTACTGCCCTGCTCTACGTAGACATTTTGACCACATTTTAAAGAAGTCAAACAGTTGTGTACTGATGTACACAGCATTTAGTGGTATAAGAAACATGAATTTGATTGACAAGGAAACGTTTATTACATTTTAAAACCTTTAGCTTACTCCACTTCTCTCACTTGTATTGCACCACTTTTCCTCTTCCTAACTTTACCCTTTTCCTTCCTATCAGACATCACAGTGCATCTTTTTCCTTTGTTGCCTTCAGCCTCATTTCCAGTTAGTCTTCTCTCCCCCTGCTTCCAGGCTATCAGACCCAGGGACAAAGCTGATTCTGATAGCACCCCAAATGTGTTAGGCACTGTACAAAGTCATGGGCACTGCCCTGAAGAGTTTACACAGAGATTCCAAATACTGAGAGGATGATGCAACTATATGTGGTCTCATGACACCATATGCATTTAAAATAAAGAATTAAAATGTGATGTAACACAAATAACTGAAGAAATAAAGTAAACTTTTTTATTAAAATTACAATTCTTCCTGCTTTTCAATGTGATTTAAAATGATGTGGTGTAACAGTAACAATAAAAGCCCCTAAGAGCAGTTAGTTCCACAGCATGAGGTACCCTCTATGCAAAATTATAGAGTTAAAAGTATTCTGCTACTCTAGACACCTGATTGGCTGAATGTCCCTAAGTGCTTTATAATCATAAGAGTGCCTGTAAGTGCACATATAAATATATAAGATAAAAATGTTCCAAGTAGACCTTGACACAATAAACCTTAACAGCTCTGTTATGGGGTAATGTGTCAAGAATCCCTGTTTTAATAACTAATTGATTACATACTTACCCAATCCAGTGATCATTATGTGTTTGCTGGTAAGGACTATTGGGTAAATACATAATTAAAGAATTATTGAAATATTCACTCTAGGTAATTTTTTCAGCAACAACAAAATACTAACTTAAGAATGCAAAGGCAGTTCAGCTACAAAAGGCTACACTTAAACAAAGCTTTAAGTCTGACTTAAACAGACAAAGGCCAAAAATGTAAAGCTAAGGCTGAGATATCCAGGCTGACACTTTGGCTGTTGTGCAAAAAAACAAAACAAAAAACCTCCACAGAGGAGGGGGAGGCACAACAGAGTGAATTAAGGCTAGAATGTCAGGCCAGATTTTTAACTTTAACTTTGAATTTCCTCACTTTTGTCAATTTAAGTGTGACCCTTATATTTTATAAATGTATTAATTTGTACTTCATACAATAGGTAAACAAAAGAGGTGAAATTTATTCTATTAATCCACAATGGAGAAACAGACCAAATGTTTCAATTATGCCACTTATTATAGTACACATAGAACAAGGCACCATAATCTGCCTCTATACATACTCTTCTACAACACCATGGTGGGACTATTATAGTCACTTTACTTCAGCTTTGCACGCTGATTCAGTGATAGAATAAAGTACTTCATAGATTAGCTTAGTCTGCAGCACTTAAAGGTCAGAATTTATTGTAATGTAAATCACAAAGCAATTTTATCTTGACAGAGATTACATACTGTTACAATATTTCTCACTGAATCTTGTGATGCCTTTGCTTTTTCTTTGCAACTGCTGTGCAAATTGGACTTTAGCCCAGAAAAGAAAAAGAGATGGCAGCCTGCTTGGTTTTTCAACAACAGCTTAATTTCTCTGTATTTTTCAAAGCTCCAAAAAAAGTATTAAAAAATTCTTCCATAAATGCAAGCAAACCTTTCACAACATGAAAGTAGTTTATATAGGTATTAGACAGAACATCCACCGAGTTACTTGTAGAATTACTGACACCTGACTCCTAGTGATCCAAGCCAAAAGATGCCATTTACACTATGCTGAGGTACCACTATTTCATATTATTAAATACACATTTATTTTAAAAATTCTAATGTTTATATCCATATTAAAATTGCCAACAGTAAGAAAATTTCGAGTTGAGGCTGATACTTTATTCTTACTCTACCCCACTTGGCTTAAATATTGCCAGGATTTCAGAATAGTGTACCTCTTACAAATTATTGTGCCACATTTTGCCCCAACATGTTTGGAGAACTGCTACAGGTGCACATATTAACTTGCACCCACATTCTATTCAGCTTCTCATTTGGTGCTCATCGCTGTAGTATTTGAGTATCTGTCCAGTAGTACATTAAGCAATGTGACTCATATCTGTCAGGTTGTTTGTTCTCTTATCCTCTCTCCAAGGGGAGAAGTATGTGCAGAGGAGTGTCTTGTTTTAACAGGGTTTTAGGTTTGGTGGGGGGTTCAGTACTCCGACAGGCAACAACCACATAAAAGTTAGTCATGGATGGAGGTGTCTGCACAAAGGCCATTATCAAGTATGCGAATGTACAGTCAGCAGGCTGACTCATAAACATGCCTTAAAGGATCCTGTTATGGAGAACCTGTAGGGTAATGTCCTATGGCAGCCAGAATTACAGTGAGCAATTTCAACTCTGTGCATCCCTTCTTTGAGAGAGACTGCACAAACCGTATAACAATGTGGTCTAATACATATAATGGGCAGATAGGCATGACATGGTGGGCTATAGATAAAGCAAACATCTGATTATTCACCTGATGAGAAGCAGACTTCATTGACTATACATTTCATTATTGCAAAATAAAAGGCCAAATTCTTTCCTGGTATAAATCTATTGAACTTATGCCAGCAGAGAATTGGCTTTGTGCTTCCAATTATACTATACCAATTTTTCCCCCCATGTTAATCTTTTGGACATGATTTTTTCATATATGTTGCATAGGTGGTTAGATGTGTTCTGGTATTACACTACCAAACCATGGGTTCAATTTAATCATAACCCCACCCAAATGTTTTGCAAATGGAAGACAACTAGATTGGACAACAGTTACACATCCCTAATTAGAAAGGCATTTCCATAGATATAAGTAAGGGTGTAGAGCAGAAGCACCCAGAGACGATATTTGTTTATATAGTGGGGTACAGGACATATTAGAAGATGAGGTTGTGTAGCCCAACACTATATGTAGGATCGTTATTTTTATAGGAATTATAGTCTCCATTTCTGGCAAGTAACTGTGAAGACTATTACTCTCTCTCATTGTATCATCAGACGTCTCTCTTAAAAAGAAAAATATGTGGGAAATTTTAAAGCTGTGACAGCTCCATACTGAGATATTGATTTCATCAAAATCCTTATTTTTTTAAAAATAAACTATTTTAATATTTGAGAAAGGTGTTAAACGAACAACCTGGTTCTTCACAGACCAGATGCCATGCAAGCAGTGGAAAATGGGAATATTGAGTAACAGTAGGGATGTAATACTCTTTTTGTATACTGCATTGGTTAGATCTCTATTGGAAAACTATGCCCAGTTTTGGTGACTATACTTTAAAAAAGATTATGTAAAATCTGGGGAGGGTTCAGAAAAGAGTTATAAGAATGTTTTTGTTCTGGAAAGCACAAATTATTATAGTAAACTTAAGGAGCTCAACCTTATTTAGAATATTAAAGAGAAAGTTAAGAAGTGATTTGATCACAGTCTATACATACCTCCAGAGAGAGAAGATATCTTGTACTAAAGGGCTTTTTTATCTAGTAGGCAAAGGCAAAATAAGATCCAATGGCAGGAGGAAAATTTTAAACTGGAAATAAGATGCAAATGTTTAAGAGTTAGGGTAATTAACCATTGGAACAGATTACCAAGTGATGTGGTACATTCTTCACAACTTGAAATCTTTGGAAATCAGGATTGGATGGCTTTCTTAAAGAGATGCTCAGATTCAATGACAAGTTACTGGACTCAATTCAGGAATCACTGGATGAAATTCTATGGCCTGTATTATGCAGGTCAATCCTCCTCTTTGTTTTAAAATCTGAGTCTTCTGCACTCCATCCCATTTTTTGGCCTAAAACTAATCTCAAGAGACTATCTCTTGGAATGAAATTATAGTTCATTTTCAGTGCCAATTCATTCCTTCACATTTCTACAGAGAATACCAAATAAGGATGCCAATTGTTAAAGTATCAGTCTTCACTTCAGAGCTGGAGCACAAAAATCATTATAGACCTATAACGGCTCATATAGACTTCTCTTGTATTTTAATTAGGGATGGAATAAGTAGTTTGGCTATGGGAAGAATCAGCCTCAGTGTTCACCCAAATCTCCAACTATACCAAACCTTCACCTTTCTAGGGGGCTAGACTGTGATACTCTTTATCATATTGAATTGTACTTTTCACATTGAGTCCTATTGGAGTGAGGTACTACTCTTGAGGAGTAAAGTACTACTCACAGTGAGTAAATATATCACAATCTGGCCTTAAGTTTGTAGAGAACTACTCTTCCTTTTCTTGACTCCCATGTTATTTTCCACTCTGTCTTTTCAAGGCTAGCAATGTGGTAGCAGGCCAGGAATTTCAATGAACTCCTATTGTGTGGAAAACACAGAACAACGAAACGGAAGAGAGAAAAACTGGAAGACAAAATGGTGAGTTGAGAACCTTAGCAGAAGACAGTAGTATTTTCATGGATTTATGTACCACAAATATGGATTTAGGTGGGGACTTGATAAGAAGTTATATTATATGACCATTTGCATAGTTGTATAATCACATTAATTTCAGGACTCTGAACATAACTGGACTTTCTGAGCCATGTTTTAGTGTGTAGGGCTTGCACTTTGACTTCTGGTTTGGTAGATACATTTGTTTATTCTATGTGCTGGTGATATGTGTGTAAATCAGGCCTGTAATTTGGAAGTCATTAAGGCAATGAACATAATTCTGCATTCACAGATTCACTTTTCAAAGTACAATCACACTTTACACAATTTTTTTTAAAAATCTATGTTTCTGTTCAAAATGCAGTGCAGCACATATGTATACCATTGGTACAACTGCCATACATCCAGAGGAGCTGGGGGCAGCTGGGCTCTAGCTGCCCATCTTCCTTCTCAATTTCACAGCTCCTGCCCTGAAATTGACAAGACAGCCAACAACAGCAGATGTAAGCTAGGCAGTATCTACACAGACACTGTGTCATCCTAACTATACTGACATAAGCCTTACGCCTCTTGTGGAGGTGGAGTTATGGTGTCGGTGTAGTAGAGCACTTACAGTGGCGGGAGGATGGTTGTAGTGTAGACACTGACATAATTAGGTCGACATAAACTGCTTTATGTTGACCTAACTGTGTAGCATAGATGAGGCCTGAAATTGCAACTAAGACTCTGGTGGATTTTGTGGATTCCTTTACTGATTTTCCACCTTTTAAATTAGTTTTTATTTTATGAGATATGTAAGCTTGGAAGGATTAGAGTTTTTTTGATAAATGTTGATAAATGTCGATTTCACTGTACATACACAAACAGGCAAAAAAAAATTATTTCCATCGATGATGATCTAAATTTATAGACAGCAAAATTAAGAAAACTGCTGCTTGAGAATTTATTAGAATTTGATTTAAGGATATTTACTTTCTATGTTTTGACATGTGATGTTGATAAATTTGTGTTTTATGGTTGTAAAGCTTTAATTTTTTGAATCTCAATGTCTACTGTCATTAAATAATTATTGGTTGAGCCCATTATTGCCTGAACCACCCCATAATTTACCACAACATGAAAATTTAAATTCATAAAAATAAACATTGATACTATCCACTGAAATTATTTTAAAAAAATGGAATTCTGCAAAGTGTAAAGAAAGGGTTTTAAAATGCAACTAAAAGAAAGAAGGATATATGTAGAATCCATCAAATACCATTGGACTGAGCCCCAGGTTTGAGAAAGTCACATGTATTCACCACACTTGCTTCTAATGAGCATGAAAAGGAAGTGCTAGTGAACAAGCAAAATCCAATTTGTACAGTTTGTGAAACTTTGTATTGTTTAAAAATGTGGAGGAGATTACAATAATTCATAAAGGATTTTTGAACCCCATTAATATACTTTTCAGCAATGAAGTGCTAGTGTAAAACACTGTCAAGCAGCAAGAATATTTTATATATAAAGAAGCAAGAGCGCACAATAATTATTTTCTTGTTCTCTCTAGTCTTGTCTTTACATAGTTGCTTGAGCAAACATTAAAGCAGACCTGGCTATGCTTGTATTTAAGACATACTATTTATTTATGACTTTATGTATTTTAAAAAAGCAAAAACAAAGAAACAAAAATACTTCTGCATGAGTTTGCCACCACTCTCTTTGCATGCTCTTAGTTCTACCCAGAGATAATGTGTGTATTACAATTGATTTAAATACAAGTATCCTATGGTCCTTCTTGAGCAAAGATTCCTAATTTATTAGTTTTTACATCATTGTCCTTGCATGTAAACTCCCACTTTCCAAAGAAAAATAGCACAAAATCAGTCATAATTTTTAAAAGCACACATTAAAGACTGCAATCAAAGCAGGTTAACAGTACATTTAAGTAAATTCTATTTATAGATCAGCCAATGCAAATAATAAAGTTTTCAATTTACAGCAGAAATTTGATATAAATGTCAATCAACATGTACATTTTTAGATGGTCATGTAGAAATCAGGCTTAAATAAGTGGCTGAAATCTTACTACCTTGTGATGAATTAAAATAAGATCATGTACATTTTTGCAGTTACGTATATATATTTAACTCTTATTGTTTATATCACGTTCATGGAAACTTGAATATGAACTATCCATGTTGTCATTTTCTCCTTCATCGTATTTTTGATCCTTTTTTTGAACAGAGTTAGAAATATAACATTTTGTTTGAATTTTAATGTGCATTCCAACATCACTGATGATCTCAGTACAGCTGTGTAAAGTTAATTGTAAGACTGCTGCTGAAGAAGCAGCAGAGGGAACACAAGACTACAATATTTATAAACAATGGCTATTTCATTTCCTGTTTTAGGGCCTGAGTATCCTCTCTGCACTTGATCAGGTGGATTTCTCTGTGGATGTAGATGGAAATGCAATAGATTACAGCATTCTTCAAATCCCACTAAACTAAATCAGGTTTAAACCAATATGCACAAAGTTGTTCCAGTGGGACAGTATTGGTTTAACATCACTCCTTTAAACTAGTGCAACTTTGTGTGTACACCGGGGCTGTGTATGTGTACAGACCTGATCTTAGTTGAGGCCTCAATGTATGGGAAAACTGTTACGTTACGTATTCTAACTGTATATTGTGATATGGCATCGTTTTAAAAATTGTTCACAATCACCATTTTGAATTCTGTAAAGTTGTCTGGGAGCCATGTTGGTCTCCCTTCTTGTTGGGCTTTTGGCGCCCTTCTTCTGTAAGGTGGGAAAAGATTGGTCACATGATCTGGCAATTCTGCCCAGAGACAAGAGAGTATATAAGTTCCTCTCACAGGCAATAGGGTGCTGTCCATCATGTTGGCAGCCCATGTCCACGTTGGTCATCGTTCGTTGTGAGCAGTCTCCGAGAGGCAACGCATCAACTCACCCCTACTTACCTGAGATTGAGGGATTCTGGTCCAGCAGCTGATTTGATCAGTGTTCCTCCTGTGTACATCACCATCACCAGGCACAGTAGAAGGTCTGGGTTGTCCATCGCACTGGAGCTGAGGCAATCAGTCGGACACAACCCTCCATCTGTGACTGACGTCTCATCTGTAAAGTATAGATTTCTGGACTGTTAGTCCTTAACACCTGTAAGGGCTAGAGGGACTGGGCTTCACACCCTTGATTTCAAATCACAGAGTGTTATTTACTTTCCTGTACCTAATAAACTGTCTTTTCATTCATCTTTAATCTTGTCCTTCTGTTTCACTGAGACTATAGGTGACAGACCCTAAATCAGGGATAATCCAAACATCCATCATTAGCAGGGGTCCTTCAATACCCTCCCTTTAATTCCCTTTTTCCCTCACATCAAGGGGCTACTGAAATTCAAATAATAATTTTTTTTAAAAAAAAGAACACTTCCATTCTGTCTGCCAAATTTTACATATTTTTCTATTTTATTTAGAGCAGTCTTTTTTTTAACACCAAACTACTTCAAAGTGAAAATTCTTATTATTTATTCCATGCAAAAAAAAAAAAAAAATCTGTTCAGGGAACATGTAGGTGGCATGGTTAAGGAATCAAAATGCCAAAAGGATCAAAATGCTAAAGTTAAGGTTGCATTTACCTCAGTTCATAGGCACCTACAGAACATTCATATGGCATGTAGCATTTCTAAATGAGTGCTTTGAGTTTACTAAAATAAAAACCAAAGAAAACTCCATACTAAATGTGGTGGAGAGGTGCATTCAAAGGCATGCTTGGGGCAAAACGAGACAAGAGAAGAGACATATATTATGCAGAATTCTGAATACAAGGAGTGAGATTTGGTGCTGTGCCTCTACGGAGGGGCAAAGGCAGTTTTAATCAACCTTTGCACCTTTCTGGTCCTGGGTTGCGTTCAGTGCTTAATTTGTGCCAGGGCTTGCCAGGACTGAGCCCCAACACCTCCATGCTTGGCAGTTCATAGCCCCAGAACCTCTGGGCTTGCTGCATCAGTTAAGAAAGTTTAAAAAAAAAAAAAAAAGCTTGAGCCCCAGCACCTCTTTCATTACAAATTAAGCATTGGTTGCGCTTGAGCAGTGGCTCTCAAACTTTTGTACTGGTGACCCCTTTCACATAACAAGTCTCTGAGTACGACCCCCTTTATAAATTAAAAACACTTTTTTATACATATTTAACACCATTATAAATGCTGGAGGCAAAGGGGGTTTGGGGTGGAGTTGACAGCTCGTGACCCTCCATGTAATAACCTTGTGATCCCCTGAGGAGTCCTGACCCCCAGTTTGAGAACCCCTGCTCTTGGGGCTACCCCCTCTGAGATGCAGAAGAAATGCATCCCTAACCCCACCTCAGACCTCAAGGACCTACTGTCCCCTTCCAGGAAGCCCAGCCAACTCCACCCCTCTCCTTACCCTCCTTGCTGACAATCTTTAGGTCCATCCCACTACCCACTCCCCTGGCGCTGACAGCAGCCACAGTTTCAGCAGGTTGAGGGCCCAGCCTCCAGAGCAGGACCCGGGTGCTGGCCACGCTCCCAGCCATGTGACGTGTGCGGTAGTTATAAGATGGGTGGACAGCCTTGCAAGTGCGCAGAATACAGGGAACTTTGGTCCCAAGTGGAAAAAAAAACACAGCACATTAAATCTTTTCACTGGCAGTGCAAACACCAACTAGGTGATAACCCTAGCTGCACTGCAGCCCCAGCATAACTGAGACAGCAGTGGGGGATTTCTGCCCCCAATACCTCCTCTATATTTGAGCTGGCAAGGGAGTCCTCAGAAATCAGCCTTATGGCTGGTGAGCCAGGGAAATTCTCCCACAGTCAGAACTTCAGCTTTTAGAGCCCCTTTATGCTGCTCTGACCTCTTACCCTGTGTAAAAGGGCAGGAACTGTGGGGAGCATTTTGCCCAAGGATCTAAATTTGATGTGGAAGGTGGAGTACAGAGGGATCCCACAAATAATCCAGCCTCTAATTAATCCATCTCTTAGCTGTTCAAATTCACATGATTTATCATATATCAGAGTTGGAAGGGACCTCAGAAGGTCATGTATTCCAACCCCCTGCTCAAGGCAGGACCAATCCCCAGACAGATTTTTGTCCCAGATCCCTAAATGGCCCCCTCAAGGATTGAATTTACAACCCTGGGTTTAGCAGGCCAATGTGCAAACCACTGAGCTATCCCTCCCCCTAGACTTTATTAGGTCTGTAACATAATGGTCAGTGATCTCACCATGCAGCTGATTTCTTGTAAAGAAAATGCACCTTTTCCTGGTGACATTCTTGCATGGATTACAGTGTTCTTGACATTCTGGAATGATTTTGTCTAGCAGTGTATAGTTCCCTTGGAGCTCCCACTGGAATGTATTGTAGATCTTGAGTGCTTCTGGGCCTGCTACATGCAGCAGTGTGTAGAATTTCACCCTCTCAGATGTCTGTGCTGTACCACTTGCTTCCAGAGAAATGTGAAGTGTTCAAACCACCTCCTCCAGTTCTCTGCCAGGTTCCCTTCCATTATTTAATCAAGAATTTATTACTGTGTTTCATCATTTCATTTCACCAAATTATAAGAACAATCCTGTATTCCTTCCACACCCACAGCTGAGATTAATAGGAATTTTGGGCACACCTGAAACATAGAATTGAGCCCTGCCACAAATTCATTCTTGATTGCTGTTTAATTTTGTCATAGTGGAAGTAGATAACAAGGTTACCTCTTGGACAAATCATGGCCTTGTAAAAATGATTCGATTCCATTTTTTCACCTGCTTAAATACATGTAAATAATAAATATATTTTTTAAAGTGCTTGGAAGGCTGCCATATGAAACATATCCAAATTCCCAGCACTAGATGTTGGGATAAAATTTTCAAAAAAACCCTAAGTGACTTAGAAGCCTAAGTCCCATGGGTCACTTTTGAAAATTGAGCATAGGCCCCTAAGTAATTTAGGCACTTTTGAAATGTGTACCTCTAATCTCTAAATACACGATTACATTGGAAGAGATCCAGCTAAAAGGAGCTAATATTTGGTTCACTACAGCATTCTTATTACATGGTTAGATAATTATAATATTACATATTTTGTGAGAAAACTCTACTGACATAAATGATTTAAACATTATTTAAAATTTGAAAAGGTAATTGAAAGATTAATTTTAACTTTTACTCTGTACAGGTTATCCACTGCAAATTTTAAACAGTCCAAGTACATTATTTAACATATTGAAATGTGTGAAATAAGAGGAATTGATCAAACCAATATTCTTTCTGAGGAAAGGCAAAATGTTCTCAGAGATTACATATTTATCAATAGCAATGGGAACAACAGTAAAAAGGATCCACTGTGAGCAAATAAGATTTAATTCATTATTTCTGAATGCTCAAAAGGGAATTAGGCACGTCACCAAAATAAGCAAAGACACAGCCTGTAAAGACTCTGCAAAGCATGCAATCCAGTGGTCCCCAACCTTTTTGTGGCCAGTAGCACATTCATGTTTTCAGAAGAGTGTGGCGGGCGCCAACAATTTTTCAAGGCTTATTTTGTATTTGTACATTAAATAATATGAAAAACATCATATTTAATATTACATAATATATAAATCCATAAGATAAAAAAGGTAATTTTACAAGTAAAAGGTATTAATAAAATTATTCATCAATTACTCTTTCACCTTACCATGTGAATTTGCTCTTTTTTATCTACCTGTAAGAAAAATTAAGGAGTTTTTACAAAATAAATATCATAAACAGTTTTCATCTTATTTATTTTAAAAAAGTAAAACATTGTTGAACTGCTGGTCCAAATATATTTATTATTCTTACTTTAACATAGATAGCCAGTTATGGTTAATTAAAAATATTCTTTGTATTGTTACTTATATCTGGATTTCAATAAACAAACAAACAAATATGAAAAAAGTTAAACACAAGTTAATCGTACACGCTCATCAGCACTTAATGGAAAATAGGTATCATTAATTCGCGTGTTTTTTTTAATAAAGTCAGTGTGATTTTTGGCACTGCATTTCTTCAGCCAATTTTTCGTAGTTGGGAGAGTAGGATGATATTCCCGTTCGTAAGCAATCGTCAAGATGGGCATCTGTAAGCCGAAATCTGCATTTTGATTTTATGATGTTCATTGTTGAAAACAGAACTTCGCATAGATAAGTGGAACCGAAATAAGATTTTATTTTGTATGCTACATTTTTTAAGGCAGAAAACTTTTTTTCGTCAACCAGATTCCAAAAGTTTTCATCTGTTGCGCAGGATTTTAGAACAATATCATTTTGAAGGTCCAAAATCTCCAGTTCCACGTCTTCTATTCTTACTTGAATGAGACTCGCAATTGATGTAGCCATTTCTGTTACCTCTATTTGGCAAGTAAAAGGATTCACAAGAAAGGCAACTACAGGCTCAATGATGGTGAACTGTTGAAATCTCTTTTCAAATTGTTCCAGAAGTGTTTGAATGTGGATAACAAATGGTGATGGGTTAAAATCACTGTCACATACCATTTTCTTCATACTTGGGAAATGTACAAGAGACTTCGTCTTCATATGTGACATCCACAAGATCAGTTTTGCTTCGAATGATTTTACAGAACCTATCATTTGAGCCACATGTTTGTCTTTTCCCTGGAGGTCAAGATTTAAAATGTTCAATTTGTCAGTGATGTCAGCAAGAAAAGCCAAGTCCATTAACCAGCTGGAGTCTTCTAGTTGCTCAAAGTTCTGATTTGTGGACTTCAGAAATTCTTTGATCTCTTCAATTAGGCTTAAAAAACATGCAAGAACTTTACCTTTGCTCAGCCATCGTACTTCTGTGTGCAAGATAAGATCAGATTGTTTATCATCAACATCTTCCAACAGGGCCTTAAAAAGTCGGTGTTGCAAAGGTTTCGCTCGAATAGAGTTAATTATTTTAATAACAACATTCATGATGTGTTGAAAAGAAAGAACTTTGACGCACAAAGCTTCTTGGTGGATAATGCAATGATAAGACAAAGTTCAGAAAGGATTCATTCTTCTTACAGAGTGCAATGAATCCATTGGCGCTACCCATCATTGCTGGTGCCCCATCAGTGGTGATCGCAGACAGCTTGTGTAGTGGCATACTAATTGATGTTGCGTATGATTTGAATAAATTATAGATGTCCTCACCCTTTGTTCACCCTTTCATAGGCAATACTTTTAGTAACTCTTCTTTTACGGTGAAGTCACTAAATACCATCCTCACCATAACTTCCAACTGCGTGGTATCCAATATATCTGTCGACTCATCGAATTGCGTTCGGAGTACTCTGTCTCCAGCAGGCGTGGGACCCTGGCTTCTCCCCCCTGCTGGGCACTAGGCAGGCCCCGCGCCTGCCGGGGACAGAGAACACCGGCGCCTGCAGCCCCGGAATTCTCTGTCCCCGGCAGGCATGAGGCCGCGGCTTCTCTCCGGCTTCGAGAAGCCGCAGGCCCACGCCTGCCAGAGACAGAGAACACTGGCGCCCGCAGCCTGAGGCCCCGGAGAAGCCGGAGAGAAGCTGCAGCCCCGCGCCTGCCAGGAACAGAGAACACTGGCGCCCGCAGCCTGCAGCCCCGGAGAAGCCGGAGAGAAGCCGCAGCCCCGCGCCTGCCAGGGACAGAGAACACCAGCACCCGCAGCCTGCGGGCCCCGGAGTTTTCTGTCCCCGGCAGGCGCGGGGCCGCGGCTTCTTCCCCCTGCTGGGCACTAGGCTGGTGCACATAAATGCCCCAGCGGGTGCCATGGTGCCCGCGGGCACCGCATTGGGGACCACTGATGCAATCTAAATACAACACGACACAAGTGGGCAGTATAAACAGACAAAAAGGCAGAAAGAAAGAATGGGAAAGGGAAGAGCAGTGTGACAATAATAGGATAATATGGATATTAATCAAGCAGAGGCATATAAACATTTGATGTTTTTTGCTATGCTTTTTTGGCTAACTTTACCTCCCCCTGACTTTTCATAGTGGAAATAATTTTTTAGGATGGATTTGAATGAATGAGGGATGTACCATAGCAAAGAAGTTGCGGGGGTTGGGTGAGGATGAGGAACAGTATGGAAGAAGGCACAGAGATATTTATGAGAGAAGGAGATGAAAGGTATATTGAGATTGGCATAACTGGCAGAGTATTCAGGTCATGGGCATATATGAGAGAAGACTAGGTCAGAGAGATGAGCAAGCGACTGAGTGTTATAGGGCCTTAAAAGCAAGAAAAAGACATTTAAATTTGAGGCGCAGCACAATGGCAAGACAGTGGAATGACTTAAACAAGCGGGTGACATAGGCCATAAAGATGATTTTGGCAGCAGCATCTTGAATGGACTGGTCTCAGGAGCTGGAATTTGCTTACTTGAGGCAGGAAATGATTAGGACGGGGAAAACCATTTGGCTGTCAAGACAAAGAAGAAGGGATAGCTGTTTCTCTTTTCTTCCTCCACATCTATGAATCAATACATATTTTCTAAGGAATTATTATAAATCACAAACAATGAATCTCTGTTTTCCTTTCCTTTTTATTTCTATTTCACAGTAATGCTGCCATGATGATTCAACATAGACATCGGTGCATTTAGAATGTTTAGATTTTATTTGTGCTGTATAGAAGTCAGATCTTAGTTGGCAAATAACTATTCCATGGGTGGAAGAGGCACATTAGGATTTAAGATGTACAGACTTGGTTAGGGTTAAAAGATTCGGTTATAAAACTTCAGCCAGATATTTGATTTTGTTGTTATAACTTCAGATACCATTTTTTAGTCATAACAATAGGTCCCCCTAGTGGATAAAGGAGATAATAAATTTTGTCTTGCTTGAAAATTTCTTCTTGCCACTATACCAGTGTTGGTTATCAAGTCAAAGCCCTTTCTCTCCCACTTGCACAAATGAATAGAGGGAAATGTTTAATAAATGCTTGCACAGCTCTTTGAAAGTGTAAAGCATTTTGTAATGCTTTTTGTAAGCACTTTTTATTGAATTGGCTTATTAAGCAATCATGTCACCACCCCAGTGCTGTATCTAACACAGTGATCTAACACAAACTACCTAGTAAACACATAACATCGATTACCAAAAAATATTTATCAAAAGATAAAATAATTTTACTGGTGATTTGGTCCTGATTGGTGTAATAGATATGTAGGAAGGATAACATGTATTATGCTTTTGCAAAAATGAGTCAAGACTTCACAATTTAGTTTTGAATAGCACTTTTCAGAGTCATAAAAAGAACAGGAGTACTTGTGGCACCTTAGAGACTAACAAATTTATTAGAGCATAAGCTTTCGTGGGCTACAACCCACTTCTTCTTTCAGAGTCATGATATCCAAGGCACTTCATGTAGTAATGAATTAGACACTGGTAATTCAGTGACTTCATTTGGCAAATGAGGTGGCCACTATAAACAGCTATAATTAGTTCACACACAGACATTAGAACCTGTTTTATTAGGTGAGGAAAACTCCCAATCTCCTGGTCAAGTTATCTTCAGCTTTTCTAAAAGGGGCTATTTGACTTCCACCAGGATAGATACCAAGGGAGTGATCTCAGTTTAGTGCGTCATCTGATGGACAGAATTTCTAATACTACCATTCCTCACCTCCTGCAAGGACAGCCTTCAATATGAATCCAAGCCCTGGAGTGGAGCCTTATCCCACATCATTGTGGGCTACAGATGAGCCCTGTTTTCTCTGGTTTTTCAAATCTCCTGTAAACCAAATAACTAGCAGTTTTTAACTAATTTGTGGGAGTTTTCAAACCTAGCACCCACACATTTCTTCATTGCCTATATCTAGCAGGTGTTTTGTTCCATACTTTTCCCATTCATTGATATGGCAGCTTTTGTATGATTTCAACCTGTGTTTTGCTCCATATATGCCTCAATAAACAGTAAAACAGTTTTAGCATTTTATCACCATGTTTCAAATAAAATTGTCACTACTTAGTCTACGATAACAAAGACACTTGGCACATCTACATTTTGGGGGTCATGGAGGGCCTTTTAAATAACCTTCTCTCTCAACTCTGTTTACCTTCCCTAACACAATCTTTGGGCTTTGTGTTGCAGCAACCCTCCTTCCAGCAGACGGCTAGAAATGACTTCTGTCAAGACCTGACAACCTACACCTAAACCAGAAAAAGCTGTGGAATGCAACATAAAGTGCTCAGAGTCCCTGCCAACCCAAGACTTACTCAAACTCAGATTGCTAAATGGTAATGCAGGCACTTTCTGCTCGTAGAACTCGTTTGGTCTTGTCACGCAAACATATAGAAATCAAGACCCTCTCAAAAACTAATTTTTTTACACTGAGATAATGAACTTTACCCAAATGTCAGAACAAACACTTCTGCAAAACAGAACAGTCAATCTTATTTTGAACTTTTTCTAGCTGCTAACAGAAAATTCATCACCCATTAAGAGTAGTCCTTTCCCACTAAACCTATTCTCTAAATATTCCTATAAAAAAAGCATGTCTGTGAGGAATAAACAGTGGCAGAGCTAACCTTCTGTCTACCAGTAAGGCAGAGTCTGCTGTAGTGATAGCATCACAGTAATTCTACGGCTTTCAGGATAATAGTTGTGTTCTACCATCTTGGCTTTGAATTTCTTGCAAACAAGAACATGAGAGTAGAGATGTGTAAGTTAGGAAGTATCTATTTCTAGGCCATGGCCCTTGCACTGCTACAGCAAAAGGGGGGGGGGGAGGAAGAAATAGTATGTGGCATTCCAAATGGATGCATGCAAGATGGGTCCCCACTTACTGTTTGATATATGTTCTGAGAATTATCACTTCCTATAGCTGATTAATTGCCAATGTGATCAATTTGCTTTGCAACTGAGTTTCCCCACTGGTGACCTCTGGTGCTTTGGGTAAAAAAGTAAGACACTTTCTGATTCTTTAAGCATTTTTGAGGCTTCTAGTGCCTTCCTATTCATCTACAATAGTGTAGTGAAATTCCAATGGAATCTGTACAGATTTTCCCTTGATATAACTTGGGGATGCTAGAAGAACTTGAAACATTGACCTCTCTTTTTTCTCTGAGGGACCATTTCCCTTTTGTTACTCAATGATGAAAACCTTCTCAATATCCCTGCAGACTTACTTCAATGGCAATTATCTCCCAGCAAGAGTGATACAGAATACGACCTCTGGAAAAGTTTTGCTTGTGACAGCCACTAACTGATAGAACTCCTGACCTAATGAACAAGTACAAAGGAAAAATATAGCTCTTGCTTTAGATATGGCTGATTTTGGAGTAAGGGAAGTTGCATTTACCTATACAGTGATCACCATTAAAAGATTAATATATCAGGAGATACCATGCTGTAGTACTGAACTACAAGTATTTCCCTAAACTAAATAGAAATAAACATGGAAAATTATATAGATTATATTCAAACCAGAAGCTTCTGCACTTCACTGTTGCCATCTCTTGTGATCTTATCATGAGTCTCGTGATACTGCAGCAAACACAAGATGAGGGAAATGCCTGAAATCTGGAACTGTGGGCTTTATGGCAGCCTTACAGAGCAGCAGATTCACCTTTTCCTCTCTGATTTGAGTACACAGAAACAGCATAGGAAAATCTGGAGGCCTCTCTAGTTACATGAAGGCAGGTGCTTTGAGAAGTGTGTTGGGAAACTTTGGGGTTTTTCTCTGCACGCCATAGCTAGGGTCTCTTGTACCAAGGTCCTGGATGCTCTGGGAGCAGACATTTGGCAGAAGCTTTGGCTTTGATAGTGCTAGACACTCTGGAGAGTCCCTGCTGTGCCAAGGTGGGCAATGATGGCATTGATTCCCAGAACTAAGGACCATTTCCACAAAGGGACTTAAGCACTAAGACACAGATTTTAAAAGATATTTAGGTGTTGTTGCACTCATAACCCCTAACTGGTGTGGAGCCTCAATCTCATTTTCAAAAGGGATTTAGGCACTTAGGATGAGACAATTGGTGGGATTTAGACTCTGTCTCTACATTCCTTTTGAAAATGAGATTGAGGCTCCTAAACCAGTTAGGTGGTGCAACACTGAGTGCAACACCTAAATACCTTTAAAAATCTGGGCCCTAAAGCCCGGATTTAGGTGTTACTGCGATCCACAAAATCCTCATTCAGTTGCCACCTAATCCTGTAGGTGCCTAAATTTCCACTGTACAAGTTGCCTAGGTGCCTAAGATTCTGCCTCTGGGCATGCTCACTGCTGTCCCAGGCTCATGCCTGGATGCTTATCACACCCCTAAGCTCTGCCACTAGGCATGATCCTTAAAGCAGGTGAAGCTGGGTAGGCCACTTTAGTAGGTGCATTCAGAGTTAACCTAACTCCACATAAAACATCCTGGAGGGGAGGGAAAAAGTTTCCCAACTATCAGTGTGCTAAAGGTTACTCAGCTGGGAGGTGGGCAAGCCCAGTTCAATTCCTCTATCTGATAAAGGATTTGAACAGGAGTTGCACAGCTCTCAGGTGTGTGCCCTAACCACTGGACTAACAGACCATGGTCTGTGGTCCAGTACAAATTTAATAATTTATGCACAGCTTCAACAGGAGAGTTTGCAAGAGACCCACATCAGAAACCCTAGTGGTTAGGGCTTATCTTCCACTCTCAGGCCAGTTTTGTGGAATTAGGTATGCGCTGCCGCTGTTCTTGCAAGAAATGGCTGGCTTAGGTACCTAAGATGCCTCCCCTCCAGGAGAGGGTTCCAAGCTGTGGATTGCAAGCACTCCCTCCAGCCCTGAGAGGGGCAGGGTTTAGGACACGCCTCTCTTTTTGGCAAATGGTACTGGCTAGGTGAGGTGGGTACCCACCTAGCTTCCTGGCTTATGTGGATCCTGTTCTCATATGCCTCTCTCACCCCAGGCATTGTATAGGGAGCCTAGGCACCTAACACAGGATTTATGAATTCCACTGGGTGGCTAGGTGCCTGAAAGTCAGGCTTTAGAACTCCAAAGTCCCTTCGTTCTTCAGGCTTTTGTTGACTCAGGCTTTTGCTTTGTAGGTTTATCATTTGAAACCTGATTAATGCCATGCTTACAAGAGTTTCTTAGGATAACTGAAGAAGGGCTTAGAATTGCATCCTATTTCTTAGATGCTAGGTTTTACATTTGCAAACATAACTGGGATTTCTGCACAATGTGGAAGACTTTGAGGCAGATGTTACCATGATGCTTATCCATCTTTGATACTGTTCTGCCACGCTGACATGATTTGGACTTGCTAAAAGGTCTTTCTTCCTCCTTTGATATCATACATGAAGCAAAGGGAGAAAAAAGAAAGCCAGTGTATTGAAACACTAGGCCAACAGACAAGCAAGGACCAAGAGGTGCCAGCCCCCCAAAACAGAAACAATACAGCAGATATGGAAGTGCTAAGTAACTAGCTCTAAATTGTTGAGGCACCTAAAAAAACCTTTGGCACCAGTGTCAGCTGAGAGCAATGGTAGTGCCTGAGCACCAAGAAAAACCAGCAGAAAATGAACCAGCAACACCAAGGCAGAGAGAAAAGCTTTAAAGAATTGACAGGTAGGGAAGCACTTAAATGATGGCAAGTAACAAACACTTGTGGTGCTGGAATGAAAGCACCAAGAACAGGCCCTGAGATATTGAAACAAAACAGGTACCAAAGTGTCATGATACCACTGTATCATTTCTTCTTTTGCACTTCCCCATCTATCAGCATCTAGCTGTTGTCTCTTCTCTTATTCTTACATTGTAAGCTCTTTGGAGCAGGGAGCATCTTTTTGTACCTAGCACAATGGGGTCCAGGTCAATGACCAGGGTTCATAGGTGCAACAGTAATAAAAATAATAACTAGGGGGGTCATACACTTTGTAGCTTCTGTAGGCCAAGCCCACTTCCCACACTAGGAGCTCCTTGCATCCCTTCACTTTGCACTATCACAAGTCCCCTGTGTGTCACCCTCCCATCCTCCTCTATTTCAGGCACTCCATGCAACTTCCCTCACCCCATCCCTCATGCTTGGGACTCTGTGTATCCCTCATTTCCTCCTCTGCCACATGCTGGGAGCTCTATGTCCCCTTCCCCCTCCATGCCAGTAGCTCCAGGTGGCTCCCCTTTCCCCCATGTCAGGGGCTCTGTGTGGGAGTCCCCCGATTCTGCTATCCCCATGTTACCCTGTTTTTCTGTGTGATGGTAATGTGGGTGATGCAAAACCAGTAGAATTCATCTATGTAACTGAAGAATGCTTGCTCATTTAATAAGTCATGACACACAACGGAGGTACAACTATAAATACCCAACAAAAGAATCCACTATTACTTTTGAAAAATAAAGCATATTTAAGACTAATAATTTAAGTTACAGTACAATTTAGTTTAGGATTAAACACAAAAACAACAAGACTTTCAAATACCAATAATAAAAGAACATTTTATTAAAAATGGAAGTTTGTCAAAACTTTATATATCAAAACTAAGGCCACAGCTACTGCTAACAAAGTAAACTTCAAAAGATTTTTATAATATGATTTAATTTAGAAATCTCATACAAAGCTATTTTACAAATGAACACTCAAACATTTCAAAAACTTAACACTGTTTACTCCAAAAATTAATGTTACAAATTACTGAAGTATCAGTACATAAAACGTATGTTTCTTTTGGTCCTTTGAGGAAAATAATTTTTTTGCATGGGTCCAGCTACAGAAATAAACAGAACCATAAGATGGCAATTGCAATGTTAACAGCCAATAATCCTCCCTTTTTTGTTGTTGTTAGTTGTTGAGTTCATTTTCTTGTAACTTTAAACGTCTCCAGTCATAATAGCAATGAACTCCTCCTGATTGACTGTGGTAAGAGAAACAGAAGGTAGTTAGACAAACACAGTAGTGGTCTATGATAATGACAGAAAAATATTTTATGTATATGTTGCACATTTTATTTTAAAGCTTCCCTTTTGTATTCTTAGACACTGATCCAATGCAAATTGAAGTTAATAAACACAGGTCTGGATTTTTTGCTTCCAATTTATAATAAGTTAAGATTCTTCATTAAACAAAATGTATTCACAACACTGTTTTCACAATTTTTAAAAACGTAAGCCAGAAGTTCAGTATTTAGGCATTACTATAGAAGTCACTGAAGCCAGAAGCTCAGTGCACAACAATATTATCTTGCCATAGCAATAGTTCTATTTACCTATTATAAAAAGTAATTAAAAAAGATAAGCTATTAAAGAAACTGTAAAAGTCCAATATGGAATACTGTGCACAGTTCTGATCACTCTTATACAGAAACAACAGAGAAGTTATAAGGAAATGTTAAATGTATTCAACATTTCATCACTGGGAAAAAACCTTTCATTGTGGAGGTGTTAGTGTCTCTTCATGGTTA
Source organism: Terrapene triunguis (assembly GCF_002925995.2). Classification (NCBI taxonomy): domain Eukaryota; kingdom Metazoa; phylum Chordata; order Testudines; family Emydidae; genus Terrapene; species Terrapene triunguis. The sequence continues at coordinate 49,101,329 of NW_020664420.1, forward strand.
TTATGGCTGAATTTCAGTTTGCCTTTAAAGCAGGGATTCAACTACTTTGTTATGTATAAAAAATACACTATATTCCCCAAAATTATAGTACTTACAATGAATTTACAAGTAAATTTGTTAATTAGTTTGAGTTAAAATTAAACTGGATCCTTAAGAAATTTAGCTTCTGTTGCAGTGTTTCCCTTGCCCCGAATAATTTTAATAATGGAATAATAACTGTGACAGGCTGCCCCCCTTAGGATGCCACCTGATGTGCTAAGATACCGCTGAACCTGCCTGTTATGCCCATCTGGGCACCCTTTTTACCTGTCTTGCTGAGCCAAGCTATTAAGCCTCCTCCAGCACACACACAGGCAGGGCCACACCCAATTGCAGAACGAAACAGACACTGAGATCAGTTCTGGGAAGGCTCAGCTTAAGGGACTTGCCTCCGCACTGATGTGTCCACCTCCCTTGGAGTGCAGACCCAAAGTTATATTATGAAATCTGCCTCCATTTCTTTATCAGCCTATAGCTACCTCAGTTCCAGGGCTCTCTGATGTGCAGCCTTTTGCTCATCAATTTCCATCTGTTTTAATTCTAACTGTATCTCTTATGCATTTTTTGCTTTCTTCTACTTGCAATCTGTAGCGCTCCAACTTTTTGGTAGCTTCACTTTCACTCATTTTGCTGCTTTTCTGCCTCTACTTCCCTTCCCCGAAATAAGCAAACAGAAAATAACAAACCAGTAACCACTTTGTCTGTTCTCTGGTCACCACACTTAAAACTCACTTAAAATCACCACCAGTGTTTCAGGGCAATAAACTGTGCAAACTATCCTGCCTACTATGCCACTATGCCGGGTTGCCCTGCTTAGGACATCACCTGATGTGCTGAGATACCACTGAGCCTGCCTGGGGACCCTTTTTACCTGTCTTGCTGAGCCAAGCTATTAAACCTCCTCCAGCACACACACAGGCAGGGCCACACCCAACTGCAGAACGAAACAGACACTGAGATCAGTTCTGGAAAGGCTCAGCTTAAGGGACTTGCCTCCGCACTGATGTGTCCACCTCCCTTGGAGTTCAGACCCAAAGGTATATTATGAAATCTGCCTCCTCCCTCAATGTGGAGGAAGGTATGCACAGCCTCTCCCTCCCCCCCCCCCATTGTGAATTGTCCAAACGGGGTTATATTATAGACAAGAAATAATTTTATTAACCACAAAAAGTGAATTTTAAGTGAATATAAGAGAGACAGAACAAAGCAGATTACTGAGCACATAAAACAAAATACGCAAGCTAAGCTCAATATACTTAAGAAGCAGGTTACAAAATATAATTTCTTACCCTAAATGTTATTTTAGACAGGCTGCAAAGTTTCTGTGATTTAGAGTTCCAGTTATATTTCTTTTCAGACTGGACTCCTGTCTCAGTCTGGACTCCCACCCCCGGCTCCCGCCCCCACTTTGGGGTCCGGACCCACAGTTTGAGAACCTCTTTGTTACATAAAGGTTCAGACCTAGAGCCGAAGTAATTCTTGAAGAGCCATTTTGACATCAGAGGTAACTCCACCAATCACTATACTTCCTCTAAAGCTAATCTGCACACAAGTTATTGAAGGCTGATATTACATATATTCAAATCTAATAAATATTGCATGGAAGCATTCTCTCTGGGTTGCTTGCTTAGTGTTTATGCAAAACTTGTTCTATTTGGAAGTTTTAAAAACCAAGAAAATTCCAAGACCAAAAAGAAAAAAACAATTGAAGTTAAGAGTTCATGTCATTACCTTAAGAGTGAAAGTTAGAGGGATGTTGTACTTAATATCCCCAACTAAGCATTGCAAACGCCAGAGTTAAATTTACAAGTAAATGAAAGCCAAACATGTTAAGCAGTGGGTATGCATAGTTAAAGCACCCAAAAGATCTTAATTTTAACCCGTCATGACAAGATAAAGGAAAAAAATAACAATATAATCTGGGACCAAAACACTGAAATGTCTGACTCATAATCACATGCTACAGGACACAGTTAAGGTTGAATGGATGACCTAACTGCATTTCCACAGATCAACGTGTTTGGATTTCTTTTAAACCCTGTTATTCCCTCCTACCCTTAACTTACTGATATTTACTCTCAACATTAAATCCATTTTTAATGTAGTTTTGTCTTAGGTCATCATTTACTATTACATTCTAACAGAGATGGTCAAAATTATAACTAGGATTAAGGTTAAAAGAAAGTTTATATGTTGATAAAGTGTTCAAGAACTAAAGGATAATCCCACCAATTAGAAACTAGGAATAAATAGGCAACACAGACCAAAACATTTAATATTAAAGATAACACACATATGGAATACATTACTGGAGTAGATGTATACAATATATAGGGTATAAAAGAGTACAAGATAAAGTTTGTTGGTTTCTAGAAGAGGTGGAGGCTGAAGGACATAGCGAAAAGCAGAAAGACTGATTTAAGAAACCAAAAGAGAGGATGCATGCCAGTCCACTTGGTCTCTATTATAACAGCAGCATATAGTCAGTTACAGTTCAATATTTGGTGTATATCATGTAAAATCAGCTGCTGTGTCATGCACGAAAGCACAAAAGCTTATTTTCCAAGCTATGTAGTAATGTATTAAATGTAAAGCAGTAAAACATGGATACCCATGTTTTTAAAATATGGATATGCTTCAGGTTTACTAGTAGACATATGATAAACAAATATCAATGTGCATCATGTCTCACAGTATTTTGTCCTACTGAAATTACAAACTGACTTTAGGAAACGTATAAGTAACATTTTAAATATTGGGGGGGAGGGGGGGGAGGGAGAGAAGGGAGATGCTGCTACAAATTAAAGTAAGTAAACTGCAGGAAAAAATTACTCAGAAACTGTATTAATGCCTTTTTCACTTCTCTAGGTAAGCATGGGGATGTGGAGAAGAGAGACATATTGTACCAGCATACATGTTATTGCTTTACATAGGGGTGAGCAAATTTTTTGGCCCATATGCAACATCGGGGAATAGAAATTGTATGGTGGGCCATGAATGCTCACAAAATTGGGGTGAGGGTGTGGGAGGGAGTGCGGGCTCTGGGGTGAGGGTGGGGGTGGGGCTGAGGAGTTTGAGTAGGAGGATGCTATGGGCTGGGACCGAGTGGTTCAGAGGGTGGGATGGGGATCAGGGCTGGGGCAGGGGTGCAGGTTCTGGCTGGGGGTACGGGTTCTGGGGTGGGGCTGGGGATGAGAGGTTTGGGTCCAGGAGGGTGCTCCGGGCTGGGATCAAGGGGTTTGGAGAGCGGGAGGGGGATCAGGGCTGGGGCAGGGGGTTGGGGCATGGGGAGAGGCTCAGGGGGTGCAGGCTCCAAGTGCTGCTTACCTCAAGTGGCTCCCGGAAGCAATGGCATGTCCCTTCTCCGGCTCCTATGCAGAGGCGCGGCCAGGTGGCTCTGCACGCTGCCCCATCTGCAGGCACTGCCCCTGCAGCTCCCATTGGAGTGCATAGGAGCCGTAGCGGGGCCGTGCCGCGGCTTCCGGGAGCCACATGGTGCGGCCCCCAACCCAGCGCCCTGGCCAGAGCGGGGTCAAGCCACGTTGTGCAGCTCACGGGCCAGCTTAAAACGGCTCGCAGGCCAGATCCGGCCTGCACCCTGTAGTTTGCCCACCCCTGCATTACACAGTTAGTTTTGAGATCCACTGAGAGTCCACAGTAGCTTTTTACCAAGCCACATGGAATGTAAATTCAGGGATCAGAATTTGACTTTAATCAATCAATTTTGTTCTCAGAAAAAGACATTGGGTGTAGCCCTTCACACTTAGCAAGTTACCAAAGTGGCCTGCAAATTCTGCCCACATTCCTAAAATATAACAGAATAATTTGCATGTACTTCAAATGTCTAGCAGAAACATTAAGAATTAGAAGATGAAAAGTGGTAATGTCAGAGACAGTAGTATTACTCATTTGTTTTCTGTCAGACCATATTGGTTCCAATCAGGATTGGACCCCACTGCACTAAACACTGTATAAACACATAGGGACAGCATCAGTAACTATGTTCACAAAGCTTTATTCACCATCTGTCATAGAAATTTAATTGCATCTTCACTATTGTGAAGGAGAAAGTCTACTTGTGTGCCTTTAATTGTGCCCATCATTTGGAACCAGACTAAAGGGGCTACAGGCAAGTATGCACTACAAAATTAAGTCAACTTAAGTTACAACAACATACAGCCACCACTGTAATTAAATCGCATTTGCGTGTCCACGCTATGCTCCGTGTGTCAGTGATGCACGTCCTCACTACTAGCGCCTGCATCGATGCAGATGTGCACCATAGCTAGCTATCCCACTGTGCAACTTGCTACCACCTAACACAGGGTGTTTTGGGAAGGGTTTGCAATGTCTCATGGGGGTAAATGAGTTGCACCGGGGTGATGGGAAACATGGTTTCAATGTCTCATGATGCCATTTTCTCCATCCCATAATTTTGTCTGCATCCCATAATGTTCCATGCCTCTTTTCAAAAGTCCCACAAACCCGCACGTCCACTCTCTGTGTGAAAAGCATGGATCCTGCACAGCTCTGCACGATTGTGATGAGCGTTGCGAGCACAGGGCACCTGATCCTGCAGTATTTGCAGAGCCATCAGAGGAGCCACAGGGACCGTGACCCCATTCTTTGGAGGCTAGCTTGCTGTGGGACATAAAAAGAAACAATTCAAGGTTGTTGTTGGTATTCACAGAGCAGCTGCAGATGGTTGGATGCCAGTTCTGGGCCCGAGATACAAGCACTGATGGGTGAGATCACAATGTTATGTAGGTATAGGATGATGCACAAGGCCACATTCCTGGATTTGTGTGCAGAGCTCACCTCAGCTCTCCAGCACAGTGACACCAAAATAAGATAAGAGCTGCACTGACAGTGGAGAAGTGAGTGGCGATCTCTGCATGGAAACTTGCAATGGCAGATTCCCGACTGATCAGCAGCAATCAATTTGGAGTTGGGAAATCCACCGTGGGGGTTGCTGTGATGCAAGCGTGTAGGGCCATTAACTGTGTCCTGCTGTGAAGGACTGTGATTCTGAGCAATGTGCAGGACAGAGTGGATGGTTTTGCAGCAATGGGGTTCCAGAACTGCAGCCCCTATTTTGGCACCAGACCACATTGCCACAGAGTACATCAACATAAAGGGCTACTTTTCCGTGGTACTGCAAGCGGTGGTAGATCACCGGGGACGTTGTACTGACATCAGTGTGGGATGGTCAGGGAAGGCGCATGACACTTGCATCTTTAAGAACACGGCCTGTTCAGAAAGCTGCAAGCAGAGACTTTCTTTCCAGACCAGAGGATTACCATGCTGATCCTTAGAAACCCAGTCTACCCCTTTCTGCCGTGGCCCATGAAGCCGTAAACCGACCACCTCGATACCAGCAAGGAGCACTTCAACTACAGGCTCAGCAGGTGCAGAATGACAGCTGAATGTGCCTTTGGCCATTTGAAAGGCTGTTGGCACAGTCTACTCATGAGATTAGACCTCAGTGAAAAAAATATCCCAATGGTTATAGCTGCCTGCTGTGTGCTTCATAATATCTGTGAAGCAAAGAAGGAAAAGTTTCCACTGGGGTGAAGGTGGAACAGCTGTCAGCTATAAGAAGAGCTCAACGGGGAGCTATATCGTTCAGGGAAGCTTTGAAAGACCATTTCAATAGTGAGACACAGTAATGCGTGTTGCTGTAGCGTGATCTGGCATTGTTTTTTGCACCCCAATATGAACCTTGTAATGAGTGCTGTGTGTATAGTAATATCCTTGTCCACTCCGTCCGCTAGGGCGATCCTTCAAGACCTGTGCTGAGTATCTGAAGCACCAGAGGTTTGCAGGATCTCTTGGAACATGTCATCCTATGTCCTCTTCCTTCTCCTTATCTGGCTGAGTTGCTCCGCTGGTGTGGATGGAGAGACCCTCAAGGCCACATTTCCAGCAGCAATGTGCAGAGGTTCTATTGTGAGTATATTCACAAAATAAATGGAAACTTGATATAATGAACTCACTACCTTCGATCCACACAAGTTGCAAGCACTACATTCTCACTCCTCCTGGGGATTCACAGAGCACGTCAGGAGTCCCAGCCACGGTGAGTACAGACCGGGGAGGGGATGCGTGTGGAGTTCAGACAATAAGGGGGAGGTAGCTCATAGACATGCAGATAGGACAGTTGAACTGAATACTGGCACCATTTTCCACAGGGGGTGGTGATTTCAGATGAGATATCTCACTCTGGAGAGGCTGAAAGGGAACAGTTCTTGCACACTTCCAGCTGCAGACTTGGGCTATATGTTGTTACCCTGTGCGTTGCAACAGTGCCTGCTGAAGTAACTACTGAGTGGCATGGGAGAATGTCCTACCACAGCAGAAGAAATAAGGCAGCCCTCCCCAGAAACCTGCAGCAGAGGATTGCAGACTACTTTCAAGAAAGTTTCCTCAAGATCTCTATGGAAGATTCACGGGACATCCTGGTGCACATTAACAAACTGTTCTGCAGGGCTCCCTCTGCCTAACTGTACAGGGGAATGAGAAGCAGATAGCAACTCTACCTCTATTGGATATTTAACTATCTCTACTAGCATGATTAAAAAAGAGTAAATGAACAGATATGTCACTACAATATTAAAGCAAACTGCAAACTTATCAGTGATTACTTCCCCTGCATCAGGCTCACCCATGCTGGACTGCAGGGACTCGCTCAACTGCTCTGGAGTCAAAAAACATCCTGGCTTGCTGAACCACTGGATCCCTCGGTCGTTTGTCTCCCATATTCCTCCTCCTCACTGTTCACTCCAGGGACCTGTAACTCCAGCTCCTCCAAAGTATCCACGGGGCTCTTGGGGATGGTTGTGGGGTCTGAGGATGGCAGCTCTTTGTAAAAGCGGCATGTCTGCAGCTCTGCACTAAAGTGACTGTTAGACTCCTTTGCCTTCTGGTACGCCTGCTGCTGCTCCTTGTCTTTCACACTGCACTGCTGTGGGCCCCTCTTGTAGCCCTACTCCCCACAATCCCCGAGCAATCTGCTCGTAGATATCGATGTTTCTACAGCTGGATCGGAGATGTGCCTGCACAGCCTCTTCTCCTCACAGATCCAGGAGATCCGTCACTCCTGTGTATTCCAGGCAGGATCATGTCTGCAGCATGGAGCCTGCATGGTCAGCTAGGCAGTCGCTAAGTGAGCTCTCCACACCAAGCAAACATGGAATTTCAAAAATTCACAGGACTTTAGAGAGGAGAGGTGTACACCTGTATACCTGGCCACTGGGCAGCAGAGTTCAAAATGGTGACCAGAACAGTCACCATAGGGCATTGTGGGACATCTCCTGGAGGCCACTAATGTCAACATAAATAACACGATGTCTACACTGACACTGCGTCGACCCAACTACGTTGACCTAAGCGTTATGACTCTCACAGTGGTGGAGTTAAGTCGGCGTAGCAGGTGAGTTACATTGGCAGGAGGAACATTTTAGTGTAGGCGCTTACTGAGTTAGGTCAACGTAAGCTGCCTTGCACTGACCCAATTCTGTAGAGTAGATCAGGCCTTCATCTTCATTAAAACAGCTTCAAACAGAAAACGGGCTTATTTAGCTGATTTCTGCTTAGCTTTCTCTCTAATTTTTCCGTACACACAGATATACAACACTCCCACTCGCACACCAGTCCCTATAACTTAATCAAGCTATTCCTCTTACAGGAAGCAAGAAAGATCCATTTTTATTTTTAATTTTAAAATATTGTAGTAGGTGCTCCGATATTACGGCAATCCAAGTCATATAAATAGAGCGGAGAGATATAGGCTTTAGGCTACCATTGCATCATAACACTTGCTATGTAAGCCACCTGAAATTAGTTGCACAGAACTAGAACATAAAAATGCAAATCCATTGATATGTCTCAAAGGAGACAAGATGTCAGAGTACCTAGAACAGGTGTTTGCTTGGGTAAGACAATATTCCTTAATATTGCAAAAACCCTGTTTTTCTATTACTTGCTTTTGGATTTTCCCCATCTTTACTAAAAATTAGGTTCTATCTAGTAGTAATTGTGACATTGCGTTGAATACTGATAAGACTAGAGATTTGTTTTGAACATAATCATGGAAAATATAAGCCATTTAATACTATATTTAGAGAATTAGTTTATTTTAATTTACTAACTAAATCTCTTTGAACGTGTCAAAAGCACTTCGCACTGAGTCACCATAGCAAATGTTAAGTTTGTTTTTTAAACATTTTGTGTTATCCAACCCTAAAAGTGTCTATAAAGAAATTAAGACACATTTTCCCCTACATGTTTACAAAACTCCAAAAGAACTCATGTTATTGAATTAAACCTTTTCCAAAACAATCATCAGGCTGAGATTGCCAATCAAGGCGGCCTGGTCTCCCTTCACAGCCCAGCAATATTTATCCTGCATTTGACCAAAAGGTCACTGCAGCATAATGTAAAGATCTCCCACATGGGAAGTACACTGCCTCTTCAGGAGCTCTCAACATCTGAGAGCTCAGGTCAAAATACCAATTGAGTCTCAAATTGTGCTACTAGTGTACTGCTGTTCCAATGCATTTTTATTATTTTGGAGAGCGAAAAATACCATACCCAGAATATATCTACAAAATCCCTCAGACAACAAGAACTAGCTCATACAGGTACAGCATTATATTTCTTGTGCCATATGCTTACCCATCAAGCTACAAAGCTGCCAATAAGCCACTGAAATGTGTGAAAAGTTACTGAAAAACATAACCTGTGTTTTGCTGCATGTCACCATGTAATGGATAGATTACAATTTTAATAGGCCAGTTTTCCAGTACGTCACTCTTGCCTCCCAGCAGAGTTCCAGCTTGGAACCCTTTGTCCTAGACAGGTCGTACATCACAGTCATGATTTTTAGTAACAGAACCATAGATCAGGGGTGGGGAAATTAAGCATCCAGCCCGCTGCTTAATTTAATCTGGCCCATGGCAAGTCTCTGCGCCATGGGCTGGAAGCCCGAGCCTTGGTTCCCCCACCCAGGCCTGGAGCCGCGAGCGCCGGCTCACCCTGCTGTGGGGGAGCTAGGGTTGCCAGGCCGTTAGAAGTCTGGTCGGCTTTGCGCAGCTTCCCGGAAGTGGCCGGCATGTCTGACCCTTAGGTGCAGGGGTGATCAGGAAAGCTCCATGTGCTGCCCCCGCCCCCAACTCTGCAGCTCCCATTGGCCGGGAACCTTGGCCAATGGGAGCTGGGGGGGGGAAGTGCACCGCGCACAGCCACCTGGCCACGTCTCCGCCAAGGGGGCCAGATGTGGCAGTTGCTTCTGAGAGCAGTGCGAAGCCAGGGAACCTGCCTTAGCCCTGCTACACCACCGACTGGGAGCTGCCTGAGGTAAGGACCTCCAGGCCGGAGCCCGCACCCCAAACTCCCTGCCCCAGGTTGGAACCCTCTCCCGCACCCAAACTCCCTCCCAGACCCTGCACCTTGAACCTCCTGCCGCAGGTCAGAACTCCCTCCCAGAGCCCACACTCCCTCCTGCAACCCAGCCCTCTGCCCCAGCCTGGAGCCCTCTCCTGTACCCCAAACTCCTCATCCCCGGCCCCACCCCACAGCCCACACCCCCTCTGGCACCCGCACCCTGAACCCCTCATTTCTGGCCCCATCCTGAAGCCTGCACCCCCAGGTGGAGCCCTCATTCCCCCCCCCCTCCCAGCCAAGTGAAAGTGAGTGAGGGTGGGGGCGAGCAAGCAACTGAGGGAGGGAGGGGGACTGGAGTGAGTGGAGGGCGGGCGTCAGAGAAGGGACCGGACCTCGGGGAAGGGGCAGGGGACAGGGTAAGGGTGTTCAGTTTTGTGCATTAGAAAGCTGGCAACCCTAGGGGAAGCCCCAAGCCTCCGCGCCACCCCTTCATACCCCGTGGGGCTGTGTGTGGCCCACGATTGATTTTTTTCTGTGAATCAATGGCCCCTGATAGAAAAAAGGTTCCCCACCCCTGCAGTAGATCATCAGATAGCTAGGATTAGGCTTCTTTTCAGGCTTACCAAATTCTACCTCATTGCCTGATATCAAAGTGTATCCATGCAGCTCGGCCACTAGGGTGTAGGGCAGCGGTACTCAAACTACGGGCTGAGACCCCAAAGTGGGTTGCGACCCCATTTTAATGGGGTCATCAGGGCTGGCTTAGATTTGCTGGGGTACCGGGCCCAAGCCCAAGGGCTTCAGCCCTGAGCAACGTGGCTAAAGTTATAGACCCTTTTCCTGGGGCTGAAGCAGATGCAGAGGCAAATGTATGGAGAATTTTCTCCTTTACTTCTCTGCTGGAGCTCATGCTCAGCACATTGCTATTAAAAGTGTTTGTGCAGTAGAAGCCACTGAGAGGCTACAGGAGACTGAATGCTGCTTCAAGCACTATTAAGTTGTGATTTAGTGTAGCTGGAAGTCATGGATTTTATATGCTGTTCCACTCATGGTCCCAAAATACCATAGAAACCTAATCTCATGAAGCTCCAGCAGAGAAGCTGTTAGAGAGGAGAGAATGATGCTCTGGAGCTGTACTTCAACTGCCATTTCTGCTCTCCAAGGACAGAACCAGTAGATTTGGGTAGCCTCCGCTAATGGAAGGGAAAGGGGACTAACTAGCACTGGTTGTCAGTGGACATTTGTTCTAGCACAAAACAATACCATTTTCACATAAGAAGGGTGTTAACACACAAGAGGTGTTATTTCTATAGTTATAGTATATTTTAAAAATGATAATAATAGTCAGTTTTAGATATTTTTTCAGCAGGGAGAGTTGTAGTAAAGAAGAAAAGATTTTGTTACACAGCCCAGATGTTTGGAGCTAAACAGAACAACGATTCACTGATTTATTTTTTTTAGAATGAATCTTTAAGTGTAAGAAACAGCATCAGTTTGCTTTAGGGAACTGGAAGAAACACAAAACCTTACAGATAAACAATGTCCTAGATAAATATTATGCTGTCAATCTCCCACATACATTCCTGTACTTGAATATCTAATGAGAAGAATGAATGGTTCAGTGGATAATAGGAAATGGAGACTTTCACTGCTAGGTCATCATTTTGAATACAGAAATGTCAGCAGTGACCCAAAGTAGTTACAACTCAGTAATCTTTGCAGAATAAATTGGTGGTCTCTATTCAATTCCTACTTACAAGGTGTCCACATAACAAAAGTTACCATCACAACTGGCACCCTTGTTGGCAACTTCAGCAAAGAGGCCAAGGACTTAATATGCTTGCAGACTGAACTACTCTCTCAACCTTAGAAATCCTCTTTTCAAAAGAGCACTGAGGTCAACTGTGAAGATGCTGGGGCAGGGAGAGGTTGAGGGAAGGGAGGAAGGAGGCGCTTGCACCTACAGCTGTGTGTGCTGTACCTATTCTGAGGATAATTTGAGGATTTCAGCCTACAACACTATTAATGTAGCAATTTTTGAGTACCAAATTCACTTAAACTTGAAGGAACTCACAGGACTTTTTTTTTATTATTACAGTCACCCCATTTAAAGATGAAGATATTCCCAAAGGAAAGTATCTGATTAGAGTACCAAGCATTCTAACTGATGAAGAAAACTAACTACCATCATCACTTGTTCCCTACCAGTGGTAGCCATGTGATGTGTTCACGTATGGCCTGTTTAGGCCTGAGATACTTAACTAACAGTCCTTCACTAACTAGTGGCAGTTGCTAATAGATGTAACAATTACTCCTATGGATGGCCTTTTCAGGGACATCCTTTGTGATTTTCCTTTGGGATTTATCAATTTCACCATATTCAATAATTCAGTTAAGTATTTCTTGATTTGTGTGGAAATGACTGAAGTGTAGTTCAATTCTAGAAGTGACATAATGAAGTTCCATGTTTGACTCAATTACTTCCAGCTTCAACTGCACCTTAACTAGACCTCTAGTATATCCCAGTTGTACTGGAGTTACCGGTGATCGTGTTCAAACAAGAAAGAACCCAACTTAACTTTCAGGTCCCAAGATGTGTTCGCAGAGTTAGAAATGATTAAATAAATAATACTAATCAATCTCTTATTTTGTCAACTGAGCAAATTTGTTCTGAAAGTCATTAAAAGACAAACAAAGAATTTAACACTGACCATTTTACAGTCACTTCTCAGACCAGAACCACATTTTAAGTCAAGATTGGGACAAAAATAACAAGGCAAGACGAGTTTTGTTTTGTTCAGTTCAACACTTACTTTCTCCATCTCCATCTTTATCAAATTCTTCAATCATAGCCCGTAGTTCTTCATCAGACATATTTTCACCCAGTTCTCTAGCAACACGGCGCAGGTTTCTCAAGCTTATTTTACCTGAGTCATCATCATCAAATAATTTGAATGCTTTGAGTATCTCTTCTTGTGGATCTCTGTCCAATATCCAGTCTGTCACTAATGTAGGGAAAATAAGATACCATTTATTTCAAAAATGGCAATTTCACAGTGTCCCAGCTCTACTTTCTAAGTGAAGTTAATCCTTTTTTCCTAAGCTTCTGGTTTCTAAAACTATTTCACCTGTTCAGATTTCTCTTAGCTTTCCATCAGGCATTTTTAATTGACTATTAAAGGCTTAAACATTGGTATTTCTAGTTAGTTATAACAGTGTTGGGGCTGTTGAACAATTCCTAAGTTAAGATCTGTTGAATACCCCAGACTCATCTTTGTTTCACATCTTCCATTCAGTTTTAGTGTCAACACTAAATTTTAGGATTGGGCCAGAAAGGAAGGCTGTCTTCAAACACTGTCTCCTGTGAAGACAAAATGTCTGATTATGATGTTAAATGTTTGCTGTATTAAAATCAAAGGCACCAGTTGGGGCACTGCATGGTTAGTGCAGCATTATTCCAAAGCAAAAAAAGGATCGGTCTGGAAGAGGAAACTTAAGCCAAGTCTCTTCAGCACTGTGCACTTCAGATTTGACAGCAACTGACATGGTACATTCTTAGGGTATGTCTACACTACAGGATTAATCCGAATTTAGATAATTCGAATTTGGGAAACAGGTTGTATAAATTCGATTGTGCGCGGCCACACTAAGCACCTTAATTCGGTTTTTAACCACATTAATTCGGTGGTGTGCGGCCACACTACCCCATTAACTTAAACACAGTAATTCGGTGGTGTGCGGCCACACTAACCCTAATTCGAATTAACAAAATCGATTTAGGCGTTACTCCGCTCGTCGAGGTGGAGTACAGAAATCGATTTTAAGTGCCCTTTAATTCGAATTAACTGGCTCTGTAGTGTGGACGGGTGAAGGGTTAATTCGGATTAACGCAGCTAAATCCGAATTAAAGTCCTAGTGTAGACCAGGCCTTAGAAAGGATGCTTAAGGGAACCACTCTGAATCTGCCTTTCTTTCTACTTTTTCTAGCAAAAGTGGCTTAATCATTGTCACTTCCCAATACCTACATTTTCAGGACATATTTTATAGACTACAGCAGGGGTTCTCAAACTTCATTGCACCATGACCCCCTTCTGACAACAAAAATTACTACATGACCCTGGGGGGAGGAGTGGAACTGATGCTGGAGCCCGCTCAAGCCCCACTGTCCCACATGGGGGGGCCAAATCCAGAGCCCCACTGCTCCAGGAGGCAGGGCCTGTAACCTGAGCCCTGCCGCCAAGGGCTGAAGCCCTTGGGCTTTGGCCCTGGACAGCAGGACTTGGGCTTCACCCCTGGGCCCCAGCAAGTCTAAGTCAGCCCTGGTGACCCCATGAAAATGGGGTTGGGACCCACTTTGGGGTCCTGACCCACAGTTTGAGAACCTCTGGACTAGAGGAAGCCCCTGACCTAGAAGTATCAACAGTTCAAGAAAAATTCAGCAATTAAGAAGGTGTTCAGACACCAACATGAGGAGCATGGTATAAATACCTAGCTTAGATAGACAAGAATGATCCACAGTGATTTTCTTATTTATATGCTTATAAATATTCAGGAAGTGAAGAAGAGTTGTAAACTCAGGAAGACAATATAAATAGAAATATAAAAGTTGAGGGTGGAGAGTCACTGGACATATACTTTTTAATAGCACTTTACACTTTCACTCCTGCATTTTTCTAGTTCAGTTCAATATGCTTATGCCTCATTTCTTTATTTACTTGTTTATCTTATCTCCTTCTATTTTCCCTGTATCTCTCTCTCTTTGTGGCATGTCCATTTACCCTGGAGGTTGAAGAGCAGTTTAACCTCATTTGTGCTTTTGATATGTAGACCTTTCCCACAGCACCAGTCAAATTGGTGCTCTGGGGGAAAAGCTCTACTATGCAGGTTGTATAGATGTGATTGTGTTGCTTCTAAATTTTGTGGAATCCTCTTGATACTGAGAGAGAAGCAGTTGGGCACTAAAAAACATGGGTATCTAAAAAAAGAGAGCTATGATACAAACTGCAACAAGAATAAAACAGTGAGAGTAATTAACCATTTAACAAGTTACCAAAGGTTAGGGTAGATTCTCCATCACTGGAAATTTTTAAATCAAGATTGGATGTTTTTCTAAAAGATATGCTCTTGTTCAAACAGGAATAAAGTCAGGGAAGTCCTATGGTCTGTGTTATACATGAGGTCAGACTAGATGATCACAATGGTCCCTTATGGCTTTGTAATCTATGAAAAAAGCCCCGACTTCCCAGGGCATTGAGGAGGCTTTTACTATATAAGGCAAGACACTAATCCAGGAAGGCTTAATCAATCTTGATTATTCTTTTTATCACATCCATTTGTCAGTCCTATAGCAGAGAAAAGCAAGACAACATAATCTGTCGTGTCAAAATATTTTGCTAGTAATTGCTTCACCCATTTCTGGAACCAACCAATATCTTCACACTCTTTGTACCTGCTAAGTCTTGTATTACAGGACTTGCTATTTATGACTTTCAACAAGCCATTATAAATACTTCACCCCTGCTGGGGTTTACAGAACCATTTAGAACTTGCTATTGTTTGTAGAGGGAATGAACTGTCTGGTTTAGTGAACTTGACAGGAAAAAATTAGATCTAAGCTCAGAAATTTATTGTGGCTCTACTGCAAAATTTGAGTGTATTGATTTAGCTTTAAAATAATCATGTATGTATAGAGGCATTACATTATTTGAATCATCTTAGTTGTCCTTTGACCATGACAAATTTAGATTTACTTATCCAAAGAGCACTCCAAATAACTAATTGAAACATATTATCCTAAAAGACTGAATATACAAAATATATGTAAATTTCAAAGAGGTTTTGGTTTTATAAACCAAAACAAATATATAATAGTTTGTTCATTTTGTTTTTTGTGGTTCATTCCTATGTTTAAACTAGTAAACAACTTGTGGTATAGTGGTGAAGATGATTAAGGTGTATTTCTTCCCTTCTAATTTACATCAAAGAAAACAAAATGTGGCTCAACTAATTTTACTGTGCTGTAAATTCCTGTATCTCACATTCCTCCATTCAGTCCAGTTCATTCAGCTAGATGAAGTATCCCATACCAGTTAAGGAGAAAGAGCCAAGTGATTTTCACCAGAGCTGAAATTGACTCAAAGTTTAGAGATGAGTTCAGACAAGAGTATCACCTTCCTATGCTCTAAGTGGTTCTGTCCAGCTGAGCTGCCTCATGGCCACTCAAAGCAGGAATAGGGACAGAAGAATAGAAATTGGTTGAACATAAGGGATAAGAGGGGGAAAAACAGGAAAGCACATACATAAGAAAAGAGAAATTCCATCTCACCAGAAGCAGCACCTGTCAGTCAGACAAAGAGTACTTCCTCCAGAAAAATCACTTCTTATATGTAGATGCAGTACAAAGAGTAGGGAGGTGTGAATCAATTTAGCTAAGTTAAGAAAAATGCAAAAAGCCCCAAAACCATAGCGGGGAGGGGAGAGAGAGAGAGCATGTGTGCGCTAGCAATAAAGTGTTTCTTTAACATTTCCTTTTAGTAGATGGGGGACCTAGGGTCAAAGTCTATTAAACTGAACATCTTCCAATAAGACCTCTTCCCACCCATCTTGAATCAACTGCAATGACAGTATTGAACACCAGAGTTACAAACTGACCGATCAACCACACATCTCATTTGGAACCAGAAGTATGCAATCAGGCATCAGCAGAGGTAAACAAAACTTTCAATGTGTACTTAAAATCATATACGTACCAACTTCATTAAAATCTTCAAAGGTGATTTTGCCTGTTGCATCTCTATCATAATCTTTAAGTATTTTTAGCACATCAGCTTTTTTTACATCAAAACCCAAAGCTCTCATTGCCACCTTTTGGAATAAAACAGAAGTACAACAATATAACACTTTCAAAATATAAATCAGACTTCTCTTTTTATGTAAGTTAGTACTTATTATCCAAGATAAAATGTTGGTAATTGGAGAAAGGAACACTTTAATACATACAATCAAAAATAAACCATCTTTGGTTACAAAGAATTCTCAAAAGTAGTACTTATAAAAAGGCCACAAAGTGAAGTCAAGACATGTAAAATGTCATGCTTTCCAAGATTTTATAAAATGTGCCAAATACCTCTAGTGAGCAAGCATTCACTCTAAATCACACTTGTCAAATCCATTCCCACTATATACACATGCAAATTCCACTGCAGATAAGGGTTATACAGGAAAGGGAGTTACTCTGTCTTATATGCCTCTGTTCTCCAACTGTCTCATCTTGAGAACCACAGTGTAGGAGCCACATACCTAATCATACAGCTATTGAACCTTTTATACAATAATGACAGATGGGGATGCAAGTATTTCCCTTGAGTCCTAACTATACTGGCCAAAGGTATAAAACATCCACACACACACCCCACCAACAGTCTCCAGTTCTCCACCACCTTCAGAAGACCTAAAGTAGCTGAGTTTTGAAACAAATGGTTGGAGGGAGTTAGCATGGCTCTACAGAGGTAAGACATTCAAAGAACAGGAGTCGCAAAGTAAATAACCCTCTTTTATTCCTTCTAGCATTGCATTCACAAAGCCACTGTACAAGGGCTAGCTAGCTATCTCCTCCCAGAAAAGCGCTACTAGTTACATAATAAGAGAAGCACTGCCCTCCAGAAAACATGATGCAGTATCAAGAGAATACTGATTCATACAGATGTGTACCAAGCTCCATATATCAGCCCTATCTCCAGCAAGGGGGACTGGTTGGCAGAGGCTGCAACTCCAAGCCTCTCCTGGTTGTAGTGATGACCATCAGGATGGAGGCCTGCAGCAAGCCGGGGAACAGAGAAAGATTCCAAAGACCCTTACGTAAGTTTGGAACACCAAATTTGAGTCCCATGGGTCAACAGGTTCCCTGTTAAGAGGTATCAGTTAGTAAATCCTGGTCCCTAGCCCATAGTTTAATAAATTTAATTTGAATCTTTCATGTATACAAGTTCCTCAAAATCAATGGATTTCCACAACACAGCCAAAGCTTTCAATTTATTGTGTGATTATGGAAATCAGGCTGCTTTTCAATAGCCTCTCCCACTTCCTGTTCTACTCAAGCTGGAGAACCCAGATCTGCAACTGTACTGCTATAGTCCCTGCTGAGGGGGAAACCTCAACTCTTCCACCCTTAGTGCTTCATTTGTCAGTGAGATGGTTGGAGCTCAGACCCCTGGTACCCAGAATGCAGATGTTACTATACCACTCATATGGGTGTTTTTTGTGCGTGAATATTTGGGACTCTGACTCAAAATTCTGCTGCTTTTGAAATATAACCACTCCTTCACCAATGCAGGAGCTCTTTGATGCTGAGCACTCCTGAAAATAAGGCCAATTTATTTACCTGTCTAAATATGGGCTGAGCTCTTTTAGAAATATAGCCAATCAAAAGTTAAGTGAAAAACAAAACAAAAGTTACCTTTAATTCATGATAATCTATTGCTTTATCTTTGTCTGTGTCAAACAACTCAAAAGCATCTTTAATTTCTTGCTTCTGTTCTTCAGTCAGTTCTCTTCTTTTTTTCCTTTTGGTTTTGTCTACCGCAAGATCATTCCTACAAGTTAAAAAAAATAAATCCTACTATTATTTACAATGAGCTTAACATTTTCAAAGCACTTTACAAATGTAAACAATACAACAACATACCTGGGAGGTAGGTAGATATTCTACCGATTTTGCACAAGAAGAAAAATGAGGAAGAGAGGCTCAAGTGACTTGCCCAAACCCAAAGAGGCACAGCAAGGATTATTTATTTATACAGACTTGTAATATTGTATCTAGGACATACCTCTAGGCCAGGAGTGGGTAAACTTTTTGGTCTGAGGGCCACATCAGGGTTCTAAAACTGTATGGAGGGCCAGGTAGGGAAGGCTGTGCCTCCCTAAACAGCCTGGCCCCTGCCCCCTATCCCACTTACTGCCCCATGACTGCCCCCCTCAGAACCCCTGACTCATCCAACCCATCCTGCTCCTTGTCCCCTGACTGCTCCCCCCCGGGCCCCCCCCCCCCCCCCCCCCCCCCCCCCCGCGACTCTCCCTCCTATCCAACCCCCCCTGCTTCCTGTCCCGACTGCTCCGACCCCTATCCACACCTCTTCCCCCTGACAGCCCCCCCCCGGGACTCCCATGCCTATCCAATTGCCCCCTGCTCCCTGACTGCCCCCCGGGACCCCCTACCCCTTATCCAACCCCCCCCCCTCTCCCCCGCTCCCTGCCCCCTTACCATGCCACTCAGAGCACCAGGACTGGCAGCCCCACCGCCTGGCCGGAGCCAGCCTCGCCGCCGCGCAGTCTAAAGCACTGGAGCAGGCCGGCGGCTCTTGCAGCTGCGCTGCCTGGCAGGAGCTCGCAGCCCCACCACCCAGAGCGCTAGTGGCATGGCGAGCTGAGGCTATGGGGGAGGGGGGACACCAGGGGAGGGGTCGGGGCTAGCTTCTCCGGCTGGGAACTCAAGGGCTGGGCAGGAGGGTCCCGTGGGCCAGATGTGGCCCATGAGCCATAGTTTGTCCACCTCTGCTCTAGGCGCTCTAACAGTAATTAATACATACAGTCTCAAAATCCACACATCTAATGATTTGCTCATACACTCCATATAACTTTTCCCACCAACACAATAATAATCATAATTACTCCATATCTCACCACCCTAAATCCCTCATTTCAAATCCTCCCCAAATGCCCAAGAAAAATAAACCAGGAAGGTTTTACTAAGTGTCTGGAATACTGATAAAACTGGCAAACCAAGTGGGACAGTGAACTCCAGATCGGAATACCCCTCGTGGAAAAGGCCCTGTTGGTAGCCCCTTTCATTTAAACCAGGGGTGCCTCACATGATCATAAATGTGTTTTCGCACAGCCAGAGAGGCAGTTTCTCAGGTAACAAGATCTCAAACCATTTCTTTTATTCATTTATATTTATAAAAGATACCTACTCTACACTCTGGGTTACAATTTCATTAGTAAACAAACTGCCATAAAACTTCACTTTTACAATGCTCCAAACAGCAAATAATGCTCCAAAGAAGTGCATAAATTTAGCAATTTACAGGTTAAAACTTAAAATCCTAAACTCTGCTGGAATGGCAACAAGCAGATAGTGAAAATGGAGCATGTTTCATAAGCGCAACTGGAAAACTATATGCAGATCAAACCCATTCTGCATTAGCTTCAGCTTTTTAATGGTCTCAAGATGTAGCACTACGTAGAGTGTATTACAGTAGCATAGTCTTGTAGTGACAAAGGCAGCCAAAGCAGAAAAAAATGAGCCACAGTTACTACCTAAATATCTGGGAGAAGGCCAGGAACTAAGATGCCTGAACTACAAATACATCAATGGCAGCCCATTTGCTCAAATAAGGGTGCAGACCCCTCACTCCCCCCCCCCCCCCGTTTCCCCCAAAAGCTCTTTTTAGCTCTTCTGGTTGTAACCCCCAACTTTCCACTATATGATGAAAATCACAGGAAAGAGGAAACATAAATAAAAGGATTCCTGAAACAACACACAGATGAATTGAAGTGGAGAGATGGAGTGTCAATTGAAATGATTTAACCCTGAGGAAAGCTTATTTGCTAAATGTGGTTAAAAATGAAGTGATTGGAACATTTTGGAGGCTGCAAACAGCATATACCCTCTGGCCACTACAGCTACCGTTAATGGCCAAAAACCTTCAAGCCTTGCTTACACTAGAAAATTGTTCCTAAATATTTTCCACTGTTGCTACCTTCTGTTCCATTCCCTAAGAGGTAGCAATGATGGGAGCACAAGTTTAGACAGCTTAGCAGACTGCTATCAGCGCTTTGCCTATGACTTCTCCCAAAATCACTACCACATATGGAGCTGAGATGATGGTGCTAGTAGCAATGGTGGGAAATTTTAGGAAATATACCCTACTGTAAACAAGGCCTTGCACTAGCAAGTTGAGGGTGAGAATGCTAGTGGTATCTATAAATTCAAATTTCTAATAGAGTACTTTTTAGATAAATAGCATGTACAAAAGATTTATTTTTAAAAAATCCTTTAAAACACACACATTAAGGCTTTTTCTGCTCCCCTGCACATTTTTAAAGAAAATATTTGCAAATATTGTGCAAGTACATCTCTCTTTCTCTTGGCATGTGAAAAAAAGATGAAGTTCTTGAAAAATATGGATACAGTACATTGTATGGCATGCATGTAGGGAGTGAGAGCTGTGAGGATGTTGTGAACATGACAGTGGCTGATGGCTGAAGTGTCAACAGCGTGGAACTGGAAGCATGTGCACACAAGATATGCATAAAGGGTCAGCTGGTGCATATGCAAGGAGTGGTTGTTGTATGCTGGGAATATGTGTGCTAGAGTACATAAGAACAGCCCTACTGGGTCAGACCAAAGGACCATCTAGCCCAGTATCCTGTCTTCCAACAGTGGCCAGTGCCAGGTGCCCCAGAGGGAATGAACAGAACAGGTAATCATCAAGTGATCCATCCCCTGTCACTCATTCCCAGTAGTAAGGCTGTTTGGATGTTAAAGGATTATGGAAGTGTGTAGATCCCTAGTGATTACTGTATAGTGCATTCACAAGGATATTTGTTAAAGGGAAGAGGTGTTGATTCAGGGTAAGGGGTGCACGTGTTGTTTGCATATAGAGGATTGTTTGCTAAGGGGGACTGAGTACAGTTTGGAGATATTGATGGATGACCCCAGGGAAATTTGCTTGGAGGATATCTGTTTAGAATGGGAATGTCAGGTTGTGCACAGGGATTTTTGCTTTGGCAGTCTTGAAGCTACAAGCTATTGTTATTCTCTGTGTATACACACATTCATTGGCATGTTGGTGTTATTGGAGACATGGATATGTGGTGAGGGTGTTTATTTAGAAGGTGTTTGTTCAGGATAAAGGTGTTAGCTTGCAATAAGAGTGCTGGATTGCAGATGAGGGTATTCACTCAGGTTGTTGCTGCATGCGAGGTGTTTCTTTGCAGAGGGAGTTCGCTGTGTGGACTGGCTGGTGTTGGGATGTGGACTGGCTGCTGTTGGCGTGTGCATGCATTGGTGGCTGCTCAATGAGGGCTATTGACATGATGCTAGAGCAGTGGTTCTCAAACTTTTGTACTGGTGCCCCTTTCACATAGCAAGCCTCTGAGTGTGACCCCCCCCCTTATAAATTAAAAACACTTTTTAATATATTTAACACCATTATAAATGCTGGATGCAAAGCAGGGTTTGGGTGGAGTCTGACAGCTTGAGACCCCCCCATGTAATAACCACACGACCTCCTAATGGGTCCTGACCCCCAGTATGAGAACCCTTGTGCTAGAGGACTGTTACTGAATGAGTAGGTGGGACAGTTGCCTGTGATGGGTGTTTACTGAGTATTTGTTTACTGCATACTCTTACAGAAATTGCTTCTCTTCATCCCCCGGAAAAAGGGCAGAAAAGTCTGATGGATGACAGAGTACCCTATCAGAAATTGCTTGCCCTCACCTTTCCTTGCCTTATTTACTTTGTCAGTAACACCAGCTTAGACAACTCTTTGCTTCTCACACAAACATCTCCATACTTTCTTCCATGGTGACCTTATACTGGGAACTCTCACCAAAACCCTAGACCTCTTCTATTATAATTATGTATTACATGTATTGCAGTAGCATCTAGGAGCCCATTATGCACCAAAATCCCATTGGGTTTGGCATCATATGACAGCACAAAAAGTTGCTATCTCAAAGCATTTATACTTGGGATTCTGTCATCAGCAACCAGCCCATGGTGTAGCTGTACCAGTGCAAACAAAGTATATACAAGAAAAACTAAGGCTTGCACTAGCTGGTGAAGAGTTTATATAGGGGACCACTCCAGCCATTGAAATTTTGTGCATCCCAGCCTCTAAGCTTCTGTACTTTATGAAAGGGCTAAAACAGCCCTCAGTTAGCTATAGAATGGGGACTTGGAAAAGTAGTTTAGATCCACCCTTCATAGATTCTAATCAAAGACCAAAAGGGACCACTATGATCATCTAGTCCGACATCTTGTATTATCACAAGCCATAAAACTTTCACAAAATAATTCCTGGAGTATCCATTTTAGGGATCCAAACTTGATTTAAAGTTTGTCAGTGATGGAATATCAACCATGAACCTTGAGAAAGGTTATAGTGGACCACAAGCTAGGGGTTATAGTGGACCACAAGCTAGGGGTTATAGTGGACCACAAGCTAAATATGAGTCAACAGTGTGATGCTGTTGCAAAAAAAGCAAACGTGATTCTGGGATGTATTAACAGGTGTGTTGTGAGCAAGACACGAGAAGTCATTCTTCCGCTCTACTCTGCTCTGGTTAGGCCTCAGCTGGAGTATGTTGTCCAGTTCTGGGCACCGCATTTCAAGAAAGATGTGGAGAAATTGGAAAGGGTCCAGAGAAGAGCAACAAGAATGATTAAAGGTCTTGAGAACATGACCTATGAAGGAAGGCTGAAAGAATTGGGTTTGTTTAGTTTGGAAAAGAGAAGACTGAGAGGGGACATGATAGCAGTTTTCAGGTATCTAAAAGGGTGTCATAAGGAGGAGGGAGAAAACTTGTTCACCTTAGCCTCTGAGGCTAGAACAAGAAGCAATGGGCTTAAACTGCAGCAAGGGAGGTCTAGGTTGGACATTAGGAAAAAGTTCCTAACTGTCAGGGTGGTTAAACACTGGAATAAATTGCCTAGGGAGGTTGTGGAATCTCCATCTCTGGAGATATTTAAGAGTAGGTTAGATAAATGTCTATCAGGGATGGTCTAGACAGTATTTGGTCCTGCCATGCGGGCAGGGGACTGGACTCGATGACCTCTCGAGGTCCCTTCCAGTCCTAGAATCTATGAATCTATGAAATTGTTCCAACTTCACCCACTTCTTCAGGTATAGGAATGAAGGTCACATTTGTTAAAATCTTAAATAAATTTGATATTAATTTAATAAATTAAGCTCTTTGGAGACAGTACTGGGTCTACCCAAGTGTTTAACACTTAGCAAAATGGAAGTTTGATCCTGAAAAGGGCCTTAGTACAATACTGAAATGCAAATAATAAATTACTAGAGCCACCTTCCCCTCCCATTCTGCAGGTGCACTGAGTACATACTCAGTATATCTGAAAATTGAAAACCAGGTGCATTAATGTATTGATTTATACAGACAAAAAGCAGGATTTGGCCAAATATATGCTTTACAAAGCTCTAATCACATGTATACCATTATTTACTGTATTGATAGTATGTGAAATGCAACAGAAAAGATGTCTGAACACTAGATTCTGAAATCTTATTTATTTTTGATGCCCTAGCTGCTCTCACAAGCAAAACAAACTTATTGAAAGTCATTGCAAAGTTATGATTATTTAAAACTAAATGTCTGTTTTAACAATGACGTTTCTGAAGCAAAACTGAACCAAAAAAGCTGAACTTTATGGGTCTTGTACATACATATGGCAACAGCCCTTACTAAATAATAGTCTGTACAGATTAACCAAAGTGTTAAGGCCCCATCTGTCCAATGAATCCGCACTGATCCTGTGGAAGGATCACCCTGAGCGGCTAAATACTTTAGCTAATCTTAATGACTATTGCTCGGTGTGGGCTGCCGTCACAGGTGGGACGGGGGGCGGACACAGTCAGCGTACGGGAGGGCTGTAGGTCACCGAGGGGCTGCTGCGATGCTCTGTGCCAGACGCTCCCCACGGCCTCACGCCTCCGCTCGGCATCCAGCAGGACACGGGGCCTTGGAACTGGCAGGAGTCCTGCAAAGCGCTAAACCCATGTCTCGCCGGAGGGGAAGGGCCCGGACACAAGGGTAGGTTGTGGCAGGCAGCTACTGGCGGCAAAGCAAAGAGCTGGGATTAGGGTGACCAGACAGCAAATGTGAAAAATCGGGACGGGGTGGGGGGTAATAGGAGCCTATATAAGAAAAAGACCCAAAAATCGGGACTGTCCCTATAAATCGGGACATCTGGTCACCCTAGCTGGGATACATGGGCCCCAAGGTGCCTCCAAAGCCCCAGCGCTGGGCGGGGGCCCCGAGTCGCCGCAGCCACTGAACAACGCCAGCCCTTCCTCCCCGCCCCCACCCTCTCTGCCCCGGGCCCGCCCACTGGGGTAGTAGCCCTTGAGGGGAGCGGCCTCAGCAAGCGCGCTCGGTCCCGGCGGGGTCACAGCCTAGGCTCAGACCCCGGCGCCTCGCTCCATCCATACCGACCTCAAGGCCAAACTCATGGTCGCGTCCCCACCCCCGGCCTGACCGGGCTAGACCGCACTGGGCTTCCCCTGCCGTCACCGGCACCAGTAACGGCGCCACCGCCGCTCCAGCTTCCCCTTGGAAACGCGATACAATCTAGGCACAAAAAGCCAAGCTGCCTGCTACCGCTAATCTAAGTGGCTGAGCAACAGCTTCCTCCCACCCACCTCCCTGAAATACTCTCTTATTGGTTGAAATGCTTGTCAACCAAAGGGGATTCCCCTCCTTCTACATAGTTTGGTTGACGTGTGCGGCTGCCGATTTTACCCAGACTGCCTCACGGCTCAGGCTTTGCATTGGGGAAGCGGCGGTTAAATTTCAAAAGCGGTGGGAATGTGGGTGAGAATGCCGGATGTAGCTTTGAGGCGCCTTCCTCCCGCTGGCGTCGGGCCGCCCCTGCCCGGGGTTTGCAACGGGCCAGCCTGTGACGCTCAGGAGGCTGCTGGGAGAGGCGGAGGCTTTTCAGTCAGGAGGAGGAACGCTGAGGTGGGCGGGTCCCAGTGGAGCTGGACGGCGCTCAGGACCCTGCCTGAATAGAGCCCGTCTAGGCCCCGTTTGAACTCTGCGCTTCCCCGCCCCTACTGCTCCGTCAGGGCTCGCACCCTCCCCGAGACATCGGCCCGGGGGCCGCGGGCAGAGATGGACGCAGGGCTGTGCTCTCATCTCCTGGCGCTGGGAGCTTGGCGTCACTGCCCCAGCCACCGGAATCCGCTGCCGCTATTCGGCTCTCACTGTCCTTTACTGGCTGGGGCCCGTGGAAGACAACTGCTAGTAAAAGTCCCGGGTTAAAACCCTGCTGAAGATCGATGTGGGAAAATATAGTAGGTGAGCATGTAATTAATAATTGTACGTAACAAGCATTATGATACTAGGGGTTAGGAATTAAGGTTGCACAGCTAGCGTTAGTTGTGCTATTTGCCAATTTTTGAGCACTTTGCCATTTATTTTTTGTACCAAGTATATATTTAAAATCCCTAAACTTTTTTTTTTTTTATTCACCCTGGAGATTCATGCCCCAGGTGGGCCGTCCTCTTTCTAAGAGAGTACTTTTGCATAGGACAAGAGAATTTTTGTTTTATCAACATAACATATTGCTTATGACAAAGCAACATAAGTAGCACAGTAGTAGAATAGCACCACTCTACTACTGAATGAAATTGAACATAAAAGAACACATTGACTCACCTTCCTCTAAGGGAGTAGGGTGAGCCTATTTGCTAGCACACCATTTCTGGTTCATTGGTTTGATCTCAGAGAGTTTGAACTGCAGATCAGTGTACAGTAATCAAGCAAAAAAAACAAAAAACACACCCCAAACCATACAGATTAGGGATGTAAGAGTTTAATCTGTTAATGATTAAACTCCGCCAAGGGTCCCGGCTGCCGGCCCTGCACCTGGGATCCCTCCTGGCTGCCTCCCTGCTGCCACCCAGCATCCTGGCATGCCTGGGGTCCGTCCCGGCTGCCGGCCCCACACCTGGGGTCCGTCCTGGCTTCTGACCTGCTGCCACCCGGTGTGCCCGGTGTCCATCCCAGCTGCCTGCCCCAAGTCCGGGGCTCTGCTGCCGCTGCATCTGGGGCTCTACTCTCACCTGGCGCACCCAGCATCCCAGCTGCTGACCTTGTGCCCGGGGTCCTTCCCAACTGCCAGCCCCATTGCCACCCTGCGCTCTGCTGCCGGCCCTACTAGATCCATTATATGTTATAATATATATATTGTCAGTTCAGATATATTTCTTAGTACCGGGTTTACCATGGCACCAGTGGCTCCATGGTGCTGGGCCCACACTCAGAAGGGGCCCCGGTGTCCAGATTGTGGCCCCACCTCTCCAACCCACTCTGCCTGGGTTCTGCTTGGACGAGGCCCCACCCACTGCTCACTCCTCTTCACCCCCCTCTTTCCCACCTAACCCCTGGGGTGTGAGTGGTGGGCTGGGCCCCAGGGCCATCCTTACCCATACACAAACTATGCAGCTGCATGCTGCTCCAGCGGCCAGCCTGATCCCCGGCCAGGAATGCTGCCTCCGCCCCTGCTCCCAGGCGCCACCGGTCTGTGCTGGGGGCGTGGTTCCCCCCCCCCGTTTCCCCCAAGTCCCAAGGCTGAGAGCCAGGGGAGCAGACTCATGCTGGGGGACGGTTTCCCTTCTGCCCCCCAAGCCTGCTCCTGCCCCCACAGACTTTGGGCACAGCTCCCCCCCCCCCATGGGGGGGAGGGCTGCATAGGGCACCACAATGTCTAGGGACGGCCCTACTGTACTTCTCCAGGCATGTGGGTCCTGAGGGAGCCTGGCTGGGGCAGGCCGGGCTCCCGCTCTGTCCTGGCTGGTTGTGTCGCTTCCGAGGGGCCAGAGGGATCCTTGACTGGCCCCAGCAGTGCTGCAGGCTCAGCTCATGCATGGACATAGTCACTTCCAGCAGGCCGGTGAGTGTGGCTGGGGGGCAGGAAGGGTGTGGAGGAGTGGATCTCTGGAGGGTCTGTAGGGGGCAGTGGGGGTTCTATGTGGGGTACTCCTGGGAGAATGAAAACAGATCCCCTGCAGATTTCTTTGCTTCCCTTTCAAAAGTGACTGAAGAACAAAGGGAGGGGGCTGGCAGCTGAGAACGCCCATGGGCTTAGTTTGGGGGGCAATGCCCCCAAACAGAGGTGAAGCATGGAGGCACACAGTCACATGCCACTGCCTCCTCCCCTTTCTGCAAGCTGAAAAAAGAGGGTGCTGATCAGAAGATGCCACTTTCTGGGTCCTAGTGCTGGTTGAGCTCCCCTTCTGTGTACTGGGAGCCATCCTGTTTTCCGTACAACAGTGAGTGCCTATGGTGGGGAAGGGCAGGGGCAGGCTGGGGTTAGGGAGAAAGAGGCAGCGGGGAAGGAATGCGGTAGGGTGGGCAGGAGATGGAGCGGTGGGGAAGGGGGATGGGATGGGGAAGAGAAGGGGACAGGGGAAGTGGGGGCAGGGGGAAGAGGCAGTGGGGAAGGAAGGGTGTGGGTTGAGGAGGAGATGGAGCAGTGGGGAAGGGGCATGGGATGGAGAAGAGAAGGGGATGGGGGAAGCGGGGCAGGAGGGAAGCTGGAGCCCAGCATGCAGCATACCCTTGGCAGAAGCTGGGGCTCCCCTGTTAAGCAGGCCCATTGAACCCTCACCCTGACAAGCCTTCACCTGGATCCCCTGCAGAGTCCCATTGCCCTTGCACCTGGAACCCCCCAATGAGCTTCTGTGCATCCAAATCTCCCACTGAGCTGCCCGCACCCAGATTGCCCCACAGAGAACTCTCTTACCCCCACAATAAGTCCCTCTGCATTTGGATCCTGCTGCCGTGCTGAGCCTGCTCACTCACACCTGGTGCGCCTGGCACAGGGGGGCAGGGCCCCAGGGTGTTTCGGGGGCAGGCCCAACCCTTGCACTGTGTCAGGGTCGGGTGCAGCCTCACTGCCGAGTCCCTGTTGTGGGATGGGGGGAGGCCGCAGGGTAATCTCCCACCTCCATGCAACCAGTGGCCTGTGCTTCCCACTGCCATGTTGGAGCCTCCACATTTATTTATTGACAAATAAAATTTTCAGAATTTTAAAATATTGTGAGCAGAATTTTTAATTTTTTTGGTGCAGAATCCCCTCAGGAATATGGGGTGCTGTGTAGCTGTGATGGTGGGACTGTGAGGAAGGTTGTGGGCAGTGGGGAGGTCTATGGATGGGGGGGCGCTGGGCGAGTGGTGTGGTGTGCAGGGTGCTGTCCAGTTGTGGTGGGAGGCCAGCGGGGGAGGTCTCTGGGCGGGGTGGGGGCTGGGCATAGAGATCTGTGGTGGAGGTCTCTGGGCGAGGGGGCGCTGGGCATAAGGGTGGGGCACTGGGCAAGGGGGCGGTGTGGTGCGGGCCTGCCCTCAAGGGGAAGGGGCATGCTGGCACCACAGGGCTGGGCAGGCCAGTGTGCAGTTGCAGGTTTGTAAACAGTGCCCTCCTGCTGGGCTGCTCCCGCCACGCTGTGCCTCATTGCCCCCCGCCTGCCCGTCACTCTGTAGACTGACCATCCCAACCCCCTGCACCTTGCCCCATGGGGGCCCACAAATATGTTTGGCGCCGGGCCCACAAAAAGTATCCTATCTTGCAGGGGTTTTAGAGAAACTAAGAAGCACAAATGACCAGTGTTTTCATCTTGTAATGGCAGGAAATTGATCTTGTGATCTCTGGTTAATCTTCTTTTGGATGGTGAAAATACTCCAAAGGTCCTACCAATATGTCCTTTGTTTTCCTGCCCTAAATACAGCAAGCAGTTAATACTATGGATATAAGAATCACTGCAATTAAACATCTAACCCTGCACTCCTGGCCCCTGCCCGCCCCCAGCTTGGCCTCAGCCTCCACCCCCTTACCCCGTCCATGTCCCCCCATCCCAGAGACATGCCTCTGCTCCCAGGGGTAAGGAGGGGGCTGGCTTTAAAAATGTTCCAGCACCACTGGTTCACAATGAATCTACTGCACATATATATTATCTTTGTCAAGTGCTTTTATTAACAACAAAAACAGCCAGTCTTGTGTGTAAAACTAAAACCTACTTTTTTGTTTAACTTTTTACATAATATCCATGAACCGTCCAAAACCACAAAAAGTCAGATCAGAATTTCAACTCTACTGCTGATTTTTGTTAAGAAAAATTATCATGTTTACATGCTCTGGTGTCAGTCTTGTGCGCAGCCAATTAACAGTAAGGCCAGAGTTGAAAAACACATGTTTTGCAGGCACAGACGTTCCTGGAATGCGCAGGTAACTGTTTGCCAGTTTTCCAAGCCTTGGAAAACGGTATGCATTGGCCTTCCACCACTTCAATGGACTGCATTCCAATGAAGGACAAGGCTCCCTGAAGTAATTTTCCAGTTCATTTTCTACTGCATTCTTCTTTTTGGCGTAACTTTCATGTAAAAGCATCACTCTTCTGAGTTTCATGCATTTTTTTCGGTGCTGGCTCTATCGGCTAATCCAGTTCAGCACTTCTCAGTTCAGCCCTAGCATTCGGAGGTTCTTCTATTTCTAACATTGATGCAAGTCGCTGCTAAATCAAAGCTTCTGCAATCTGGACAACAGGTGAAAGAAACTGCATGTGTTCATGATGTGGATCTAACAAGGAGGCAATAAGTGCAGGTTTGGCAGTTAAGGCAGGATCATTGGGTTTCATGCGATGCTCCAGAGAGTGATGAACAGCAGCCTTGAAATCAGCAACTTTTCAGTTTTTGACAGGAGCTTCGCTTCTGAGGTCAGTTTGGAGAAGACTGTTGCAAATTGGATAAATAGTTGAAATTGACACTGACTATTCAGCAGACATGGCAGTTGTACCACATTTTAAAGTGGAAAGTACTGGTAAGATATCCTCTATGAATTTCCAGTGCTCATCTTGCAGCTGAAGGGTTCGGGCATCAGATTGTTTTGTTACAGAGCTATCTGAAAGTGCAGCTGTTATAGCCCACCTTTGCTCAATGATCTTTCAAACATGTCATATACCGAATTTCAGCAAGTTTTACACAATTGGATCAGACGGTGTTGCTTAACCTGAAGCTGTGTTTGTTTTCTTTCGAGTGCTTTTGCAGCCACAGTGCTGTGGTAGAAGTGTGCAACTAGTCTACTTGCAGCTGCAACAGTATGATCCACACTAGTTGAAGAAAACCCATCATTTATGGCTAGCTGCAAAGTATGGGCAAAACAATTGACAGATTCCCATGTTACATATCTCGGTGTGTTGGTGAGCACAATGTTGCTTGCATTATCGTGTATGCATGCCAAGACGTGGCCTGCCAGACCCCATCTTTCCACTGTAACGTTTAATTTTTCAGCAAGATTTTCTGCTGTATGTCATTCTGCCATACTTTTGTAGAACTGCGGATCAAAGCTTCCAATTTTCAATATAATGGCAAGTGACAGTCATGTAGCTTTCTGTAGTTAATGTCCAGCAGTCAGTGGTGAAAGCTCCTTTAACGGCGTTTTCCAATTTTTCACGGACAGACTTCAGTCTTCATAGCACTTCTCTAGTCGCGAGGATATAGTCTGTCTCACAGGCACACAGTATTCAGGTTCTGCAAAACTCATCAGTGCATGAAAACCTGTACCCTCAATGACACTTACAGGCAGCATATCTGTAGTGATCATGGTTAAGGCTCTGTTTTTGTTATGGAGTTCACGGGCGGTAGCAGAGCCTCAGGCGCGGCAGCAGCCGAGATCCCAGGAACGCCGGGATGCCGGGCAGTAGCAGAGCCTCAGGCATAGGGCCAGCAGCCGGGACAGACCCCGGGCGCGGGAAGCCCTGCGTAAAACATGAGGGTGCTGTAACACTCCCGGCATCCCATGTTCCCTGGGTAAATGTTTAACCGTATAACTGATAGAATTTGAATTGGTTACATGGTTACTGTTTTTTACACTTTATTTCCATCCCTAACAGATATGTTGAGGCAAAGTGAACAAGTATTTCAATGATTGTTTGGGACAATTCAGGGAACTCTTTTTTCTAACTGAGAATCAGAACTGATCAAGAAGTATAACTTTAAACTTATCTCTCAAAATAGAGTCACCAGCAAGGTCGAACAAATTCTCTTATACAATGGCTACACTACAGAACTTACAGTGGCACAGCTGCATTGGTGCTGCAGTGCAGACTCTCTCCAATGGGAGAGAGCTCTCGTATCAACTTAATTACTCCATCCCCCGCGAGCAGTGGTAACTATGTTGGTAGGAGTTTCTCCCTCCCGCTGACATAGCGCTGTTCACACTGGCGTTTAGGTCAGTGTAACTTACGTCACATGGGGGTGGCTTATTCACACCCCTGAGCGACATAAATTATACTGCAGTAAGTGGTAGTGTGTACATAATGTAAGCCTCATGGCAATCTTAGCCTTTGCTACAACGTCCTCTGAAAAGAGATTTAGAACCCAGACAAAATCTTGCAATTCACTTGCCTCTTTTGGGAAAATATTTGGTGAATTGCATGCAAAGCTGAGACAAATGATCCAAAATTGCATCTTTATCTTCTAGGACCAACATTCATAGATTCCAAGACTAGAAGGGACTATTGTGATCATCTAGTTAGGCTGATCTCCTATATTAAACAGGCTACAGAACTTCCCCTAAAATAATTCCTGAGCATATCAAAACCTCCAAGCTTGATTTAAATATTGTCAGTGATGGAGAATCCACCATGACCCTTGGTAAATTTCACAGTCTAAAATTTTGAACTCTTTCTCAGCAGTAGTTCTTAGTGAGACCAAATGGCAAAATAAAAAGTTTTCTGATCTCAGATGAGCTGGTGTATGGAATAAAAACCATTATTTTTGCTGAATTTGTGCAGATGGTACTCTTTTCAGTTTGTAATTCGAAAAAAGGGCTTTGCCTCTGCTTCAACTATCTGCTCCTCAACATATCAGCAATTCTGCAGCTAACCATGTTGTCAGATAGTGGGATAAGACTTAGCTGGTCATCAGCTCTCCTTCCACATACTATCCATACCATTTCAGTCACTGCTTTCGCCAATCATGAGATTTTTCTATTTCTTGCTTTTTGAGACAACATAGGCTGTTTCAAGTGTTTTTTGTTCCCTTTTTTTATGAAGACTATGCCCCTCTCTAGCTGGGTTTGATCACCAGTGATGCCTAATACTGTAGGTGTAACCAGTAGGTTAACTGGCTTCTCAGGCCACTTTAACCCTTTTTGTCACTTCTGTGGGAGTATCAACCCCATCACATTAACTCTTGCTAATTTGTTAAAAGTAATATGATTTTGGCCCCTGCTACAGGCAATCTGGTGTTATACCAATAAAATAAAAACCAGCAGGATCTTATTAAGAGGGATAAGGCAAAGATGCCACATTTATTGTAAATATAATGATAAAGCAAAAGATAAAAGTAAACAATGTTGTTTGACTACTTATTACTTATACACATACATATATAGAGAGAGAGAGGGAGAGAGATTCATTCACACAATCATTCATTCAAGTTCTGTATAGGTGTTATAGTTACCAGCCTAGAAGTTGCTCATGCCAAGTTACTGGCCAGGTAGCTTGGTCATGAGGATGGAGCAGAGTCTGTGTCAGATGCATCTGATGCTCCTGGAGGCTGGCAGAGAGACTCAAAGTCATCAGTCTTTAGAGTCCATTTTTATAGGAATTAATTCCTATGTTAGTTTATGGGAGCTGTTTCATCCTGCTGTTGCTGACTCAATCAGCAGATGGCACACATTCCTGTCCAAAGTGGCACATTCCTGGTGGCTCCACATTGTCCAAAGTTTGTGTTTCTCATCCTTCCAGGTGATGGGGTGGATCCCAGTTTACCCTCCGGGGGTTTCTAGTCATCCACTTGACACATTCTTCGGCCGATGGATACTTTCTTTCTAGGCTGGCACCTCCCTAACCATCCATGTATATCAAGCATTCATCAGCATACATTCCATACCTTAACCATATTTTAATTTACTGTCTCCACCACTTTCAGGGTGTGTGCTAATTCATTTGAGACTCCCGGCCCTTTAATCACAGAGGGTAGGGGGGTCTGTCCTAGGAGCCGTTGAATGAAGTGAAAGTTACTTAACAGCTTACAGTGTTTGTTTACATTGTATCAATTACTTCAAGAACAAAGTCAGTTAACTTGTTTGTAAGTTTTACATAGTAGTAAAGTATCTTTCACAGGATAGATCTAATCAATGGTTTCTACAGACAATAGCTTACAAGTTTTAACAGAAGACCCAAGAGATTTTTGTACTTGGTGAAACTGGATTTTAAAGTTATGAGGGGGTCACTGTCACTTGGGGGAATCACTGTTAGTACCTTCTTTAATATCCCTACACTGGTGATCATAAAAAAAAGTTCCAGCCTTGACCCAGTTTTTGTGAAACAAAATTAGAGAGACTCCACTGAACTGCAAGCCCAGAGACCATCAATTATAGTCCGCACTCTTCCCCACTGATAGCTGCTAATATTTCTGTGTTTAGCAACCCTTATTATGAGGCAAGGTTTTGTACCTTGAGGGATAACTGATTTATCAACTTCACCGGTGAGATGACTGAGAACTTACCTATATGTGGCCACTTCAGGCTGAACCGGCGTCTAATATAACAGAACCAAGTCTTTTCCACTTTACCACATAGTCTTTCAGAAGGACCATGTCAAATTAGGTGTGTCTTTTAATCCACACTAACACAGAATGTCATATTTTAGCAGATAGACCATTTAGAGATTTGTGACTCTGCTACTGCTTCCATGTTAAGAAATCTGGTTCTTTACCTCAAGTGACAGTGTCATGTTTTCACATCTAGAAATCGCATCTTCATGCCCTCCTATTTGGCTATGCTTCTGTAACCACTAGATCATAATCTGCTCCCGGAACCAAGAATAGAAATCAAGAATTCTAATGCTCAGCATTTCACTGCAGTCTCACAAATAACCTGTGTAATCCACTGGCAATGTGTGTGTGTTGTGGTTCCCTGCAGCTCAGGTTGGTCTACATACTGGATAATAGCATTGTTTTTTTACTACCAGTTACTTCTTCCACTTCAGTTTTAGAGCTCTGGATCTGAAGGTTGTAGGTTCGGGCATCTGAAATTGTATAGATCCATTTGAGAGTGGGTGAATAAATAAATATATATATAACCATTAAATAATTATTGGGCTGATTTGATATTACAAAACATGGCACTGTTGTCCCTTTTCGACCGTAGCAGCTAGTCCGAGTTTGGGGCCCTGAGGATGTTCCAGTTGGAAGTAAAAACTGAAGGAGTCTGGAATTTTCTTTGATGCACTCTTGTTTATTAACAGGGAATGTACAAGGTCCTGTGTTTCTGAATGCAAAAGGAATCAAGCTTACAGACCCAAGCCTTTTTAGCCAAAACTAGACCCAAAAGCTCTCTCTAGCTTTTTCTAGGGTCACACTGTGCTTACAGTCTCCTGCTTGGCTTTCTTGCCTCTCCTTCCTTCTGTTCTTGTCTGTTCCCTGTGTTTATGTGACACACACACCATTTGTTTTAGGTGGAGGCTTATGCTTTTATAGTTATATTAATTGAAGGGTGAATTCATGCCTATTAATCTCAGTGGGGTTTTAACTCAATCTATAACAAGGTTTTACTCAGCTCGTAACAGTATTTGGAGGTGAATTTGGATATTGTGTTTTTCTGTTGCACTTACATTTGGTTAATGGAAGCTGCCCACTTAAGGATAGACTGGGGCAGATTTAGAAGGTGTTTGAGACAGCAATAGGGGTGAGGGTTTGTCAGAGTGTCCCAAAGATGCTGCTTGTGTAAGTTCCAAAAAGGTCAGAACTTAAGTGTATGAAATTATCTTCTCAGAAAGCAAGACTTAATTCTCAGAGGTGAACTATTAGCACTAAGGGGGAACTAGATGCTTTTGGGTATTACTAATGAACCTTTCACTTGTAGGTTCCCAGTTTGAATCTTGCCCAGCTCAAAAGCAATTAAAAGTTTCTCCCATTTAAAAGATGGCTGGTAGTCCCATATTAGATGAGTTTGGTGAGTCCCAGTGATGATCGTCCGCATCATTTACAGTGTTGCCTGCTCTTGAAATTTTATGAGTCTTTTGATATTTGACATTCTTAAAGTCGTAGCTCCTTGTGTCAGGTGATTGAGGGAATCATTTACGTGGAAGAAAAAAGCTTGAAAATGTGACCAGTGTGTACCCTTAAGGCCTAGAAACCAGGAGAACAAAAAGAATCCCAAAATTATTTTTTAAAAATCTCATGATTTTAAGCCCATCTCATGTGGGGGACTGACTCATGAGGTTAGCAATACTGCTACCATACTTTGCACTAGATTGTAAGATTTTCAGGGCAGGGACTGAGAGCTTGTCTGCATAGGGGGGTTTAATCAGCACTTTTTTCTGCATGTCAGGTAAAGCCCAGTATGCAAGCCGCAGTAATAGCGTACAAGATGTTAGGCCCTCTGTCAATGCACATTATTGTGTGCACATAATGGCAGTTTGCTGAGAACTGAGGGCATGGCGTTCTCTGAGGGGTACCTAATGCTTTTTTGCTTTGCTGCTGAGCAGTGTGCATTCTGGGATTTTTTTCTCACTGTGCACTGTGGGATACATAGCAGAAGCCAGGCTAGTTCAAATTTTTAAAAAATCCCATGATTCATCTGTCTCTGCCCAGTACTTCCTTTCTAAACATGCTAGCACTATTTTCAAATTACTGTTGGCCAACAAGGACCCAACAATGCTCCATGCCACTATGCTAGCAAGCTTGAATATGCAGAGGCTGCTGATGCTGTATTTCAGTACTCCTAACAGGATTAATTAAGTTTGGGACTTTGCCTGCCACACCACTGAGCAAATGATGTGGCAGCAGCAGAGGGTCTTTAGCAGCAGTGAAACCCTGGATGTGGACCTGGAAGAAGAGGAAGACACCAAGCAACTGATAGTAGATAGGCAATCCTGGAGAAGGTTCACAGCATGGTGTTGATTCTGGACTCAGAAAACCAGCACAGATTGGTAGGAAAGAATTGTTCTGCTGATCTAGGATGACCAGCTGTGGTGAGAAATTTTCAGGATGAGGAAGGTAATCTTTTGGAACTAACCCCAGAGTTGCAGTGGCAGCATACCAACTTGTGTTGCCCTGTACCTATGGCCATGCAGGTTGCAGTTGCCATCTGGAAGCTAGCCACCCCCAAATGCTACTGGTTCATAGCAAACCAATTTGGTGTGGGGAGATCAACCATTGGGGCCATTGTACGCAGGTTTGTGATGCCATGGAAAAAAGTAATGTTGCACCGGGTTATAAAGCTTAGTAATGCTCAGGAGGTTATTGATAGTTTTGCGCACATGAAGGTTCCAAATTGCATTGGGGCAAGAGATGAGACCCATGTGCCTATTATTTGCCCCCTCCCCTTTATCTGGACTCAGAATTCTTAGACCAAAATGGGCCTCCAGGGTGCCCCAATGGCTTGTCGACAACCATGGCAGGTTTATGGACATAAATGCTGAGTGGTCTGGAAGGGTCCATAATCTTTTGGAACTTTGCTGTATTTAAAATTAATGGAGAAAGGACTGTTTGTCCTCAGCAACACTGTGGACATTAATAGCGAGGACATTGCTCTGGTTGTTCTGGGAGACTGGCTGTATCCTCTGCTTGGATAGAAGGAAAGAACAGTTTAACTATCGCCTCAGTAGTTGCACACTGTGCATTTGAAATGGAGATGGTTCCGTTTGTGCAATAGGTTGGAAGTAGCAGGAAAAAAATCCCAAAGATTAAAGCAGCTTGTTGTATTTTGCATCATAATTGTGAGAGTAAGGGAGAAAACCTTAGTGATGGGTGGGAAACTGAGTTGCAGAGAGTTGCTTGATGGTATAAGCAGCCAGCAAGCTGTCCAATACAAAGTGCAAACAGGCAGGGTGATATTGTCACAGATGCCTATTGCTCTTATTTTGAGTCTTAGGCCTGAAATTGTGCAGTTGTACATCCCTCTGTTAACCCGATGAGGGGGGAGGGGAGTTGGACGTTCTTTGTGTAGTTGTTATTTAGGGTGGTGGAAGTTCACTGTTGTGGCAATCCCTATTGTACCTGGCGCACTGGACCTAGTGCAAGATCTGAGGCCTGAACCAGAGGCTGTGAACCAAAGTCAGGCCATGTATTAAAACATATGCTTACAAGTTCACGGTCCAGTACATGAACTTGGCAAAGTTGCTGCTAGTGTAGTAGGCACTAGATATTTACATAAATATTTTCCAGCTAGAACAGATACATCCCAATCTAGTACAATATAAGATGGCTTGACAAAATAACGAATAGGGATGAATGGACTGAGCTGAGTCCATTGTAACCAGCATACATGTGTTGATCCAGAAAGCTAGTACCATGCTTCGTTGACAATAAACTTGGCCAAGCGCCTTTGCCACCAAACTGCTGGTGGTCTTCCTTTATTAGTAACATTGAGGTTTGCAGAATTAATACGCTGCACTATATACTAATAACATTGGAGCTCCAAGGACAGAAGCACTGCAGCCTAAACAGAGTTACCGAGGAAATGACATTCCAGCCTCCAGCACTTAACCGCACTGGGTAGTACTGTCAAGATCTGCTGAACCAACTATCTGCTCATTGCTGGGATAGCACACGGAAAAAGCACAAATGTGCAAGCCAACTGACAACAGTGTCTTTGCTTACATGTGTTTGGAAAACATTATGAATTAGTGCAAACTTAATTATTGTCAGTGTAAAATGAATGGTTATTATTAAACAATCTGTTATATACCAAACACAAATTAACCTAATCTGAAATGAAAATGAAAACAACTTTTAATTATGAAACAATATATTTAAAAACTTTATCTAACTACAAAGAACCCTTTCAGTATACAAGCAATGAAACAAAACCGCAAAGTACAACTGTGCAGTGCAGAGCACAGTGCAAGGGGTGGAGAGGGGCTTCAAGTCATAGGTCAGTATATGTCTTGGCCCTGCCTTTTCTTGTTTGTGGAGCTTATGGTGTTGAGTACCAAGGCTTGAAGTCACCAGGGGTAATAGAGGGCTCAAAAAAGCTGGGGTTCCATGTGCCACTGTTCTCAGTGTCCTGAGCTGGGGTCTGTAAGGGGAACTGCCTCTGGGAGCAGTCCTGCAGGTACAGCAGGGAGGAGGAGTTGTTCCCAGTAGCCTCTATTGTCCAGGTAGATAACGTGACTGGGGGGTTGGTTTGCAGAACTGCATTGCCTTCTGCCCTAATAGTAACATGT
The DNA here is from genome assembly GCF_002925995.2 of Terrapene triunguis. Classification (NCBI taxonomy): domain Eukaryota; kingdom Metazoa; phylum Chordata; order Testudines; family Emydidae; genus Terrapene; species Terrapene triunguis. The sequence goes on from NW_020664420.1 coordinate 49,139,731, forward strand.
GGGGCAGTAGGGCACTTTGGCTTTGTATTGCCGCCAGGAGTTGCCTCTGCATCTTCCTCTTTTCTCATACTGTCTTTGGCCATGACAGTGCTTTCTCTGGCAAATGTCACGCTGTCTTTTCCACTGCAATGATCTCCCAGGAAAGCTCTTTGCCAGATTGCCTCCCTGTCCTCAGATACTGCTTCCACCTCTGCATTTTTTTTTTTTTATTTTTTTTTGAGTGGGGACAATGTAATGATGTCTGTGAACATTTCATCATGACTTTTTTCTTTTTTCTCCCCCTCAGGTTTGCTAGACACTCAGTCACTGACAAAGTCTCTGACCTCAAGGGTCTGTCCAGTGCAGGTGCCGTAGTGGTGGGGTATTAGGAAAAAGACATTTATTGTTCATATTTGGGGGGGCACTTGGATAGCATATTTTTACAAGCATTTCTGGTTTTACGTCCCTGAGATTCTTCCCAGCCTGTGGGGGAACCTCAGAGATGGTAAGTGGTGTGTGAATTGGGATTTTTGTCCATTCAGTATGTGCTGTTTGGCTTTGCAGTTGTACCCTGGAGATTTTGTAGGAGGGGATATATGTTCCTGGTCTGGCTTTACAGTTTTCCTGTGCCTAGGAGGTGCTTATATAGTATCAGAAGAGTTAGTGGGGTGAATCTAGGGGTGAGTTATATAGTAATCCCTTCAACATTTAGGCTGTCCTGACCCTGGATGACATTACCTTGAGGCAGGTGAGTAGGAGGCAGAGTGACCTTATTTAAAAAGGGCAAAGGACAGACCAATGAGAGATGCTGTGAAGTTATTCACCAAGATGGTTCCTCTAGAAGTGCTGGAGGAGTGGAAAAAGGAGCTTCTGACTGCAAGCTTTCCCCGGAGAGGGGTGGAGGGGGTGGGTATGCAGCTTTTCCTCATAATCTCTGAACAATTTTTCAGCCTTACCTTTTGCTTTATCTCCCCTACAGACATGTTGAACGTGCAGAGAAAAATAGATAGGGTTCTGCAATGATTGCCTGAAGCATTCACTGTTACCAGGCTGTAAGAATGAGTGTTTACAGGGCATTTGTAGGGGATCAGTACTCTGTCGCTTTTACAGACATGCAGTGTCAATGTCTACCTCATGTAAAGTGAGAACGCTAACCAAACTCTTTTTCTGTAACCACTGCCTCAGTAAACATTACAATTTTCACAAAAGAATGTTTTCCTTATTTGAATCCCCTGCAGGGAGGGGATAAAAGCTGCAACTGTGATATGCTGCCAGCCACCATTTTGAGGTGGCAAATGGGGGAGGGGAAGATATCATTTGCCAAGCAAAGGGAAGGGGAAAGAAAAATAGATACATGGGCATGTGCCTTCCAGAGTGTGGTCTTGAAAATGGTCACTAACTGGGGCTTCATCATGAGATAGAGGCCAATTATTTGGCCAGAGTATCCACCATTTTGAAAAGGTGTATGGAAGACCGAGGGACAAATAGACAGCATGGGCTGATAGAGGGAGCGAGGCAGGGACCTGGGACTCAGAAAATCTTCTAGCTCTCATCCGCCTAGAATAGCTGCAGCCATGGGGCACCTCGAACAGAAGCTAGTACAACACTATAACATAATAACTTAATATTTATATTTTAATTTATTACAAAAATTATAAAGACATGCCAAGGTTTCCTTCACAGGATCTGCCTCAACCCAGCTCCAAGAAGCTGCTCAAGGAATATTGTAGGGCTCTTGGAATATTATCACAGCTATTGTGATAAAATGGAATCCAGGAGCAAATAGACAAAATCTGGCTGTACTCCAGCTTATAAACAGGGGAGGGAACATCTGATCAACTTGACCCCAGAACAGGGGAGGGCACGCAGGTAAACAGAGAGGCCAATAATGGTTACCTGAAAAGTAGGGTAGGATAAGAATTGGAAGGCTGCCAAAGCAGTTTGCAGTAGCATTGCCTACACATGAACAATAGACCGAATTAACTTGATTTGCAGCAAAGTTAGTACACTTCAAAAGAGGACTCCAGAATTTGTGATAAATGCAGTCAGTGCGCTATAATGAATTGTATCCCGTGTACACAGGTGTTTAGTCCTGTTTAAACTCCCCATGTAAACCAAGCCTGTCTCTTATTATGTGGCTGAAGAATGCCTAGCATATGGGGCCTTGATTTTAGTTGGGTCTTCTAGCAAAAGCTCTGACAGTGGGGACCAAAATGGTCCTTGTCACTATAAAATTGTGAGACTTGGCAACACTGTAATCACTGTTGCCATCCTCAAAATTTTAAGTCATGAACTAAACTCCAAAAATCAAATGATTCTGGTCTATCGTCTGATTTCTGAACTCCTGCCCATCCTCAATGCATGCGAGACAATTTTAGGAGTTCAGAAATCAGACAATAGACCAGAATCATTTTTTTTACATTCATGTTTTTTGGAGTCTGGTTCATGATTTTTAAACTTTTGAGGTCAGCAATAGTGAGGACCCCTTCTTAAGTATTCACTTATGGGAGGGCTCAATGCCTTAGAACACTAATGTATTGGAGCCTTTCCCCTCTAGGTCACCAGTCTGAATCCAGCCCAACTCAGTAGAGAATGAAGTTTGTTTCCAGCTAATGGATGTTTGGTGGACTATACGGGATGTGCTTAGTGGATCTTCGTTCCAGCTCCCACATCACATACTCGCCACAGGCTGTGTTCCTAGAGCATCTCTGTTACTATTGCATGGACATGGCCTCCCTTCCCTTTGGTAGGCAAATCTTGCTCCTGTCTCTTTTCCATTTACATTTTGTGGTCTTTGTCTGTCATTTTGTTCCCCACTTTGCTTTTCTCTGCTTTGCCCTCTACCCCAGGCTTCCCTCCCTGCTGAGTGTGGCCTTTACTGTGCCCCCTCCTATTTTTTTCCTCCTTTTCCTTACTGTCTACTACCTTGTTTAATATTTCCCCCCTTACTCATGCACTCTTACACACAGAATGGAAGCTAACCTCTAAACCACTGGAATAGCCCCTGCATGTTGTTGGCAGCTAATGAAAGAGAGCAGCTTGAGGAACCAAATATTGATTTTTTCAGAACTAATCACTGAAAATACTCTTGGATACCACAGTGATAAGATGGTTTGAAAATAAAGAGAAACATTCTGGAGCTATTTAGCTAAATCTTGAAATTTCTAACTTCACATGTAGTTTCACTTTCATGTTATTTTGATGTATTCTTCAGAGGGATCTGCTCCCTTTCAGTATCTTTTTAAATGTTTCTGTTGTTCTGCTAGTTATCAAAGGACAACACTGGAAAAAGATTTCCTAAAAAAAGGAGAATGATGGTTGAGCTCTAAGCTGTACATATCCAGGTAAACCACCAGATGGCGTGTATCTGTCACTTATTCAGTCACTTGTTATGAAATGACTGGTGAATCTTAATGAGTGAACAAATATGTTTACTTGCATTTACACTGGTTAGGCTTATAGCTAATGAACACTAAATAACTACTGTGTTTATAAAGGCAAGGAATAGCAGTGACAAGATACTATAATTTGGTTGTATTTTCTTTAAGGCTGTATTAACTGATTTACATAAAATATGAACTGACCAAACCATCACCATAACTTGAACCAAATATCACTTGAAGTTCAAATAACGTTTAATTACTGTTTTCCAATTATTTTTCAGTTCTCCATGTTTCTGGTTCCATTTGGAAGTGAAATGCTGAAATACCACACAGTACAATTTTCAGACACGAGAGATATTACTGAAATCACTGTAGTACTTAGGCAGTAAGTACAACAATTAAGAAACACAAAATTAGTCAAAATGGACTCTGTTCTGTCCTTAATTTAACTTTGAAAAGTTATTTATTTTTCTTCATCCATAATTCCCTGCCTATGCCTTTTCCTTCTCTCCTACATCTTCATTTTTCATTTCCTTTGATTGCAGCTATTTTTCTGCTCTAAGAGCAGTTGGACTAAGGTTCATTTTGATCACTAGTGATACGTATTTGGGACCCAGCAGTGGAGATGCCTTGTTTCCTGCTCCTGAAAATTTCATCCTTAGCAGTGAGATTTCCTATTTTTCTAGCACAATTCTCTTGCAGAGGAAGAGATGTTCCCTGATGACAGCAGTGTTTGTTTGAGATAAAGAGAAACTAAGATACTAGAAGTAACTGAAAAGATTACATTTTATTTGCCAATTTAAAAAAATAGAGACACTCCGTGGTCATTGACTGAGGACTGCTACAACATAATACAGTTTCTGCTGTGAAGTTACGGAACACAAGGTTTAGTTTGATATAACAAAACAATACAATTTGAATGTAGAACACTGCTCATACAAGCATCTAAAATTTCTATACATAAAAATGTACAAACCCAGAAAGCAACTGAAATAAAATTGATGTTGAAAAATATAGGGAAAAAATTACATTCCTGTTTTTGAGCGGTACTGTGCACCTGAAGCTCTTAACATTGGACCAAACTACTGCCAACTGCTGTGAAGAGCTTTCCTCCTGCTTCACAAAAGAGTTGAGATGAATGCACACAGGAAGGAAACTATATAGCGGATCAGATGGCATTACCAACTCTGCCACTTGTGTATGTTTGGCACACAATGAAGCTGAAGAAATGCTGAGAAATATTTGACACATCACCTGCGAAACTGAGGTGTAACTCTCTGGGATGAGGAATGGCAATAAAGAAAACTTCCTACTGCTAATAGAAATGGCCAATGAAAATCCTACTGAAAATTGTAACAATGTTCATGATTCTCAGAAAGCCAGCATTTGACTGAGAATCTCCAACTCTTATGCAAAACCATTCAGAAAGTACTGGTAGCCATGTTTCAACTAGGTATGACTTTTGCTGACATCTTGGATGCCCTGCAATTCAACTTCAGACCAGGACATGGCATGGAGACAGCCCTAGTAATACTAAGGGATGAAGAGAGGACAATCCCAGATCTCATAATACGTAACCTCTCCAACTTTTGACTGTCAACTGCAAGGCATTGCTGACCCAGACATCAGAGCAATAGTGCTCCAATCATTCTTTTCCAACAGGCTCAGAGAATAATGATGGGCAACTGCCCCTCTTCCAGGAAAGTCTACATTTGTGGGCTCCCACAAGGAACTATTCTGTTCCCCCTCCTCTTCAGAATCCAGGAGACCACTTGGAGAGGTGCTGAGACACGTTGTTTCATTGCCAAAAATACACAAGACACCCAGCTTTATTTCTGATTTATTACAGATGCAACTGATATCCCCACTAACATGACACACTGGCTACATGACAAGGACAGCTTGCTCAAACTTGTCTACATGGGGAATTATTTCAGACTAGTTCTGTCAAGGCTGGATCCCCACTTTGAACTTTAGGGTTCAAATGTAGGGGCCTGCATAAAAACTTCTAAGCTTATCTACCAGCTTAGCTTTGGTCCGCTGCCACCATCACAAGAATTCCCTCCCTGGGAAGCCTTGAGAAACCTTTCACCAATTCCCTGGTGAACACAGATCCAAACCCCCTTGGATCTTAAAACAAGGAGAAGTTAACCATCCCCCCTCCTTCCTTCCACCCTCCTTTCACCAACTCCTGGTGAATACAGATCCAAACCCCCTTGGATCTTAAAACAAGGAGAAATCAATCTGGTTCTTAAAAAAGAAGGCTTTTAATTAAAGAAAAAGGTAAAAATCATCTCTGTAAAATCAGTATGGAAAATAGCTTACAGGGTAATCAAACTTAAAGAGCTCAGAGGACCCCCCTCTGTCTTAGGTTCAAAGTACAGCAAACAAAGATACACACTCTGGTAAAAAGGTACATTTACAAGTTGAGAAAACAAAGTAAATCTAAGACGCCTTGCTGTCTTTTTACTTACTAGTTTGAAATAGGAGAGACTTGTTTAGAAAGATGGGGAGAACCTGGATTGATGTCTGGTCCCTCTCAGTCCCCAGAGCGAACCACCCCTAAAACAAAGAGCACACACACAAACCTTTCCCCCCCCAAGATTTGAAAGTATCTTGTCTCCTTATTGGTCCTTCGGGTCAGGCGTCAGCCAGGTTACCCGAGCCTCTTAACCCTTTACAGGTAAAAGGATTTGGAGTCTCTGTACACAGAGAGCTGTTACCCTTCCCTTCATAGTTATGACAAGTTCCATGGGTGGACATTCTTATTCCAAAGTAAGAGTTTTATTCCAAATTAGGTTAATTCACTGAATTCACCCTATACCAGAAACCTACTAACATGCCTCCAGCTTCCATCCAGGACACCCCACACGATCCATTGTCTACAGCCAAGCTCTAAGATACAACCGCATTTGCTCCAATCCCTCAAACAGAGACAAGCACCTACAAGATCTCTATCAAGCATTCTTAAAACTACAATACCCACCTGCTGAAGTGAAAAAACAGATTGACAGAGCCAGACGAGTACCCAGAAGTCACCTCCTACAAGACAGGCCCAACAAAGAAAATAACAGAACACCACTAGCTGTCACCTTCAGCCCCCAACTAAAACCTCTCCAGCGCATCAAAGATCTACAACCTATCCTAAAAGATGATCCCTCACTCTCACAGATCTTGGGAGACAGACCTGTCCTCGCTTACAGACAACCCACCAACCTGAAGCAAATACTCACCAGCAACCACACATCACTGAACAAAAACACTGACCCAGGAACCTATCCTTGCAACAAAGCCCGATGCCAACTCTGTCCACATATCTATTCAAGTGACATCATCATAGGACCTAATCACATCAGCCATGCCGTCAGGGGCTCGTTCACCTGCACATCTACCAATGTGATATATGCCATCATGTGCCAGCAATGGCCCTCTGCCATGTACATTGGCCAAACCGGACAGTCTCTACGCAAAAGAATTAATGGACACAAATCTGACATCAGGAATCCTAACATTCAAAAACCAGTAGGAGAACACTTTAACCTGTCTGGTCATTCAATAACCGACCTGCGGGTGGCAATTTTGCAACAGAAAAGCTTCAAAAACAGACTCCACTGAGAAACTGCTGAGCTGGAATTGATATGCAAACTAGATACAATCAACTTAGGCTTGAATAGAGACTGGGAATGGTTGAGCCATTACACAGATTGAATCTATCTCCCCATGTAAGTATTCTCACACTTCTTATCAAACTGTCCGTACTGGGCTATCTTGATTATCACTTCAAAAGTTTTTTTTTTCTCTTACTTAATTGGCCTCTCAGAGTTGGTAAGACAACTCCACCTTTTCATGCTCTCTGTATGTGTGTGTATATATATCTCCTCAATATATGTTCTGTTCTATGCATCCAAAGAAGTGGGCTGTTGCCCACGAAAGCCTATGCTCAAATAAATTGGTTAGTCTCTAAGGTGCCACAAGTACTCCTGTTCTTTTTGCGGATACAGACTAAACACGGCTGCTACTCTGAAACCTGTCACTGAATTTATGTAATTTGAAATAATGCACTCTTATTCTGGGATAAAAGCCTCCACACATGGAGTTAATCAGGAATAGTTAAATCTGCTTTACATTCACACCCCCTTTTATTCTGGATTAATTTTCACATGTAGACAATCCCTAAGACTGAAATGTTGGTAACTGAAAGAGGAAAATGCTTTCACGATATTATAGGAGATGGAATGAGTGGAATTTTACCTCTAGAAATAAGAAACAATGTGGAAATATGCCACTGAGGCTGGAAAAAAAAAAAAAAACTCAGTGGAAGATGGTAAACTTCACCTACAATGCTCAATTGAACCAAGCACCTGCATATATGATGTCTGATGCCTAAATTGAATGGATATCTCCTATTTTATCACTTGGGTTAAATGTCAACACCAGTATGATGCAATCAACAGAAAACAAATTCTTGGCAATAAAACAAAATCAGACTTGGAAAACCATTGAACTTGAGGCTTGTATGGAAGAACAGGGAATTGGATATGTTTGTAATAATGATGCAATTCAGCCTTATGATATACATTTAAATAAAGACAGAGAAAAATGTCATTATGAGCTAGACCCTTTTCTCCAGGCACAGACATCTTCATCGTTTATATTGACACACCAGAAAGACCTGAGATGAGTCAGAGGGATTTTAGTGTGAGTGTAACAGTAATTCAGTGGTCCCCATCTATGTGCACCCGTATACTGACGGGCAGACGAGCATCCGCCAAAATGCTGCCGACAAGCAGCGTCTTCCAGAGGCGTCGCTGCTGAAATGCTGCCAATTTTTGGCGGCGACGCCTCTGGATGACGCTGCTTGTCAGCAGCATTTCGGCAGCGACACCTATTTACATTGTCGCTTCTCGGCGGCATTTCAGCGGATGCTCGTCTGCCAGCCACAGTCCGCGGTGGCTGAAAAAGGTTTTCTTTAAGAGTGCCTGGGGATCTCCCCTGACCGCTTGGCCAGTGCTCACTGGATGTTAAGTGTTAGTGTTAAGTAAATGTTTTCTTTTTAAATCTGTGAATATGATGATTTTTTTATGTGTATATAGAGGCCATGTATTCTACATGTAATACTACATTGTATTAAGTACAGGGTTAGATTGTACCGCTAAGACTAAAAGCCTTTGTATGTGGGATCTTTATATGCACGTTACATTGAAACTACTGTATTCTCTATATCAGTGGTTCTCAATTCCCGCCCCCGGACAACTTGAAAATTGCTGAGGGTTTCAGCAGACCACTTATTGATCTTTCCAAATGTTGTTTGTACCGTTAGCTAACTATTGTAAAGCGCTTTGGATAAAAGTGCTATATAAAAAAACCTTAATTAACTGTTTTTGTTCTACAAATAAAAGCACACAACTCATTTAATATCAGTAGTCTTACCTTTCTAATGCAATGAATGTGCCCTCTTTCCCGCCGTGGCAGCCCCCAAGCTGGGGCTGGGAAGGAGAGGGGTTGCCGCTGGGAAGGGGGGGCGGGTATCTCCCTCTCTCCCCCACCATGGTAGCCCGAGCTGGGAAGGAGGGCCATCTCTCCCCGGCAGCCGCAGCCCTGGAATGGGGAAAGTCGCCTCTTCCTCTGGCCACCGCAGCCCTGCACATCCCAAATTCCCTCCACCCCCTCTTCTCACCCCCCTGTCCCCTCCCACCTACCCCTTATTCCCCCCAAGGCCACCACCTCACCTTACATGTGTGTCTTTTCTCCAGGGTACAGGCACCTAATTAGTGGAGTCACACCTGCACAGCTCCACTAATTAGGTGGATGGTCCTTCATTCTCTTGTGCGTGCCTGGGCGGCTACACATCATAGAGGGAACTATCCGCAGACCACCTGAATGGAGCTCACAGACTGCAGTTTGAGAACCTCTGCTCTATATGTGTTAGGTATGTTATGCAGTCTGTCTTATTTTGCTGCACCACTTTATTGTATAATTCTTAAATATAATTGTATTTTATTAAATCCTATGCATCTTTTCTTGCTTTAGTAAACTTTTTTTTAAATTATTTCTGTTCAATAAATTTCATTTTCAAAGAATTTCTGCTTGTGTCAATCCTTGAGCAGAAGGCTGTATCCGTGTCCTTTCAGGGGTTAGCAAGACTAGTTTGCCCTCTGCAGGTCAGAGACAAGCCCCCTGGTAAAACACTGGCAATTCCTTTCAGGTGGGCCACAATCTTCTTACCCTTTTGTTAAATTAGAAGTGCTATTGTAGGCTAATTTAATTGGCATCTAAAATTTAGGGTAACACATCCTTTTGTTTGTGTAAAACTGTACTTCCTATTTTTTGGGGATGCTTCCTACCAGCAGTCTTTCTAATAAAAGAAGGAAATTGTATTATATAATGTTCATGTGTGGATTTTGTTGAAAGAAATTTAAGATGCTTTTTTTTGTACAAACACATTACTAAAGAAAGGACCAAATCATGTCTTGCAGCATCTGTCCATCATGAGTAAGTTTACAGTGCAGTTTACATTATTAGGACAGAAATGTAATTATAAAATTTACATTTAATATCCTCTTCCATTTGAACAAAGATCTTAATTTTTCTGTTATTAAAGAAAAATATTCCATTTAAAATATATAGTAAAATACATTAAGGCACAGGAGCTAGTTTTTCTATTCTACTCTGCACTGGTAAGGCCACAGCTGGAGCACTGTGTTCTGTTTTAGGTGACACACTTTACAAAAGATGTGGACAAATTGGAGAGAGCCCAGAGAAGAGCAACAAAAATGCTAGACAGTTTAGAAAACGACTTATGAGGAAAGGTTAAATACTGGGCATGTTTAGTCTTGAGAAAACAGTACGTGTGTATGACTTGATAAGTCTTTAAACCGATTAAGGGCTATTGTAAAGATGACGGCCCTGTCCATTGAAGGTAGGGCAAAAAGTAATTGGCTTAATCTACAGCAAGGGAGATTTTAAATTTAGATACTGGGGAAAACTTTGTAACTATAAGGATAGTTAGGTACTGGAATAGGCTTCAAGGGAGGTTGTGAAATCACTGTCATTACAGGATTTTAAGAACAGGTTAGACAAACACCTTAGATATATACCGTACTTGGTCCTGCCTCAGTGTGCTTGGCTGGACTGGGTGACTGCAATCCCTTCCAGCCCTATATTTCTATGATTCTAATACATATGGAAATTATAACTGGATACTATTATGATATAACACTTTTATTATGAGTATCCATGGCAAAATAAGATGCAATACAGTTTTATCTAGAAAAGAGCCAACATCAGTAAAGTTTTGATAGAAGACAAACCAAGTTTAATATTTTCTGTAAAACCTCCACAATATTGAAAACAACAAACTTAATTAACACAGACAGTGCTTCAGACTTTTTACAAACAATTCTAAACACCCCAAATTTTGCTATACTTAAACTTAACCGATTTTAAATATATTTAATCAAAGTAATGTGAAAGGGACACTGTCAAACTCTTAAGATCAAAATCTGACAATTAAAAAAAATAATCAGAGAGGAAGGCCTCCAGATGTTTTATAGAGAGGATATTACTTGCCTAACAAGTTATTTCTTATAATATAAAAATAGTTGCTATTTTAAGATCCACAAAACTATGATTTTCTGTGTATCTGGAGCAGCAGTATACTATTAAACACCATTCCAAGACTGTATTTATACTGGGTCCACTACTGATTTAGGCAAAAATTAATGGAGGAAGAAATCTGACAATTACTGATATTATTGATAATTACTGCTCTTTGACACTGGCAAAACACCCAGTGAAGTCAAGGACTCTGTAGTATGAAATAGTTGATGCTGGAGCACAAATTCTGTGATTAAACAGTACAAAACATCCTTTCTTAGCAGTTACTGAATCATGGAGTCCTGTTCCAACAGCTGCTGCAAGTCACCCAGACAATTCAATGTAAACCCAACCTTCTTTGGTAGCTACAGTATGCTTCCTCAGACATTTTGAATTTTCTGCTTCCCACAACAGTTCTCCAACTGCCAGCCTGCCTGCTTTCCAGAATAATGCTCATTGCAGTCTAAATATATGTGGATAAGAGAAAATGTCAGTCAACTGAAAAGAAGAGAGGCCATGATCTGAAGTTTATTTTGTGGCCCTTCACTAAGTGACTGACTTTTCAGGCCCACTTTTTTTGCCTTTCTTCTCTGGTATTAAAGAAAAGTAGCAACTGAGTTAAATACCTTCATTTCTGAGGTTAATTCAGGAAGAACTATCATCCACAGTAAACATTCCTTCACATAAAGGAATATAGATTTCTTCCTCAAACACCCCCACCGCCCCAAAAAAAACCCAGAACATATAATTGCTAACCTGTCCTCTGACTAGCCACAGTCTAGTGGATCTGTCCTGCCCACTTACAGTTTTGCTCCAGCTTACATTAAATAGGCACTGTTAAAATCTAAATAAATGTGTCATGCCTTTATTAAACTCTTTGCAGTGCTGCTTTTGGTGAAGAATATATGAAGTAAACAGCCACAAGAGGAGAGATGATTTACGTAAGATCTTCACTTCCATAACTTCTGGGAAAGAGTGCTTATTAATTTGTGATTAGTTTCCATAGCAGACCATTCTTTCTCCCAAAATTTATGTTACGTCGGAAAGGCCATAGATAATTTTCTTCTGAATAGAGCCCAAAATATAATTTGGTATGATCACATAAAACCATCTCTTCGTATAAAGTCAATTGCAAACAAAGAAGTAGGTTAATTTTTAAACTCCACTTAAACATAGTGGATAAAATAAATTTGCTAAACTGGAAAAACAAAATTTGAAAACAAAACTCTGTCAAACTTGTTAGGAAGGTAAAATATATATATATATATATATATATATATATATATATATATATATATATATAAATAATCAGACAGTGTCCATTTAAATTGTTAAATAATTATGCACATATAAACTAACTTGTTTAACATCATTTAAAATAACACTTCAATTTTAATGAAGAAATGATTATATGTCTTAGCAATTTTCATGGATGCATTTAATCTGTTTTAGGAACAACAGAGACTCAAATGCAATGCACTTTTACTTCAAAAAGCAACAATATGTACTGAAATACTTTATAAACAAATAGTAAACAGTTCAAGTTACATTCACTTAAAAGTAATAAACAATGTACTGGACGTTGAATTCAGTACTTATAATAGGACAATGGAATGTTACAGCTATCTTTTCAAATATAGCAGTAACAGCTACATTACATTTCAGCCATTTTAAAAATACACTTTAAACACAAATTGAGCCTTTAACCTAACACCACATAAAAACAGTTAAGTTTCAGGCATAAATGTCAAACATTTCATTTTGGCATATCATACATATCCATCAGAATAATATCAAAAATAAAACATATTTCAAACCGCAGTCTAATGGCATTCATAAATCATGTGCCAACATGCCTTGAAAAACAGAAAGAAAAGATAGATAGTAGCTTTTGCATAGCTATAGCTGAAGTTAATTTTATAAAATAAAAAAGCAAGCAAAAATAAGAATCTTTGACTCATTCATTATCAGTCTGCCTTTTCTTTAATAACACACACTGCTTTTGTTTGCTTTCTTTCAACACTAGCTCACAAGCCATTTGGTTTCACAATAGCTGATATTAACAAAATGAACCGACACTAAGAAGTGACTCTAGAATTTGTCACATGAAGAGCTAAACTTGCAATGGACCTCATGGCACAGGTAGAAACTTTGTGACAAACTCCAGCTTTTGAAATGTAGTTGGAAGCTAAACGATACAGCCTTTCAGCTCCAAAGGTGTTAAAATGCCCTGGAAGCACCTTCTCCACAAGACCTCTGTCCACTAATTCTATAAGACGCTCACAACTTGTGACGTAATCACTTATCTTGCTGTAGGGAAGCCAGTCAATCATCGATCCATCATAAACAACATCTCCGCTGAACAATATCTTCTGATCTCTGTCGTGTAAGCAAATACTTCCTCTTGAATGACCAGGCATATGCATGACAGTCAGTTGTCGGTCACCAAGGTTGATCACGTCCCCTACAGATGTAAATATATTAAGGGAAAATATATGCATTTATTATGCATTGTAAGCCAAAACCAAAGTGTATACAGAGATCTATGCAGTAAGCAAATTATATATCCTCTAAAAAGACCAAACATTGGAAAGAAAATGTGGAATGAGGCTTAATTTTTAATCAGGTGATCTGAACTATGAAGAAATTTGGGCAGAAAGAAACATACATTCTAAAAATCTACTGATTTCCCAACTTCGGTTTCTCCTGCATTTTTAATACCGAGGATGTTATGGTCTTTCAAAATTTATTGTTATTTAGCTATCTCTCTGGACTCCAACACAGTTATTTTGAGATCTGCAGTGACAGAACAATGTACATGATTACAATGGAAGCAAAATTGGCTCCCAAATATACTACTTTTCAGAATACCAGTATTGACTAAGATATGCGAAATTAAAGGAAAGTTGGAGTAGTCATATTTTAGTTCATATTCAAAACAGATTTTTAAGAACTGTTTCACTATCACCATAGCTATGAATGTTTTTTCAGCGAAATAGCCATTGCATTGATAGTTTCAGCAGAAGCTCAGGTTGATGATGTAGAACAGGTCAGACAGTATAGCTAATTCAGCATTTGAACACTGATTTTCTATTCATTTTTTTTAAAAATCTCTAGTTAATTTAAAAGAAGTGGTTAAAAGTAAGATTTACAACTTCAAAGCCTAGACTATGAGAGCAGGGACAGACATGACTTACTTCAACAAATACCTCCATAAAAGCTGCTGATTAAAGAGTGATATTAACTAATTCTAAAGGAAATTCCATCATCTTCCACAACCTAAAGGATGGCAAGCATGATACAGGACCTTCGTAATGACAGTGGTGAAGCTAATTTAAAATAAGAAGGATGTTTAACATGCCATCATGCACGAGGTAGTCCAAAGACTAAGGAGAAATTACAAAACATCTAGTCCTAGCCAGGGAATCGACGAACCAGTTCATACCAGTATTTTTACTTGAACTAGAACCAAACCTGAACCATGAATTTGTCCTACCTACTGAACCTGAACTTTAAAATAATTATTTGGGTTTCTGGTTAAAATAAAGGTTTCATATTTTTTTTAGGCTTAATATTTAAAAAACTCCTGTGATCTTACTTTATAAAACAAGACAACAAGATAACAAATAGGCATACCTGAAGGCATGCCTCAGTATAACAAGACGAGAATGAGGCCTACAAGAGTGGGAAAGAAGATGAGAAGCTTAGGAACTGCTTGCACAACACATGTGGAAGCAGTGGATCCAGAGAACGATAGAAGGTCCATCTCTGATACTTCCCACTGGGGAGAGAAGATGTGGAATGCACCCTGGTCCCAGAAGTTAACAATACCTTTTTCCTTGCACTTGAAGAGAGTTAATGGCTACCCAACCCTTCTCCCCCTTAGCCAGGCCTCCTCCCACCCATCCACAACATTGGGGCAGCTCACCCTCCAGTTGCACAACTTGAGGCAGGGCCAATACCCCAAACTTATCCTTTCACTGAAAAGATCCAATATGGACGGGCAAATATTAGAAGATATTATTTTAGTTCTCTCAAACAAATTGTTCATAAAAAAAACTGTTTAGTTGACAACGCAGAACCACTAGGAAAACGCATGTAAAGTTAAAGTTAAAAAATAAATAAATGGTCAAAATTCAAAAGAGTTTCCATTTTAAGTTTGAACTCTTTTTTAAATTTATTTCCACTGAAACTAAAATTTTATTTGAACTGGCTCAAACCAGTAATTGAACCGTTATTTTTGTTTGGTGGCTTGAACTGGAACAAAACCCAGTTCCTGGGCCAGTAGTCGCCATGCTCTGGCAATTCATCTCTGAAGGCAGCATAGAAGTAAGGGTGGCAATACCGTGACACCCTTACAATAACCAGATTTCCTGGGGGAGACTAGATTTCCATGGCCATGAATTTGGTAGGGCCCTACTTATCACTGCTGCTATGCCAGGCCAAAGGTTTGAGATCTCACCAATATCACAACATTAAAACTCAAAGCAGATTTGACTACCCGGTGCATAGCATAGGGAAACAGTATTGTCTCTACGTGAAAATTTGCTACCCAGTTAGTTAGTTTCAAGTTATTTGGGGGGCTGTTGGTGTTAGCCAAACTCCCTTTTGAGGATATGTATGGAAGGCCTAGATAATAGTTTAATAGCATGAACACTGATAATTTTATATAGAAGATACAGAATAGCCAAAGTGGTGAACCAGATGATAGTGGCAATGAGGAAGTTGGAGCTGTGAAGTGCTCCAATGGGCTTCCCAGACCCAAAATAACATCATAGTAGAAAGAAAATTGAAAGAAGAGGCTAAAGAAATGGACAGCATGTAACAGCCCGAATTCAAAGAGGAGGAAAGCACTTGCAGAATTAAGGCGCAATCATCAGACTGGCTTGAAGAAAATGAAGTACACCAGGAGTGTAGGAACAAAAAATGCAAGGATAAAACAAAGACAATTTAGGCTAAAAATCAGTGAAATTTTAGACAGGATGAACAAATTAAAGTGGCATTAGTAGTCTGAGAGATTACATATGACTAATTTCAGAGTAGCAGCCGTGTTAGTCTGTATCCGCAAAAAGAACAGGAGTATTTGTGGCATCTTAGAGACTAACATTTATTTGAGCATAAGCTTTCGTGGGCTACAGCCCACTTCTTCGGATGCATGGAAAAAACTAAACTCAATTAATTGTTAGGGCTGATAAATTACATAGGTCACAAAATGCAGAGCTAAAGCGTCTAACAATGTTAACTCTGCCTTGTTGCTTACCTTGTATATTATGGTATACATTTGTTATCTAACAACGGTGCTATTTTACACATACAAACATCAATACAAAGTACTACATACATGCAAAATGGCTAAATTGATGCTGTTTCAGAAAAATCAGAGTTAAAACATTGCAGCAGTTGGAAACCTTAAGTGTAGACCTACCCTGAGACTCTGAACTGGTAAGACCCTTAATTTGCCTCACTATACTCTCGTATCTGTATAGAGTGTAATAAACTTTGCAGAGTGCTTCTGATGTTTTGTTTGTTTGTTTTAAGTCTGCAATCCAGTTCTTGTAAATCAACAAACACAACTCTTCATAAGGCACAAAATCAGCATGGAGGTTATCACAAACAGTTCTAGGGCCAAGGAGTTCAAATAATCCAAATACCATGGAATTGGTTTCTTAAAAAGAGAATGGTACCTATTAATATTAAAACTAAAATCATTCAAATAGAGGGAGAAGAGAAGTGTTCACATTTTAACAACAATTTCAGACAAGATAAGGAAAAACAGTTGAAACTGAATAATTTATACTAAGTGGGATTATAAATAGGTATAGAATAAGAAAAGGCTAGACAGTCTGGTCAACAGGTGATTACACAGCTAAGGGTATGTCTACACTACGGGATTAATCCGAATTTATATAATTCGAATTTGTAAAACAGATTGTATAAAGTTGAATGTATGCAACCACACTAAGCACATTAATTTGGCGGTGTGCGTCCATGTACCGGGGCTAGCGTCGATTTCTGGAGCGTTGCACTGTGGGTAGCTATCCCATAGCTATCCCATAGTTCCCGCAGTCTCCTCCGCCCATTGGAATTCTGGGTTGAGATCCCAATGCCTGTTGGGGCCAAAAACATTGTCGCGGGTGGTTCTGGGTATATCCTCCCCCCTCTCCAGGAAGCAACAGCAGACAACCGTTTCGCGCCTTTTTCCTGGGTGAACAGTGCAGACGCCATACCACGGCAAGCATGGAGCCCGCTCAGCTCAAGACAGCAGTCATGAACATTGTAAATACCTCGCGCCTTATTGTGCAGTTTATGCTGAACAAGAACCTGGAAAACCAGGTGGCGAGGAGCAGGCTACGGCAGCGCGGCGGCGAGAGTGATGAGGATATGGACATGGAATTCTGTCGAACCGCGGGACCCGGTGCTTTGGAGATCATGCTGTTAATGGGGCAGGTTATAGCCGTGGAACGCCGATTCTGGGCCCGGGAAACAAGCACAGACTGGTGGGACCGCATAGTGTTGCAGGTGTGGGACGATTCCCAGTGGCTGCGAAACTTTCGCATGCGTAAGGGCACTTTCTTGGAACTTTGTGACTTGCTTTCCCCTGCCCTGAAGCGCCAGAATACCAAGATGAGAGCAGCCCTCACAGTTGAGAAGCGAGTGGCAATAGCCCTGTGGAAGCTTGCAACGCCAGACAGCTACCGGTCAGTCGGGAATCAATTTGGAGTGGGCAAATCTACTGTGGGGGCTGCTGTGATGCAAGTAGCCAAAGCAATCGCTGAGGTGCTGCTACGAAAGCTAGTGACTCTGGGAGATGTGCAGGTCATAGTGGATGGCTTTGCTGCAATGGGATTCCCTAACTGTGATGGGGCGATAGATGGAACCCACATCCCTATCTTGGCACCGGAGCACCAGGGTACCCAGTACATAAACCGCAAGGGGTACTTTTCAATGGTGCTGCAAGCACTTGTGGATCACAAGGGACGTTTCACCAACATCAACGTGGGCTGGCCGGGAAGGGTTCATGATGCTCGCGTCTTCAGGAACACTACTCTGTTTAAAGGGCTGCAGCAAGGGACTTACTTCCCGGACCAGAAAATAACCGTTGGGGATGTTGAAATGCCAATAGTTATTCTTGGAGACCCAGCCTACCCCTTAATGCCATGGCTCATGAAGCCATACACAGGCAGCCTGGACAGGAGTCAGGAGCTGTTCAACTACAGGCTGAGCAAGTGCAGAATGGTGGTAGAATGTGCATTTGGCTGTTTAAAAGGTCGCTGGTGATCGCTACTGACTCGCTCTGACCTCAGAGAAAGAAATCTCCCCATTGCTATTTCTGCTTGCTGTGTGCTCCACAGTCTCTGTGAAAGTAAGGGGGAGACCTTTATGGCAGGGTGGGAGGCTGAGGCAAATCACCTGGCTGCTGATAATACGCAGCCAGACACCAGGGCGATTAGAAGAGCACACCAGGAAGCGCTGTGCATCAGAAAAGCTTTGAAAACCAGTTTCATGACTGGCCAGGCTACAGTGTGAAATTTCTGTTTGTTTCTCCCTTCATGAAAACCCGCCCCCTTTATTGACTCATTCATTCTCTGTAAGGAACCCACCCTCCCCGTTCCCCCAGCTTTCTTTCAAAGGAAATAAAGTCACTATCGTTTAAAAATCATGTATTCTTTATTAAGTGATTATAAACATAGGGAGAGAACCAAGAAGGTAATCTGGGTGAGGTTTGGGAGGAGGATAGGAGGGAAGTAAAAGGCCACTGAACAAATTCAATATAATGACAGCCTTTTGGTTGGGCTGTCCACTGGGGTGGAGTGGGAGGGTGCACGGAGCCTCCCCCTCTCCCCCCCCGGGTTCTTACACGTCTGGGTGAGGAGGATATGGAACATGGTGAGCGGGGAGGGAGGTTATACAGCGGCTGCAGCGGCACTCTGTCATCCTGCTGCCATTCCTGAAGCTCCACCAGACGCCGGAGCATGTCCGTTTGCTCACGCAGCAGCCCCAGCGTTGCAGCCTGCCACCTCTCATCTCGAGCGTCCCTCATGACCTCACGTTCACTGGCATCTTTCCTAAATTTAGATACAGTGTCCTTCCACTCATTCAAATGAGCTCTTTCATTGCGGGTGCATTCCATTATTTCCGTGAACATGTCGTCTCGCGTCCTCTTTCTACGCCGCCTTATCTGAGATAGCCTTCGGGATGGAGGAGGGAGGCTTGAAAAATTTGCAGCTGCTGGAGGGAGGGTTGAAAAAAAGGAGAGAAGTTTTTAAAATGATACATTTTACAGAACAATGCTTATACTCTTTCATGGTGAAAAACACTATTCACATTACATAGCACATGTGATTTCAGTACAAGGTCGCATTTTCCATCTTAATATTGAGTGCCTGTGGCTTTGGTGTTAGAGATCACAGACGCAGGTCCGGGCAACAGAATTCAGCTTGCAGGCAGCCATGGTAAGCCATTGTCTTTCGGCTTCTGCGCCCTCCTTTCCCACATACCAAGCAAAGCCTGTTGACTGCTGCGGTTTTCCTGTTAACCTTCAGCAGCAGAAAACAAACTAACCCCCCCCCC